>NW_027529175.1:7770869-7785756 GCF_008692635.1 Crocuta crocuta
GAGGCCCCGCCCCTGCCCTCCCTGGGCTGAGCGGCCTCTCCTCCAGGACTTCTGGAAGCCGTCATGGCCACCACACCCTCACTCCCGTGTCCCCCCGGGGGGCAGGGACCCTATACCTATGAGGCCGTCCTGGCAGCTTGTTGAACGGGCTGGAGCCACACGGATGTGCCAGTGGGCAGTGCCAGCACGGCAGGGCCCGAGGCACCCCAGGGCTCGGAGTTGAGAGTTCCGGGGTCCCTGGGGAGACAGAGCCAGGCCTCCGGGCATCTGGGGAAGAGGCTCCGATGCTGGGAAGTTTTCTAAGAGAATCATGTTGTGTATTTGCGTGTGAGAGACAGAGGGAGACAGATGGAAAGACAGACGGACAGGGAGGGACAGAGACCAGGAACACAGGGAGGCAGAGACAGAGACACAGAGACTCAGAAGCAGGGTCCTTGCTGGACGGCTCACCTCCAAAGGGAATAAGAAGTGCAGTGGGTCGGGGGGGGTCAGGAGGAGACCCTGGGGGTCAGCTCTCAGGCCGTGGGCGTGGCAGGGGAGGGCTGTGGCTTGGAGGCAGGCGAGGGGCGCAGGGGGGCCAGCTCCGCTCCCACGGGTCCAGGCTGCCCCATAGCCGTGTGGTTTGCGTGTGTGCGACGGGTCGGCGCACAGGAGTCCGACCACCGGCCCTTCTCCCTCTCACCACGGACCGGCTGGGCGTATGGCCGTGTGGCCGTCGAGCGGACGTGGGTCCTGAGGAGTCCTTTGCACTCAGTCTCTCTGCACGCTGACGCCGTGGCCGGTGGGCACCGAGCACCGCCCTGTGCTCCCCAGCTTCGGGCGGGTGGACATTTCCTGCAGGAACGACCGTCCTTTCAGAGTGGGATGGAGACGACCCGGCTGGGGTCACAGTCCCCTGGAGCACAGCAGGGACGCCCCTGAGGGCCCCTCCCTGTGCGCGGGCCCTGCTTTACTTTGCAGCGAGTCTGCCATCACTCTGCTCTCCCGAGGCTCTGGGTCACACAGAAGAAGAAGAAGAAGAAGTCTGTTTCTAACAGCCTGGGACTCGGAAAACGGAACGCATTCACTGCTTCCCAGTCCTCCGTCCCTAGGTCAGGTTCCACAAAGGAGTTGTTGATGAGTTCCATGAATGGGGGGCTGCTGTGCTGGCTTCGCTCTCCATGTGATAAATATTCATGTGACGGGGACAAAGAAACTGAGGTTCAAACACAGGGCACGCTTGTAGGCAGCGCGAACACCCCGGGATGCGCGGAAGCGCCGCCGGAGGCACCAGAGCCTCCCTGACTGCTCGGTGCGCGCCGAGCACCTTCTATGCGCCAGCTGAGGGGGGCGGGGCGTGGGTGTGAGCTTTGCCGCGAGGAGTCCTTGAACTTGAGACGTTGGGGAAGAGAAAGGCTGTGGCTGATGTGTCCCATCCACGCGTCCGTTGGGCAGGGACTCGGTGCAGGAGGCAGAGCGTCGGGCGGGGATCCGACCTCTCTGCGTGACATACACAGGGGGCCAGGGGGAACCGAGGCCACAGCCTCCCCCCACCCTGTGGGCCCCAAGATCAACACTGCCGTGAGAGCAGCAGATGAGACCTGCTGTTTACCTGCGCCCATGAGCAACTCGGAAGACCTCACGCCCGACCTTACAGAGCAAGGAGGCTGAACAAACTGGAATTCAGTGACGGCTTTTGGACCTCCTGGGACTGAGGTGGCAAGTGAACCACCCCCTGAAATTGGGAGACAAAGGTGAGTCCGAAATCACAGGTAAGATCTGCTCTGCCCGCCTGTTCAGCAGGTACCGGGCCGGGCCCGTTGGGAACACCTACACAGCCTGAGTCGTCCCTGCCAAAGGGAAGCAGCCGTCTACGCAGCCTGAGTCGTCCCCGCCAAAGGTGGGCAGCCAGGTAACCAAATGGAGGCCGGTCCCGCAAGGAGCGTTAGTCACTGGTAACAGGGAGTGAGCTCCCACGTTGGGAGGACTCAGGGAGCCACCTCAGACGGACACCGTGCAGTGAACGAGGTCAGGCTGCCTGCCCCCGCCCCCCCCGCCGATGGATCCCACTGCACAACACTTTAGGAAAGGTAAACCTATAGAGACAGTAAGAGCAGGGGTGGTTGGGGGTGAGGGGGCAGGGAAGGTAAACGGGGGGCGCAGGGCATTTATAGGCCGTGGACACGCCCCCCACAAGGCGGAGAGGTGGAGAGCCGCTGTTGCACGTGTGTCAAAACCCGTATGACCTGAGGACGAGAGCGGCCCCTCTCCACATAAACACGATTTCACTCAATGCCGAGTCAGTGCTGCGTCCAGCCTGAGACACACGCACCGCCCGATCACAGGGGGCTGACGTCAGGAAGGTGCTTCCCGGAGGTGGACACGGAGTGGCTGTACCAACTCTCAGCCCTGCCGGCTCTGCCGTTCTGCAAACTGCTAATGCACTAAAACTGTAAAATCTATGGAAAATAATAAATGAAGCATCACCAATAGGGTCAAAGTGTGTATCACTGCCCTACATGCCTGCACGTGGCCCGGGGACGTTTGCCCTAAGGTGAAGCTTGTGTCTTTGTTTCTTTTTTTTTTTTTTTTAATGTTTTTATTTTTTTTTCAGAGAAAGTGAGAGAGACAGCATGAGTGGGGGAGGAACAGAGAGAGAGCGGGAGACAGAATCCGAAACAGGCTCCGGGCTCTGAGCTGTCAGCACAGAGCCCGACGCGGGGCTCGAACTCACAAACTGTGAGATCATGACCTGAGCCGAAGTCGGACGCTTAACCGACTGAGTCCCCCAGGCGCCCCTCTTTCTCTGTTTCTATAGAGAAACTTTCCTATATTTTCCACCCATGTCTGTAGCCATAAACAACGTAACATGCAGATGTCATGTTTTAATCTTTACAGAAAAGGTAACGTACTAGGTGGGTGTGGTTGGCCCGATTGCTGGTTTTCACCCTGCATGGGGAGCTCTCTCGGGTCGAGGCTCATATGCAGGGTTCACTGGCGTGAACAACTACAGCGCCCCTCACTTCGGAGCCCACCCGGTGCATGTGTCCGTCCACCGCTGGCCGGCACGTCAGTGGTGTCCACGTACTTGCTGTCACCAGCCCTGCGTGTGTGTGTCCCCGCACATCTGCAAAGGTGCCCTGGCGAGATCCGCCACGGAGCGTAGGCATTCCAGGCGGAGCATCAGACTCAGAGGCACACAGCCGCCCCGCCTCACCCCTGCCCTCACGCAGCCCCCAGGCTGCACCACCAGACCCTCCCCACATGTCTCTCCCGTTTCTGCTGTTCAGTTGTGCTACGTCTGATGTGTGTAAAGTTATCTCATGATTTTCATACGAATGACACTCAGTGGTTCTCATGTGTTTTCTTGGCCTTTGAGTTTCCTCTTTTCGAACTTGTATATTTATATCTTTTGCACCTTTTTACTACTTTCTTTTCTTTTTCTTGTTGACTTGCTGGCGTTGTTTGCATACTCTTGATAAAAATCTTTGTTGATTTTATTGGATAGAAAATCTTCTCCTACTTTATTATTTATGTGGTTTTGCTGAGTAAAGTTTTAAATTTTGATGCAATGAAATACATTATTTATCTCCTTTAGGTTTTGTGCCTTTGTGTCACATTTAAGAAATAGGAATATGTATAAGAATAAGAAAACACATTTTCTTCTTAGATTTTAAAGTTTTGGCTTTAACATTTAGCTCTGTATGCCATCTGGAATTCATTTTTGTGTGTGGCTTGCAGGGAGATAAAATGTTATCTCCCCATATGGCGAGCCAGTTGTCCTCTGTCATTTATTGGAAAGCCACCCATCTCTTGCTGCACTGACGTCTTTGTCATAAGCCCAGCACGCACACGAGTTTGCAGATTTTCAGGGACCCCTTCTCCTATCCCACGGTCATATTTATTCACACCTGCATCCTGGGCTTTATGAAATATTTATATCGTTGAAATGGGCAGGTATAATCTGACCACAAGTGTCTTTGTTTTGTTTCTTTGATTTTCTCTTTCCCTTTTCTCGTTCTGTAAACGAGGCTTCCGTAACCACTTAAGGCCATGTGCTCCCATAGCACCTGCCGGTCTGTCCGCAAATCACTTTCACAAATGCTCTCCCATCTGCATCCTGGGGGAGGGGGCTTTGAGGGGTGCACGTTCCGGGGGGCCGAGCCCTTGAGGTGCTGCCCTTGTGTTTTGAGAGCCCAGCAAGAGGCTCAGGACGTGTGACTCATGTAGTAACTAGCCGTCGACAGCAGAGCAGAGGGACCGAGGGGCTGGCGCGTGCCCTCCCGCCACGTGCCATCGACTGTGCTGCCGTGCAGAGCCGAGAGACGGGCCCTCACGGGGCCTCGCCTCGGGGTGCAGGGCACGCACACCAACGCCAATGACAACAGCATACAACGCAGGAGCGGCCACCCCTGAAATGCGCACCTTCAGGCCTGATGTTGTCTGAACGCTCGAGCTGTGTGAGCTCATGCGACCCTGGAGGCGGGTGCTTGGACCGTGTGAGCTCAGTCCTCACCACAACCCCCGGAGGCAGGGGCTGTGTGTCCCCTCACTGCTGAGAGGAGGGAACGGGGGAGAGCCAGTGAGCAGCTCGTCAGGCGGCACCTGCCAGGGCAGGGGCTCAGCCACTGAGCCGGCTCCCTCGTCAAAACTCTTGTGCATGAAGGTGCATGTGCACACGTGTGTATATATGTAAATATCTGTGAACATGAACATGTATATTTACCTTGTGCATATGTGTTTGTACACACATATTTACTGGGAAAAGTAACGCTTCAGCAGAGTTGATACATCGAATAATTCAAAAGCCTATGCAAGTGAAGCCCCCTTGCCCTTCCCAGACCTGGTACCGCTCTGGGCCGCCTGCGTCTCTGTATTTCAGTGAGTACGTTCGTGTGTACATCACCCTTTGCGAAAACACTAAGAGCCTTATATACACTCTGTTTTGCATTTTGCTTTTCTCATTTGGCCACATATTCTGGAGTTATTCTAATACATTCTTTTTAAAATAGCTCCATGGTATTCCATAAATTATTTACTCCTTCCCATAATGAGAGGTGCTCAGATCGGCTCCAAGCACTTGTACTTATTAGAAACAAATGGAAATGTGATAATATGTCTTTGTTGTCGTGTGTAAGCATCTGGGCAGGGTGGTGTTTTAACTGCAGTGACAAACAGCGCATTCCCAGATCTGAGAGTCAGTCTACAGCACGCTCCCGAGAGATGAGAGACGCAGCAGTCACACGGCCGCACCACCGGGTGGGCGTTGGGAAGGCTCCTCCTGCGCGTCCCCGTCACCCGTCAGCCCTGGGCGAGTCTGAGGCTCGTACAGGACCCCCTCTCAGGGGAGCGCCCCGTCATCGGCCCGGAAGTGCGCTTTTCTGAACTCCAGCACTGGGAGCACTTTGTCGATTGTCAATTGGCTTTTGTACATCTTTTGTGCAAATGACCTTCTCATGTCTGTCACTCATTTGCAGGGAGGAGTTATTTTTAAAATTTTTTTATTTTTTATTATGTTTATTTATTTTGAGAGAGAGAGAGAGAGAGAGAGCAAAAGAGAGGGAGGGAGAGCACAAAGAGAAAGGGAGAGAGAATCAGGAGCAGACTCCATGCCGTCAGGGCCCGATCCCGGGCTTGAACTCAGGCATCCGTGAGATCCTGACCTGAGCCTAAACCAAGAGTCAGACGCGTAACTGACTGAGCCGCCAGGTGCCCCAAAAATATTTTATACAGTTTTATCAGCTAAATATTTTGAAATAATAACAATCTCTATTTTATCATTTCCAGACTTAATCTGTAACTAATTTTCAAATATTGAATTATTTCTGGTTCCTGGAAAGAATCACGGAGTATTTTTCTTTCTATGAACAGTTTGGTTGTACTTGTTAATATACAATGTAACGTTTTTGCATTTTTGCATCTTTACTCACAAACTAGATACATGTCTAGGCCTGTGGGTACGCATAATGCTTTGGTTGTACTTGGTTACAAACCTGAAAGAAAGGTTTACAAAATTTTAAATAGTTTCTACAGTATTTATTCTCTGAAGTTTTGATAGAATTCAATAAAGACTTTTCATGGCAAGAGTGATTTAAAGGGAAATGACTACCGGGCAACTTTCTCAACTTTATATACAGCAACCAGTCAGTTTAGACTTGCAATCTCCTCTGAAGGTGATTTGTGACTCTCAAAAGATAGACAAGTGATTGATGGGTAGATAGATAGACAGATACATAGATACATAGTAAATAGATTGATAGATGATAGGTACATAGATAAATAGACATATAGATAGTAGATAGATATAGATTGATAGATGATAGATAGGTAAGAGATAGATAGTAGATAGATAATAGATTGATAGATTATAGATAATAGATGATAGACAGATACATAGATAGATAATAGATTGATAGATTATAGATAATAGATGGATAGATGATAGATAGATAGATAGATAGATAGATAGATAGATAGATAGATAGATAGACAGATAGAACTATAGACAGATACAGATGCATAGATAGACTCTTGAGTAACCATGTAACTTTTCAAACTATTTGTATAAAGAAAAATATGGATATAATCTTCCTGAACTTTGGTTATCTCCCAATTGAGTTTCTCATTTTGCATTTTGTGTTTCCATTTTATGATTAAGTTTGATATTTTATGTTTTATAAGGCTTTGGTAAAGAAGCTTCTCTGGTAGTTATTTACTATTTGTATTTTTTCTATTTACTATTTGTATTTTTTCTCTTTAATGCATCATTATTTTCTCTGTTCCCCTTTAAAAAATCCTTCTGCTTTTCATACATTTATTTTTCTATTTTTAGCTGAGTGGTTAATTTATTTAATCATTTTTTAAAATTCAGGATTGGAAATATTCACGATGGAAGACTGCGTCCTGGGTGGGGCGTTACTCCTGACCACGTGGTTTGAGTTGCATAGATTTCATTTTTATTTTCCTCCAGGTTTTCTGCAGGTTCGGGGGCCTTGCTGAGAACACCTGTGCTTTATCTCATGTCCAAGTACATGGTCATGTTTTGTAAATAACTCACGGGATCTGGTGAGAGGTTCTGTCCTCTGTTCCCAGAGCAGAGCTGTGCACCCCCCTCACTGCGTTGCACTCCCCGAAGTCCCACATGGGGTCCACCTGACCTCACGGGTCGACAAAGATCCCCCGTGGGGCAGACGCCCTCCCCCCACGTGATCCGGAGGCCCCTGCCGCAGGGCCACGAGACCGCTGTGCCGGAATGGCAGGAAGCCGCCGGGGTGCAGCCACCCACACGGGGGGCCACGCAGAGGCTCCCCTGTGACGCCTGCGTCCCCCCACCCCCACTTCCTGGGCTCACCTCCCAAACTCGCCTCACTCAAAACACTGTCCTGGCCCTGCATCCAGGGACCCAAATTAGGGCCGCAACCTATGCACATCGGGCTGTTGATTCTTGGGGGTTTTGCGTCATGTTGGTTACAAACACCAAAGTTCGTGGCGCACAAGCGACGGAGTGTTACTGGGACTGTATTCCGTGCCGCGGTCACGTGGCCTTCCGTGTCCTCGCCTTCCGTGTCCTCGCCTTCCGTGTCCTCGCCACAGGCCTGCACGCTAGCACCTCTCCTGCTCCGGCCCCCCATCCTCATGTCCGTCTGTCTCGATGCACTCAGCTCTGCCCGGTGAGGGTCTCCTTTTCAGAAGGGGCTTTATCTCAACTGCATTTGCGGCTGAGGCATCACGTTGGACTATCATTCTCCGCGCTGGCTACTATCTTTCTATTTTAATCACCTCCCTGGGTCTAAAATACCCCCTAATTGTATTTGATTTGCATTTCCCTAACAGCGAATGACTTAGAGCGTCTTTTCACGTGCTCACTGCACATTCGTATGTCTTCTCCAGAGGAACGCATTCAGCTTCATCCTTCTGTGGGTTACTGTCTTGTCACTGAGTTGTAAGTGTTCCTTTATGTTCTTGTTGAAGAATAACTTTGCTTGACATAGAACCTCCGTTAACGTCGTCCCTCAGCTCTTTGAATACAGCGTCTCGCTGCCTTCTGACCCCTGTGGGTTCTCATGAGAAGTCAGCTCTTTGGAGAATTTCTTACACATGATGAGTCATGTTTTCTCTTGTTGATTTCAGGATTCTCTCTGTCTTTGTCTTTCAGTAATTTGACCACTTTGTACCCCAATGTACCTCTCTTTGATTTCATCCTACTCAGAGTTCTTTGAGCTTTTGGGTGTGTCCATTACTATTTTAATTTAAATCTGAAACTCTCTTTGTCATTATTGTTGCAAACTTTCTTTCTGCCTCTTTCTTTCTCTGCTAGTTTTTGGGGACCCTTAGCATGCTGTTAAGTTTGGTGTTTTCCTATAGGTCTCTGAGGTTCTGGGTGGTTTTTTTTTTATCTCTTTTTTCCCCCTTGTTCCTTGGATTAGGTAATAAATAGTGACTGATATTTAAGTTCTGATTACCTTCCTTCTGTGAACTGAAACCTGCTGTTACATCTCACTAGGACAATTTTCCTTTGAGTTATTATATTATTCAACTTCCAGATCTTACTTGTTTCTTTAAAAATAATTTCTTTCCCTTCATAGATATTTTCTATTTGGTGAGATGTCATTCTCATACTTTCACTAATTACTTAGACATGATTTCCTTTAGTTCTTTGAAGAAGTTTGAAGTCTTTGTCTAGTAAGTCTGAAATCTGGGTTTCCTGGGACAGTTTCTGTTTATTGTTTTTCTTCTTGTGTATAAGTCATACTTGCCTGTTTCCTTGAAAGTCTCAGTTTTTGGCTGAAAAATGAGCATTTTAAGTAACAGGATTTGATAACTCTGGAAATCAGATTTCATAATTAGTTTATTGTTATCGTTTGTTGTTTTCTTGGTGCTTTTTGTTTAGCAATTACCTGGTGTAATTCTGTAAAGTGTTTGCTCCATGTTGCATGTGGCGCCTCTGGTTGGCCAGAGCCCTGGCCAGCTGGCTTATTCCTGATGGACAGAACTGTCCTTAAGCGCCTTCAGCTGGTAGGCCTCCCAGACGTGCTGAGGCTTCTGTCGGCACGCCTCCGATGCTCCAGCAGCCTCGGCTTTGCCTTACCCTTCACTTCCCGTGTGTCAGAGCCTCAGATTCCAGAGCTGACAGATGAGGACCTCCCCCGAATTTTCCTGGACACATGTGGAAACCTGGCCATGTGCGTGTTTCAATCTATCCACAGTAACACACCGGAGGTTTTTGAAGACCCCTATAGACACCTCTTATTCCACATCTTATTTTCAACTGTTTGGGTCATAGTCTGCCTTGCCTGAGAGCTCACTGCTACCTGAGGCCGCTGCAGTGTCAGACCATTTCCACAATTGTGTTCAGCCGGCGTCCTGAGTCTGGTCGTACGTGAAAAGCACTGTGAGTGGGGCTCTTCCAGGGAACTGAGAGCCAAGACAAATCGTGACACTTGTCTGGAGACTGGACGTTGTGGGGAACCTCCATTCTGGTCGGCCCCCTTCAGTGGGTGCTGGTGTTCGAGGCACCACAGGGCTGGTGGGGGTGGGTGGGACAGGGCAAGTGAAAATACCAGAAATCTCCTTGTTCGTGCCAGGATTCACCCTGAATGGACTCTCTGGGTGTTGCAAGCCTTTTGTTATTGTATGTATCGACAGGACGCCTGGGTGGCTTGGTCGGTTGGGTGTCCAGCTCTTCATCTCAGCTCAGGTCAGGATCTCGCGGTTCGTGGGTTCAAGCCCTGCATCATGCGCTGTGCTGACAGCCCGGAGCCTGGAGTTGCTTCAGATTCTGTGTCTCCCTGTCTCTCTGCCCGTCCTCTGTTCATGCTCCATGTCTCTGTCTCAAGAATAAACATTAACAAAATAATTAAAAAACATGTATCAACAACAAAGTTGATGTAAGTTCATTTTGACAGTGTCTCCATTGCTTTGATGATGGAGCAGACTTGGGGGGCTTACTCTGCCCTTGTGGACGCCCCTCCCCATTGAGTTTGGGGGTGACATCTACCCATCCCCCATCCCTGATCTTGATTGTGAACTGACCCCACCTCAGCTTCAGGGAGGCCCTGGCTGGACCCAGCTTCTCAGCACAGCAGTCCTCCTGAGAAGAGCAAGCGTGGTGCTTCCCGCCCGGTACCGGCCGTCAGCTGGCGGGTGTGAGGTGCAGCCTGGAGGTCAGCGGCGCCTTCCCGGAAGGAATCCTGGTTAGATTTGGCGGAGCCACAGCTGTGTGTCTGGCACACACCCCTCCTCGGTAGGTGCTCCACGGTGACAGAGCCCATGCGGCCTCCGGGTCCCCTCCCTGCATAGACCACACGTCGGCCCTGTTTCAGCCCATTTTCTGTGGGGTGTGGAGCCCTGCACAGGGGCATCTTCTCAGCACACACCCTGCCCGAAGCAGCCGTCTGCTTGCTGGTTGACTCCTCTGCTGACTTTTGGGGAAACGGGTAGCTCTCCGGGGGTCTGACATTTTATAGCTGATTCTAGTGCTCCACATTTTGCCCAAATACCGTGCGTCGGATGCCTGCCTCCCAATCCACGGTCTGCGGTTGGTTATTTCTGGTGTTACTGAAGATAGGCTTCTTTCCGCCATGTTTCATTCCTTTCGCTGCTTCTGCTTGGCTTTCACGGAAACCGACTAGAACATCTCCGCTCCATCATGACGCAGCAGCTGCGTGCTCTGATCAGACCCTGAGAGGATGGGGAGGAATTTTCCAAAGAAACGAGGGTTGCTGTTGGGGGGGCACCCACAGAAGGAAAGCGTGGGTTCGGGGCTGGGGGGCCATGTCCCATGTTCTGTGCTGCACAGACTTACCTGCTCATTGTCGACAGTGTCCTCTGTATTTCTTACACTGGTTTTTCAAATTCAAGAAAGTCGAGATAAAAACGGACTTTCAGGTTTAAATGAGGAAACCAAACAGAGCCACTGGCCGAGGGCTCGTACGTGGGGGCACCTGGACGAAGTTACTTGTCTTCAAAACTGCAAAATAAAAGCAGTGAAGCGTGTTACCAGTCATCACCGAACGCCACACAGGCAACAGGGTGGCTAACCGTGTGGCCGGGGTGCGGGGAGCCTCGGTCAGCGGCCCAAAGCTGTCCCCGAACAGGGCGAGGGGTGGCTGGGGCGGGGCCGGGGGTCCAGACAGCAGCCCACCCCGCCCTTGGAGGGAGCGCCCCGGTGGGCGTTCCCTGGGCCCGGCCTCACCCTCGGCAGGCCCCCCCACCCTGCCCTGTCCACCACCCTGTGCTCACCAGGGGGCCTGAGTGCAAGTCTGGGAAGTTTGGGGGCCCAGGCTTGTTTCACATCTGACAGTCAAGAGGCCTCTGATCGGGACCGTGTTTTCTTGGCCGTGGACGCCCCTTGGAAACCGAGGGCCCAGCGAGGTCTTCGTCAGGCCTGCCCCCCGATCACCTGCAGCCGCCCCGTGACCATGGGAACTCTCGTCCTCGGCCACCAGGAGAGAGGCCGTTCTCCCCCACCCCCACCCCTGCTGACGAGCCTGGCTTCAGTCTCTCTGCCCTGAGCCGAGAGCTCCCTCCTCAGCCGTGAGAGTCTCCGCTGTTCTAAAGCCACCAAGTCTGGGGTAGTTTGTTACAGGGCCCCCCAGACGCCAGGACCCCCCATAGATGTCTTGAGCGTGGCTCTCAGAGTCCCTCCAGCCCTCACAGTTCTACCCCTCCTCTCCTGGCTCCCTCCTCCCTCCTCCCTCCTCCTCCCTCCTTTCTCCACTGTTTTCATCCTTTCTCTTTATCTGCCACCAACCACCTCATTGGAGTCACACTCTTTGCTCTGTCGTTGATTTTCTCTGTGCACACGGCCCGGGCGCCCGGGCGCTAATCTCCAGCAGCAGCGGGACCAGCACCTTCATCAAACAGCCCCGCACTTGCAGGACTCATGCAAGGAGGTCTGGCTCCTGCAGCCTCGCTGGCGCTGGTGCCGCCCACCGCCCACGGTCATTCAGAGAGCCGGCACCTTCCACGCCGGGTCCACCCCCTGCAGGTCTCGGAGACGGGGGAGGGGTGTTGGCCACGCTTGGGGGTGCTTAGGGCCACAGACGGTGACGCCTCTGTCCACGCTGCTCCCTGCCACGCGTACCCGCCTGGGGAGAGGAGGGGACGCTGACCGCGCACCTGGAGCGACTGCCGTGGTGTCTGGGGCCTCACGTCCACAGCCCCGCCCCTCCCCCGTGACAGATATTGGCGGCTAACCCTTAAGTTAGGGGCTTCATTTACAAGCTCTTACTTCAGAGTCTCTACATGGAGACAAACGATAAAAATTAAACACTGGCAAGCAGTTTGCAGGTTAGAGCGCAGGCTTGCACGCGGGACCCCTCACGCATCCTTCCCGTGGCCTGGTCCACGCCGGCCCTCGGGAGTGGGGACGGGGCCAGTCACATCACGTCTCTGAGCGGCGTTTTCTATTAACGGCCAGAATCGATGGCTGCGCGGCCTGTCCCTGTGGTGACAGCTTCCGGCCGCCAGGACAGGGCCCCTGCCGTGGACTAAGACTGTGGCCCCCACGTGAGGAAGGGCGCACCAGGGAACGGGGGCAGGGGAGGGGCGGGGCGGGCTGTGCTGCACAGAAGGCCTGGCAGGGACCCTCAGCCCCGGACCCCAGAGCGCAGCCGAGGGTCACTGGCCCTGTGGGACTCCGGGCCCGGCTGGCAGTGGCTGGGCCCCGCCCGGGGGGGGGGGGGGCGTGCNTGGCAGTGGCTGGTCCACGCCCGGGGGCGGGGGGCGCTTGCAGGCCCCCAGGCCAGGCTGGCCAGGCTGAGCAGCCCCCAGGCTGGGGCGGGAGGAGCCTTAGCAACCAGCCTGCGGCTCTGATTCAGATTCTGGGGAGAAAGCAGAACAGTGATCAATTTTCCCCAAAATGTAAATTGTATTAAAAAAAATCCATACCCCTAGGAGGGCTTCATAATAAGGCCATAAATCACTCTGGGAAGCGGCACTCCGACATTCGTGGGGACAAATGTCTTATTTGCGGAAGGGGAGGCGGTGCCCGGCCTCAGGAGGGGCAGCCCCACCCTAGCTCCGGCCTCCCTGGGGCCACAGCCTCACTGGCCACCCTGGGACTCCAGAGCCCTCTCCAGCGCCCAGGCCATCTCCCCTGGGCCACTCACTCATTCTCTCATTCATTCCTTCGCCCCAGGCTCTCAGGCACTGCTGCTGATGGGGCCAGATCCCATCGGTGAGGCCCGGACGCTAGTGAGAGAAACACAGAGATGGCCTGTATCCTCCTGCTGAAAGCCCGGGAACGCACAGCACCAGGGGACAAGAGCTTGTCACCGGCCTGGTCGAGGCCAGGTGTTAACAGTAGGCAGCGGCAGACAGCCTCTCCGCTCTCAGGACCTCACTGACCACCATGGAGGCCGGCAGAAAGCAGAGAGCCACGGCCAGGCTTGTGTAGACTTGGAGCACAGCCTGTGGGAGTGAGATCATGGAAGCCTGCCTGGAGGAGGTGGCAGCTTAGCTGGGGATGAGTTGCTCCAGCTAGAAGTTGAGGAAAGCACGGAGGCAGCCAGGCTGGTGGAGACTAGCAAGGGGCGTATGTGGGGCAGAGCCTGCACGGGCCGAGCAGGGCTGGGCGGGTGAGCTCTCACACTTCCTTGGAGGAGTAGAATCTGTTCGTCCAACAAATCTGGCAGGAAGCTGGCACACAGCACCGAGTCAGGAGGAGGCGTCAGGGGTGAGGCTGCCTCCCCGAGCTTGGCTGCGGGTGCCCCAAGCCCCAGGGCTTTGGGCAGCGGGAGTCCCTGGGCTTAGGGCTTGGGGGCAGGGGTGAAGGGGGTCTGGAATGTTGTCCTGTGGCCGGGGTGTGTTCTAGAGGCCTCTGTACTCTGGACCTGCCTGGGGGTGAGGGACCAGCGCCTCCCGCATCTCCTTCATCCAGAACAGCCTGGGTGCAGGGGGGGCTGGTCACATGGCAGTGCTGGGCACGCGCAGGCTCCCAGCTCCATCGGCTGTGACCCCTACACACACCCCCCACAGGTACCCTGGGGGGTCCAGTCACTCCTGTGCAGGTGTCTGCTCACATGTCCCCAGAGGCAGGGGCCACACCCGAGGACGGGGACCATACCGGGCTCCCACCGCACCCCACCTCTCGGGGCTCTGCCCTTGCACCCCTGGGCAGAGCCTGGATAAGAGTTGTTGTTCTTGTACACACGGGGAAACTGAGGCCCTGCAGGCTGAGGGGCTCGTCCTGGGGCACGGGGTGAGCGGGTGGCTAGGGCGAGGTTTGCACCTGCTGCTCCCCCTCCGCTGGCTCAGGGCGCGAGGCTGGAGGGTCCTTTGGAGGGGCTAGTCCTGAGGCACCTGGTGGCTTCCTGTTTTGTGGCATAAGATTAGCCTCCAAATGGGAGACGCCTGGCTGAGGCCTTTCCAGGAACATTGGGAAACCGAAGAGCCCGTGCTTGTGAGAATAACGCCCTGGCCGGAGCTCTGGGGGTGGTGGGGGTCTGACCGCCCAGGGGGGCACGCTCCCTGGCGGCCGAGGGAGCACAGGTCATATAGACGCCGCCTAAGGGCTCCGCGAGTGAGGTCTGAGGGCGCTCGACACCGCAGGGGACTGTCCTTCCCCTCGAGGCACCACGAGAGTGTGGGAAGCAGGTCCACGGAGGAAGCCACGGTGGGCCTGGCGCCCGACGCAGCCCTGCTCACGGAGAGGCCGGCTCCGCGATGCAGGGCCTCCCCAGGGGGTCCATCTCGGCCGGGCAGGGGTCCCGCCCTCCAGCCTGCTGTCTACACTCTCCTCACACACAGACTGCCCCTCCGTGCTGCTCCGTCCTTGCCCCACGTGCGCACAGGCTGGACGTTCCAGACTTGGGGTGGTGTCTGCTCCCCAAGGGTCCGGGCAGGAGGCACTGGAGACGAGAAAGGGGCCGAAGGTGGCTGAGGGCAGGCCGGCCTGCTGGGCTCT
>NW_027529175.1:7785885-7787063 GCF_008692635.1 Crocuta crocuta
CTCTGCCCCTCCAAAGTGTCCCCAGGCGGGTGACTCGTTTGCCAGGCTGCAGCCTAATTTCCATCTGTTGTGTGGGCTCCACTTTGGAAGGACAGGAAGCTCTAAATGAGGCCTGTGGAAACAGGGTTGGAATTCTTCCGGATGGATTTTCCCTGCCCCAGGCACCTGCCCCTCCTCCCAAGCACCCCAGGCCGGGCCGGACCGCCGCTCCGTGTTGGCGCCCCCGTGGGTGGGACCGAGTCCCGGACAGGAAGGAGACCCTGCAGAGGGAGGAGGGGCGGGAGGTCAGATGGCGGGAACGACGGACCGAGCTGGGACAGGCCCATCCTGCACGCTTGGTGCCCTTGGTGACCCCAGCCCCGTCTCCAGGGTTGAAAGTTGGACTCTGCTCACCTTCCTTCTGTCTGAGTCCAGACACCGGGCCAGGCCTGGCCTCAGAGAGGGCGCCCCCGACCCCAAAGCAGGACTGACGAGGGACCCTGCACCCTCGGCCACCGCCGTGGACACCCCTCCCCTTTACCTCGCTGAGTCCCCCCTGCTTTCAGAAGGGCCCCGAGCCCACGTCAGGGGCAGGCACAGTTCCCCCCCCCCAATGACCCGGGGCCCCAGCACGGCCGGCGTGGGCGGGAGCTTTGATCAGGTTTGGGAAGAATGAGAAGGTGCCCACAGGACTGTGGTCAGCTGGCTGGGGGGGGCCCCCCGGGAAGCCCTGAGCCCCCTCCTCCATCCTGTGCTCCCGTCTCTGAGGAGCCAGCCCGTCCCTGCACGGTGCGGGGTCCCCCTCCTGTGCTCTGCCCTCCCCTGCCCCCTCTCCTCAGACCTGGGTGGCAGCCGGCCCCTCTGCCCGGGGTCATGCGCACCTGAGGACAGGCCCCGCCCGGCCCCGGAGCAGCCTGCGGTCAGCCCTGGCCCCTACGTGTGACTCAAAGGGAAGACCTTCCGAGCGCCGTTCCCACAGGCCCAGCGCCTCCCAGGGTGGCCGGCGACACTGGAGGTTGGCCTGGTGGGGACCCTCCCGTCCGGCCCTGGAGAACCCAGCCTGCCTGCAGCCTGACCTGGCAGCTCTGGCCTCTGGAAACAGCAAGGAGGGGCCTGCCCGGCGCGGTGCAGGCGCCTCTCTGTGGCCGGTATGGGGTCAGCTCCCTCCCGGCCCCCCCAGGCATCCCCTCACCCCCCCC
>NW_027529175.1:7787239-7824756 GCF_008692635.1 Crocuta crocuta
CTCCGTGGCCAGGCTCCCCTGGGCCCCTCACAGCCCCTGTGCCCTAGTCTGGGGACATTGCCAGCGTCACCAGAGGCCACCGAGGAATCCTGTTCAGATGCAAACCTCATTGTCTGCGTGCAGACTGGGGTCCCTCCTGGGCATCTGCTGGCTCCGCTTCCTGCCTCCCTCCTCCAGCCCCATTTTTAAATAGAATCCACGAGCAAACAGAGCGTGAGCCCATCATCCCAACTTGGAAGCAAACCACTGGGGGGCCGGGGATGCACAGAGGCTGCCCCCCCCCCAGAGCCACCGCCTGCTGCTTCCCCGGCTCTGCTCCCCATTCTGTCCCCTTCCCCACTGCCGCGATGTCCCCAGAGCTGCGAAACTGGGGCAGGGAGCAGCAGCTGGCTGATGGAGGGGACAGAGCCCGCTTCCTGCTTCCCGCTTCTCGGGCCGGAGCTGTCGAGGGGCCAGGTCCCCAGGCGGGAAGCAGAGGCCCAGGGCCCTGCGGGGGGGAGGGTCGGGTGTGAGCTGGGAAAGGCCGAGTCCTCTGGCCAGTGGGTGGGGCCGTGCACTGATTCAGTC
The DNA here is from genome assembly GCF_008692635.1 of Crocuta crocuta. NCBI lineage: Eukaryota > Metazoa > Chordata > Mammalia > Carnivora > Hyaenidae > Crocuta > Crocuta crocuta. The sequence continues at coordinate 7,787,807 of NW_027529175.1, forward strand.
TCTTCCGTGGATCCCGATGGAGCTGCGTGGTTTTAACCACAACCAGCTTGTGGACGGTGGACCCAAGCTTGTGTCTGGCAGGCGCACCTGCTCTTCAGGTGGGACCTGGGTGGTGGCAGCACACGGGACGCGCCCGTGCCCCACATGCCCTGACCTCCTCCTCCAGCCCGGCCTGTGTCCGGCCGCCCCTCACCCCGAGACCTGGTCCTGTGGGGTCCCCAGCGGGAACTTTCCAGGGGCCCCTGGTGTCACAGCTCGGGGTCCCCAGGTTTGCTCCAGAAGGAATCCTCAGCCTCTTTGTGCACCAGAGAGCTACCCCCAGACCGGCCGTGGCCGCCGCGGGGGAGGGGAGGGGGAGGGATGGAGCCCTGCGGTAAGGGCAGGTGGGCCAGGGGACGAGAGTGGGCCTCCTTGGGCGCCGGGGGCAGGGAAGGGGGGCTCCTCCATCAGTAAGGGGCTCTGCCTGCCGCGCCCACGGCCCGCTCCAGCTGTGGCCGCGGGAGCCCAGGGCGGGCGGGAGCGGCCCCTCCCCCTGCAGGGCTGGCCTGGGACGCGGGGCCTGCGTGGTGTCAGGAGCCCCAGATGGTTTGAAGCTCCGCTGTCATCCTGGGCTTCTTGGCAGCTTTACCTTTGAACCCGCACCTCGTGTGTGAGGCCCACAGGACAGTGGGGCCTGTGCGTACGCCAAGGGGGTGCGTGGGGTGCCCGTGCCCCCTGCCCCTTAAAGCTTCACTGGCGGGGAGCGTCCGTGAGGCCCCTGGTGGGCCCACGCGTGTGCAGGCTCAGCGAGACCACAGCTGCACAAGCGAGCGGTGCACGCGCATCCCAGGGCCGCGCTTTCTGTTCAGATGAGCGAGGGCAGCGCTCCAGCGAGCACAGCGGCCGAGGCCCGTCGGTCCCCTGCCCCCTCCCTGCATCCCGCACGTAGCAGGAAGCGAACTGAGAGCCATGGAATTTGCCGGTGCTGCGTGTCCACAGCCCCGGTCACAGCCGGTCCGGGTGTGCAAGAGAGTGTGCGCTGGGGCGATCGTCGTGACCGCAGGAGTGAGGAGGCCTCACCTCTGCGTGGAAACTGGGTGCACCGGGGGCAGATGAGCTACACTGTCCGTGCTGCTGTCGTAAGACCTTAGCGCCTTCCCGGAGCAAGTGGCAGCCGCGTGCCAGCGAGAGCGGGAGGGGAAGTGTCCACAGGGGACCTTCTCGCTGCGTTTGAACGAGCGTTCCGGGCCCTGGGAAGATTCGCGCCCCAGCCACGCTGGGGCCCTGGCGAGCCGGCCGGGGCTGGGGCGGGACGCAGAGGAGCTCATGTCTGAGATGCAACCAGCCCCCCAGCCTCTCGGGGGGGGACGTCCAGCAGGAGAGGAAGAGACGAGAGGGATGTGGGACTTGCCCAGGGTCAAGCCTGGGTCATGGACGATGTGGGCCGCCCGCGCGGCTCTGATCCTTCCCTGCGCTCTGGTTCTGCCCCAGGTAAGGGCCCGAGGTCAGTCACCATGTTCACCAGGCTCCCCCCAGGGGGTCTTGCCCGTGGGCGCCCTGGCGGCGAGCTCGTCCACAAGTCCTCTGAGCGACTTCTAGAACCTTCACTGTACGCCATCTCGTCCCCGTCCCCGAGTCAGGTCACTGGGTGGCTAGCACGCTCCCGCTGTGTCGGAAGGGAGAGACAAATGTGAGGTTTCCAGCGGCAAAGCGGGGCTGGCTTGGCCGAGGCTGGAGAGCATCCGTTTCCCCGCGACAGAGCGCGCCTGTCCCTCCTGCTGCGGACGAGAGAACGTGCGGGAATGGGGACCCGCGTGGAGAGCACCGATCCGCGGAGCCGCTGACGTCCCCGCGCCGGGAAACTGAATAATGCTGAGTGACGGCTGGGGTGGAAGCGCCACGTAGAGCCCGTCAGTCTGGGCTTCGACACCTAACTTGGTGCCTGCATCTTGTTAACGAGGGTCCCTCTCGGACCCTGGGCGGGTGTTTCCCTAAGAGAAACCTCACGTCTCGGTAAAATTGAGGTGGTTTTGACAGGGACACGCAGCAGATGCTTAGTCGCTCAGGGAGGGCCGGCTGGAGGCGATGCGTCGCCCACTTGTCATAACCTGCAAACGGTGGCCGGCAGACGAACGCCAGTGGGTAGCTGGAGACACGCAGCCCGTAGCGATGCCCGGAAGCTGCGGCGGGTCCCCAGCCAAGGGCCTCGCGCCCGTGGGGGAGATGCGCGGGAGCCCAAGCGCGTGCGCAGAGGGCCCTGGGCGGCAGGGGAGGTGGCGTCCCGGCCCAGCGGTCAGCTCGCCGCCACGGTGGCCAGGGGGCCGCACACCGAGCCGCACACTTGCTTCCTCAGGGAAGGCTGTGCGTGGTCCTCGTGGCGGACACTCCCTGCCGGGCACCGTCCTGACCTGTGTGCTTGCTGGACGCAGGGGTGAGTGGGTGAGGGGGTGGAGGAAGTCAGAGCATGCGGAAGCTCGTGCCATCACCAGGAGGACCAGGTACCAGAGTCGGAAGCGTCGAGCAGACTCCGCGGGTCTGCGGGTCACTGGCCACGGGAGCCGGGCCACGATGCTCGGTCTACTTTTAGTCCATGTTTCCATCTCCAGAGCTTTCTTGTTACTGGCACGGCGGCCTTGCTGGGGCCTCAAGGGTCTCGAGGGGAAGGGGAAGAAATAGTTTCCGCGGGAAACTTGTCTGACTCACCGGGCATAGGATAGAAACGGGAGCATAGCCAGGAGGCCTGGAAATGCCCACGGCTCCGTCTCCACTCGCCACCCACACCCCGCATGGGAGAGGGGGGAGGGCCGGCCGGGGCCGGGGCCGGGGCTGCCGGAGCAAAGGACCTTCGACCGAAGACTTTCACTGCCTCCCGGTTCCGGAGGCTGGAGTCCAGGGCCGGGCACCCCGCCCCCCCTGAGGCCTCTCTCCCGGGCACGTGACCCTGTCCCTCTCCGTGCCCCCACCTGTGTGTGTCCCCTTCTCCTTGTGAAGACACCCGTGACTTTGGGTCAGGACCACCCAGGGCTTCATGTCACCTCGACAACTGCAAAGACCCTACTTCCACATAAGGCCACGGCCACAGGCCCACGGCTGTACACGTGGGCTCAGGACTTTGTCGTCTTTTCGAGGGACACCCGTGTTTCTCTGTGGGCTCTGCCTCAGGGGCCTCCTCCCCTTGAGGGCTCCTGCACGAACCAGAAGTGTCCGGAGTTCAGGCCCTAATGTCTTGGCACCAAGCCCACCCTGCGGGTCATCTGCGTGTTTTATTCTCGGTGCCCAGCATTCCCGAAGGGCACATGAGGCCCGCGTGGTGCCGACAGGGAGACGGAGCACCTCGTGCTCGTGGGGCTCTGGGGCCTCGGGAGGTGCTGGGTACGCAGTACTGAGAGGACCCAGGCGCCCGGCCGGCCGGTTACTCCAGATGCACCTGGCGTCCTGGCCTCAGTGCGCGAGCAGCTGTGGGGGGCACTCTGTCCAGACGGCTGAGGNAGCGTCGAGCAGACTCCGCGGGTCTGCGGGTCACTGGCCACGGGAGCCGGGCCACGATGCTCGGTCTACTTTTAGTCCATGTTTCCATCTCCAGAGCTTTCTTGTTACTGGCACGGCGGCCTTGCTGGGGCCTCAAGGGTCTCGAGGGGAAGGGGAAGAAATAGTTTCCGCGGGAAACTTGTCTGACTCACCGGGCATAGGATAGAAACGGGAGCATAGCCAGGAGGCCTGGAAATGCCCACGGCTCCGTCTCCACTCGCCACCCACACCCCGCATGGGAGAGGGGGGAGGGCCGGCCGGGGCCGGGGCCGGGGCTGCCGGAGCAAAGGACCTTCGACCGAAGACTTTCACTGCCTCCCGGTTCCGGAGGCTGGAGTCCAGGGCCGGGCACCCCGCCCCCCCTGAGGCCTCTCTCCCGGGCACGTGACCCTGTCCCTCTCCGTGCCCCCACCTGTGTGTGTCCCCTTCTCCTTGTGAAGACACCCGTGACTTTGGGTCAGGACCACCCAGGGCTTCATGTCACCTCGACAACTGCAAAGACCCTACTTCCACATAAGGCCACGGCCACAGGCCCACGGCTGTACACGTGGGCTCAGGACTTTGTCGTCTTTTCGAGGGACACCCGTGTTTCTCTGTGGGCTCTGCCTCAGGGGCCTCCTCCCCTTGAGGGCTCCTGCACGAACCAGAAGTGTCCGGAGTTCAGGCCCTAATGTCTTGGCACCAAGCCCACCCTGCGGGTCATCTGCGTGTTTTATTCTCGGTGCCCAGCATTCCCGAAGGGCACATGAGGCCCGCGTGGTGCCGACAGGGAGACGGAGCACCTCGTGCTCGTGGGGCTCTGGGGCCTCGGGAGGTGCTGGGTACGCAGTACTGAGAGGACCCAGGCGCCCGGCCGGCCGGTTACTCCAGATGCACCTGGCGTCCTGGCCTCAGTGCGCGAGCAGCTGTGGGGGGCACTCTGTCCAGACGGCTGAGGCGCCGCGGGCTTCGGGTCCCGGGCGGACGTCACGGGCCCAGGGGCGCTGAGCTGAGCCTGAGGGTGGAGCGGGGAGGAGTCTGCAGAGAAGTCCCTGCCAGGACCCTGGACAAATTCTGGGCTGCAGATCCCTGTGAGGAGGGGGCCGTCGCTGCCCCCACCCCCTGCCCCTCCGGAGCCCAGCCCTGTGAGGAGGGGGCTCAGCCGCCCCCCCACGTGGGACACAGCGTGCCCCCACCTCAGCGCTGGGACAATCACGGGGCGGTCTGTCCTCCCTAAAGAGTGCGTCTCTGGCCGTTTGTCACTGTGGCCATCAGCCTGCGATCCAAATCTGAACGTTAAATCACGGCCAATTGTCCCAGCGGTCACTGCCAGGGCGCTCGGGCATTGTTTCAGGGGACGGCTCATTGGGAAAATATTTTCTGCTCAGCTGCGGGTTTGCGCAGGGAACACGGCACACGAATGTGAAATATGAATCCAGGCTGTTGGAGGGTGAAGTCTGACCTTTCTCTGAAATGCATTTCACAGGAGCATCCTGGCACCTCTCTTCCCGTGAAGCTTCTGGAGCACGCTCTCCAGGCGACCTTGCTGACCCGGGCATCCCTGCTCCGGGCCAGGTGCCCAGGCCAGCGCCCGTCGCCCGGACATTTGCTGGAAAGTGGGATCCCGCACAGTCATGGGTCAGCCGTGTCCCCCAAACGCACGTCCCCTTGGAGCCTGTGGGTGTGACCCAGTTTGGAAATAGTGTTTGCAGGTGTAATTAGCCAAGGTTCTCCAGGAGGGGTCCCCTCGGACAATGCAGGTGGGCCCTAGTCCTGACAAGTGTCCTGATAAGGGACACAGACACACAGGGGAGACACCACGTGCTGACGGATGCCAAGTTTGAGGAGATGCGGCCGCGAGCCCAGGAGCGCCTGGACCCCCCCCCACCCCCCAAGCTGCGAGAGAGGAGGCAGCATCCTTGCCCAGAGGAGAGCAGCTCCAGTCGGCGGATGACAGACGGCCCCGCAGTCCTGAGTTGTCCTGTGTAAGTTCCAGGTCCTCGGCGCTAGAGGTGCTGGACTGGCAGAGAGCACGTCCAGAGGAAACCAGAAGGCTGTGCTGGGCGCAGGCTCTGCGCTGTGGACCCGGCCACGTCTTCCGTGAGCCGCCTGGCCGCCTCACTTCCCATCGCACTGGTCAGGAATGTCACAGGGGTGAGTGCTTCAGAAGGAATAGGCGCAGCGCACACCTGTGTATGGAATCCCTGGTTACATAGATCCAGGGTGGGGACGGCAGGGTGCTCACGTGGGTGGGCGTGGCTTCTGAGCAGGTGGGCAGCGGGTGGGCGTGGCTTCTGAGCAGGTGGGCAGCAGTGCCCAGTGCAAAGTGCTCATGGCCTGCAGCTCACAGGCTGATGGGGAGTGAAGTCCGGCCGACACACCGGGGCACCAAGCCGCTGCCCCGGTGCCCACGGCCTCTCCGGGGACCCTAACTGCCATCAGGTAAAACTAACAAGTGGAGGCCAGAGCAGGAGCTCGGGCTCTGCACTGCGAAAAGATGGTTCAAAACCTCTCTGCCTCCTGGTTTCCTGAGGGCACTCGGGTAAGACTGCCGTTTCCGACAACGGATAATTTCTAGCACGTCCATGGAGATGTTGTGGGGATGTGCTGTCTTAGCCGGAAGCCCATTCCGGGGCCAGAACACGGACAGCCGCGCCCTTCCCTCCATCCACCCCTGCAGGGCCCAGCCTGCCTGAACCGCCTGAAGCCGGGGCTGCCGACCCCCCTGCTGTGGCTCAGCCCCGTCCCCTGGTCCTGGGGCCCCGGCTGGCCTGTCCGGGACAGCAGGGAAGATGATATTTTGACTCATGAGGTCTGTTCTTTGTGGGAAAAGTCAAACCCGCACGAGACCTGCACTGTGGCCCAGGGAAGCCATGGCTCCCGATTTCCTTAACGACGTCAGTGATCTTGAGGCCCGGCCATGCCAGCTGCACGCGGAGGGGTGAGGCGGCCCCCCCCCCCCCCCCCCCCCNCCAGCCGCGCGGTGTCTGGCCTTTCTCAGGTCACAGCCCCAGAGTTCGGTGCTAAGTCCCTGCCGCTACGGCCCAATGTGCGTATGTGGCTGGGCTGAGGCTTCTGGCTGCGGCAAGGCTCTGGGACAAAGGTGACCGACGTTCCGATGACACCTTGCAGTGTCAGGGGGGCCTGATGGGCCTCGGGGGACCACTTACCAGGTCGGTGCAGGAGACGGAAGGCAAGGGCCGCCCCCAGGAAGACACATGGTCATTGTGGGGAAGGACCGGCTTCAGGAAGGACGCGCCCCCACGCGCCCCCACACGTGTCTTCCACTCTGTTGCTTCAGGTTTGGAACAAAGTACACAGAACATCTGATGTTAAGAGTTGTAAGGATGAAGGGCGCCTGTGCGGCTCAGGTCATGATCTCACAGTTCGTGGGTTCGAGCCCCGCGTCGGGCTCTGTGCTGACAGCTCGGAGCCTGGAGCTGCTTCGGATTCTGTGTCTCCCTCTCTCTCTGCCCCTCCCCGGCTCATGCCCTCTCTTTCTCTCCCACCCTCCCTCCCTCCCTCCTCTCTCCCCCTCTGTCTCTCTCACAAATATAAACATTGAAACTTTTTTTAAAGAATTATAAGGATGAACCGAGCCGGGCAGCCTTGTCCTCTGTCCTCAGCTGGGGGACATGAGTTAGACACTCATGTGAACACATCGCTGGAAATTTCTGGACGAGGTCTGTCACCAGCCCAGGGACCGACACTCTGGCCCCTGGTCCAGTGGCATCACCTTTTGATAGGACGTGTGGGGTCATCAGCTATGGTCACAGGAGGGACAAGTCCCGTGGGCCCATGAGCTATGCTGGGTAGCTTCTAGAAGCTTCTCAGACTAGGCAGCACTGCAGCATGCAGCCCCCTATGGGCTCTGCAGAGAAAACCCACAGAGGGGGCTCCTGCTCCCTGAAGACGTCCGGGTGGAGCGTCCACGGCAGCCTCGACCAGGGGGGTGCCCTCCCCTGCCCACAAGGCCCCACTGGGGCTGCAGGTCAGTCAAAGCCGGCTCGTACCTGACGTCTGGCAATGGCTCCTTGACCCCGAGTGCGGCCCCCGTGTCGGTGACTCCTCCTGCCACCTGTAAGCGGGCAGCACAGCCTCCTCCCTGGGCCCTGACTGCGGGACGTGAGCCTGTACACACAAGCCCCCCTGTGGACGCCGTCAGGGGATGGACGTCGGGGGTCTGACCGGAAGGTGCTGTCCGATGGGCGGGGTTATTGATGTGCAGTGTCAGTGCCACGAGTCCAGACCCAGGAAGGACCCCTCCCCCACCTCCGGGTGCCTGTCTGCACGTCTCCGAGTACACCGTGAACGTGGCTCCAGATTTCTGCAAGGCTCAGGCCCCGGCGAGGGGTGAGCAGGCAGCGGCCGTGGCCTGGCCGGCACGGCTCCCCTTCACAGAGGGTGGTGACAAGAGCCCTCTTGCTGGAGCCCGGGAGTGGTTTTACTCTGTTTGTGTGCTTTTGTTTTTACTGTGTCCTTAGCAATTTGTCCTGTGCCCCCCCGGGAAGTCGTCGTGTTCTGACTTTATCACGAGGGCCTGAGAGTGTCCTGCATGAGCCGGGGACCCACGCCCACCGCTGGCCCTTGGCCAGTCCCAGGGAGCTTGGCCCCCAGACTCGAGCCACAGGAATCCCCCCACTCGGGGCCCGAGAGGCAATTCCTCGTGGATGCCCGGGAGCGGTGGGTCGTCCCTCATGGGTCATCCCTCGTGCGCCTGGCTCGTGGCCGTCCCCCCCCCCCCGGGCTCNGCTGTCACGCGGTCTGTGGTGGTGGTGCCTCTCACCACGTCGATGGACCCACTGGCTTCTGAGGCCACAGACATACGGCCGTGCGTGCTCCTCACGTTCTGTGCGAGGACACGTCCCTGCCCCTCACAGCCTTGGTGGGGCTCTGGGACCCTGCCGCGCCCACGGAGCCGGGCAGCCCAGGGGCCTGAAGCCGCGGCGCCCGGTTGTGCGGGTGCTCATTCTGTCTCCTGGGACGGTGTCTGGCCCGCCTCCCGGAGGGGAAAGACTGTGCCGTGCTGGGGGACAGCGGGGGGCGTCCGGGCTGGCAGCCTCTCTGTTCCTCGGAAACCTCAGCAGCTCAGCTCTCCCGGCCGTTTCCACCGCTACCCGGTGTCGCCTCCATGTCAGCCCGCACGGTCCTGTTGTGTAAGGTGAGAGGTTGATTCTGTTCATTCTGTGCCGTCCCGTGGCTTGGCCGTTGCAAGGGGCACCACCCAGGGCCCCGGGGTCGAGAGCACACACGGCTGTGCCCGCACGCATCGCGGGGTCCGCCCGGAGCCGTGGGTTCCCACCATTCGGCCTTCTGAGTGTCAAGGAGTCCCAGCGGGTTTACGCTGCCAGCCACGCGCGTTGGCCTCGTGGGGCCATTTACCCTGCGAAGGCGCTTGCGACGTTCAGCTTCCAGAGAGAAGGTGGCCTCTCCTGCGGACGGACACGCGATCTGGGTTCAGACATTGGGCGCAGGGGGAGAAGCAGGAGCCCAGCCATGTCCCCGGTGCTGCTCCCGGGAGGCTGGCTGATCCAGGCCCATCCCCCCAAGCTTGGAAAAGGATTCGAGTTCTCAGCTGGTGTCTGGGCTTCGCCGTAAAAACCCACACAGGGGCTTTCCAGGAGGGAAGCTTCTAGAGACAGACCCAAACTGTCCCCGGGGAGAAGGGAGGGGGAGGCCGCGTCGTAGAAGCACCGCAAACCCGGGGGAAGGCGGGGGCTGTACGTCTCTTTGCAAAGCAACACTCGTTTTCCTGGGAAAACAATTGTTTTCCTAAGAAAACAAATCAAGGATGTGAGTAGATTAATTTAACACGTAGACACGTGAAAAAGGCCCCGAAAAATGCAGACGCAATACAACGAAACGCAGGACGACAGAGTCAAGTGGGCTGAGATGGTCTGAAACCCCGAGGGGAGCAGAGAGCCTCAGGCAGCCGTCACCGTGGCCATGCCCGACTCTGACAAGAGAAATGTGCCTTCTTCATGGGATATTGTGTTTTCAGTGAGTCTCGTAATGAAATTTTGAAAAACCCAGTGATGTTGATCCAAATTTTAGCTGGGAAGCCTATTATTAAAATTGATAACACTAGCCTAATGCATTCTAAGTTATGGGCACAGGAGATGATAAATCTTGAACATTTGCATTGTATAAAAATGTTTTAGTAGATGGTTTTGTAGTCAGGAAGATGAGCTGACTCTTTGATTGGCTGCTACGGTGCGCAAGAATAAAGATAAATGCCGCTCGGTGCTTAGGTACCTCAGAGGAAGTGTTTGAAATGATAAATGGCTTTCTTGTCCCGATCATGAGCATTTACTTCTAATCATTTAGTACCGTTTACCGTTCAGAGTCCACTGTACCTGCAGGAGGGGTGAGGAAGGGAGCTGCGGACGCAGGTCCTCGCCCTTCTCGGCCACAGGAGCCACGCGGGACGTGGAGGCCGGGCGGCTGCGTCCCCAAGGCCACTGCAGCCCCCTTGTGAGCTCGCGGTTGGGCCCGGCCGCCTGCACCCCTCACCGGGCCTGCGTAGCACGAGCACGGTGCTCCCACATCGGGCATCCCTTTCCCTGGGAGCAAAGCTCCGGAGTCCCCACTTCCCGACTTCCTCCCCTTAAGTAGACGTTGTCTTTTCCCCGGTCACCCGAGTCAGGACGCGAGTAACCTTCCAAGTGGCCGTGGCTCCTGGAAAGTGCAGGTCACGTGCCCGACGAGGCCGAGGAGGCGAGTCCCACTGTCGTCAGATCCACAGGGGCCCCGATGAGAGGCGGGCGGGGTCTGGGCCTCTGCTCACAGCGCCCGGCCGCCGCTCCACTCTGGGTCCATTCACAAGAGTCGATGAAACCCACAGGCCGGCACGTACCAGGACACGGACGTGGCTTCCGCACCCCAGGACCGTCTGTTCTTGCCCCTGGTCTGCCGACCTGGCCGTCTTTCCCATCCTGCGGTCTTTCCGTTTTTTCTTTCCTCGTTTACGACAATTACAATGAGGAGCGTTTGGTGGTAACCTGTCTCCCTCCCTGTCCCCACCTCCTCCCGGGCTTGACCATGAATTGCTTGGTGAGGACACACTGTCTTTTCCGGAGCTGTGGCCCCAGCCCAGCTCAGCCGACTGACGGATGTGGGATGACCCGCCCACAGGGATGGGATGGGGTTTCTTTATCTGGATGATCAAAGTGCTCTGGAGTTACAAAGTGTTAAGACGGCATAACTTCGTAAACATACTAAAAACCACTGAATTGTGTATTTCAGATGGCAGATTTTAAGATACATAATAAAACATATAATATCTCAGTTTTAAAAGTGTGTGGACTCTGGTCCAGATGGGACGGTGCAGCCTCACTTCTCCGGGCTCGTTCCTGCGCGGCACGGCTGTGAGCTCTGGAAATGGAGGGAGCGGGGCGCCCGGACATGCCAAGAGGCAGGTGGGACCCCGGGGGACGGAGGACAAACACGGCACTGGGGCGTCTCATGCCCTCACCCAAGGGACCGAGGAAGCAAGACCAGAGACCGCCGAGCCCTCGTGCACAGCGGGACACGGCCCAGCCAAGGCCAGTCCCCCTAGATCCCACGTCAGGCTTCTCTGACAGCATCAGCAGCCCCACAGCACCTCGGAGGGGACCCGATGGGGTCCCCGCCAGCCCCGCAGCGGGGTGCTCTCTTTCTTTGCCCAGCCTGACTCCTTCTCCTGTGAAACGAAGCAGACCCGAGTCAGCAAAGCCCGGAGGACACTCCGCTACAGCGAAAGGCCCAGCCAGTCTGGAAAGACCCTGAGCTGCCCGCCGCCCAAGCGCCCCTGCCCTGCCTGGGCCCGGGCAGCAGTGGCCTGGTGGGCGGTGCACGCACCCCATGCTGCACCCCATGCCCCAGCAGCCGGACCTGGGGAAACTGCTTCTTCCCTCTCGGGCAGCACAAGCACGAGCCGGTGGAGCCCCAAGAAAACAGAAATAGCACAGAGACGGAAAACCAGGCAGTGGTCAGCTCATGGCGCACAGAGCCACCCAGGACCCACATCCTGCATATAACAGGGTGCCCGCCCTCTAGGATAAACGGTTTAAAGGGGACCCAGAGTCTCCTGGCCTCATAGACAAAATGTCCAGGAAAGGATTGAAATCACTTGTCACAGTAAGGACAAGAAAATCACAACTTTGAAGGGGACAAAACGATCAATTGACCTGAAACCAAGAGGAATCGAATGCTGGGATTTCTGATGAGGACTTTCAAGCAGCCATTATAAAAAAAAGAAAAAATACTCTAACAATCAATGAAAATGCTCTTGAAGCAAATGAAAGAATGGAAAATCTCAGCAATAAAATAGATGTTTTAAAAAAAGAGAACTAAATAGTTAAGGAGAGGGAGGGAGGCAAACCGAAAGAGATTCTTAAATACTGAGAACAAACTGAGAGTTGGTGGGGGGTGGGGGGGGCGGAGGGGGGGTGATGGGCATGGGGGAGGGCGCTTGCTGGGATGAGCGCTGGGTGCTATATGGAAACCATCTTGACAATAAACTATATTAAATAAATAAATAAACAAATAAATAAATCTAAAGGGAAATTGTAAAAAATGAAAACATAGCACCAACACAAGAACTTGGTGGATGGGCTCAGCAGTAGAGCAGTGATAACACAGAACAGGACCCGTGGGCGTGAGGACGGAACAGTAAGTCACCCAGTTTGGACAAGACCGGGAAATCAACAGAAAACAGAAATGAGCAGTGCCTCAGGGACACATGGGAAAATAAGAAAAGATCCAACAACTTTATCCGTGTAGTCCCAGAGTAAAGGAGAAACAAACAGAAGGGGCTGGAAGAGTATTTGAAGAAATAATGGTTGAAAGCTTCCCAAGTTTGGTAAAAGACACAAACATGTAGATCCAACAGAGCCACGCAAAGCACGCAGATTAAGCCCAAAGAAGTTCATACCAAGACATGGCAATTAAACTTCTGGAAACTAAAGAAAACATTTTTTTTAAAAAATGGAAATCAGCCAGGGATGGTGACATATCACCTGCAGGAGAATCAGACTGAGTGACACAGAATTTCTCGCCTGAAACCAGATGTAAGCGCCACATCGTTTTTCAATTGTTCAAAGAAATGTTCGCTGTGAATTCTGTATCTGGCAAAACGTCCTTCAGGTATGAAGGAGAGATGAAAACATTCTCCGATGAAGAAAAAATAAAGGAATTTTTTGGTCCCAGCTCTACCCTTGAAGACTGGCCAAGTGAGTCCTTCAAACAGGAAGGAAATGATAAATGAAGGAATCTGGGAGCATCAGAAAGAAATAAAGAGGAAAGGAAAGAGAAGAAATATGGGCACACACAGTGGAGTTTTATAAATCATAGTTGATGATTAAAATAAAAATGATGACACCATTTAATGTCCAAGACAACATTTAAAAGTGAGGAAGATAAAGGACCTTAGTAGCAGTGAGGATTCCACACTTGAGTCGAAGAGGTAAAATGCTTGCACAGTAAACTGTTAAAAATTTATATATGTGTGTGTATCCAAGAAACTATTACAGAACTATATAAAAAGATACACTAAAACCACTATAAATTAAAAAAGACAAAATCCTAAAATGAGTCCAGATAACTCAGAGGAAGTCAAGGAAAGAGAAGCAGATGCATGAGATGAAAAGACACAAATAGAAAATAACAAAATGGTAGATGTAGGTGCCCACCTACCAGTAATTACCACAGATGTAAATGGCTTAAATATGGAGATTTGAATAAAAACAGAACAAAACACACAACCCAAGAATACACTACTTTTTTTATTATTATTTTTTTAATGTTTTATTTATTTCTAGGAGAGAGAGAGACACACAGCGTGAGCAAGGGAGGGTCAGAGAGAGAGGGAGTCACAGACTCTGAAACAGGCTCCAGGCTCTGAGCTGGCAGTCAGCACAGAGCCCGACACGGGGCTCGAACCCATGAACTGCGAGATCATGACCTAAGCGAAAGTCGGACGCTTAACCGACTAAGCCACCCAGGCGCCCCAAGAATACACTACTTCTAAGAAACTCATTCCAGATCCAACGGCATATGTAAACTGGAAGTGAAAAGATGAAAGCTATACAGCATGTCCCACACAGACATCGATTTTTTAAAAAGAAGCAGCTCTGTTAATACCTAATAAAGTGATGTCAAAAATGAGAAAATAATTCAAGACATCATGTAACGATAAAAGGATCCATCTACCGGGAGGATATGACAATCCAAATTGCGTGCTCACCAAAGACTAAGCCTCACAAAGAATAAACTTCAAAGTACATGAGACAGAATTGATGGAGGTGTGGGCACCAGGGGTGGGGGAGGCGTGGGGAGGTTGTTGTTAAATGGGGACAGAGTTTCATTTTACAGGAATGAAGAGAGCTATGGGGACTGATGGTGGTAATGGCCTGGAACACTGTGAATTTATCTAGTGTCACTGAACTGTGCTCGTACAAAGGACTAAGATGATAAGACATATGTGTTTTACCACAATAAAAACATGGGGGGCGGGAAGAACTGATGAGGTTGAAAGTAGAAAAGATGAGTCCATAAGTGTGGTTGGGGACTTTGCCACTGGCCTCTTGACAGCTGGTAGGACTCAGACAGAAAGTCAACAGGCTAGAGAAGATCTGAGGTACACAGTCAACACACTGCACAACTGCACACTATCCATCATTTTTTCAGTGCTCAGAGATCATATCCTGGGCCATAAAATAAGCCTTGAACTCATGTGATGTGTGGTATCTGACTGTAAAGGAATCAAACTAGAAATCTATAACAAAAGCATCTTTAAATGCATGGAAATTCAACACCACACTTCTACATAGTCCATAGATGAAAGAAGGCTCTAAGGACCTATGTGGAATTTGAAAAACTTCACAGACGACCATGAGGGAAGGGAAGGAGAAAAAATAGCTACAAACTGAGAGGCAGGCAAACCATAAGGGACTCTTAAATACAGGGAGCAAACTGAAGGTTGATGGGGAGGCAGGGGGAAGGGGGGAATGGGGGATGGGCACTGAGGAGGGCACTTGTTGGGATGAGCCCTGGGTGTTGTATGTAAGTGATGAATCATGGGAATCTACTACTGAAGTCAAGAGCACACTGTACACTCTGTATGTTAGCTAAGTTGTCAATAAATTATATATTAAAAACTACATAGATTTGAATAAAAAACACATGATAATCTGTGGAATGCAGTTAAGTCAGTACAGAGAATGAAACTGATAACACTAAGTACTTACATAAGAAATGACAAATTGTCAGAGCTTCTAGGTGGCTCAGTCAGTTAAGCGTCCGACTTTGGCTCAGGTCATGATCTCACGGTTCGTGGATTCAAGCCCCACGTCAGGCTCTGTGATGACAGCTCAGAAGCTGGAGCTGCTTCAGTCTGTCTCTCTCTCTCTCTCTCTGTGTGCCCCTCCCCTACTCGTACTCTGTCTGTTCTCTCTCTCAAAAATAAATAAACATTAAAAAATTTTTAATAAAAAAATGAAATGACAAATTGTCTCAAATCAATAATCTGAGTTACTGTAAGGATCCAGAAAAAGAAAGGCAAAATTAACCCCAGACAAGCAGAAAGGACACAATAAGGATAAGAGTAGAAAAAAATGAAATTGAAATTAAGAAAAACAATAGAGAAAATCAATGAAACAAAAATCTGGTTCTTTACAAAGCGAATGAAATCTATAAACCTTTATGAAGATTGCAGAACTAAGCAGAATAAAGGACAATCCACCAATATTATGAGCACACTAGAGGTTATACTACAGACCCCACGGCCTTCAAAGATACAATACAGCAGTACTGCAGCAACTTGGTTCCCACGTTCTACAGCTCCGAAGACCAATTCTCTGACGCTCCAAACTATCAAAACTCAACCCAGAGGAAATAGATGATATAAGCAGTCCTATGACCATTTAAAAATTTAATCTGTAATTGAAAAGCTCCCGAAAAAGACATCTCCAGGCTCAGAGAGTGCATGCCACTGGGGAATTCTGCCACATGCCTAAGGAAGAATTAATATGAATTTTGGGTAATATCTTCCAGGAAAGAGAGAAGGAAACAAGTCCCGACACAGCATATGATACCAGGATTCCCTTAGCACCAAAACCAAACAAGGGCAGGACGACAGTAGAGAAAACCGCAGACGAATATTTCTCAGGAACTTAAAAATGTAAAAATAATTTTAAAAAACATTAGCAAACCGAATCCCATAATGTTTAAAAATAATTATATATCATAACCGAGTGGATTTATTCCAGATGTGCAACATCCGGAAATCAATCCACGCAATCCTTCATATCAACAGCCGAATGAAGAAAGTCATAGGATTGTATCATATGAGGCTCAGGAAGGACTTGAGGAAATGCAACACTTGTTTGTGAGAAAACTCCCAGCCGGTTGGGGATGGCTAGCCTTGCTCAAGAGCTCTCACCGCAAGCTTACAGCTGCAGCTACGTTTAAGGGTCAAATACTGACAGTGTTTCCCTTCAAATTGAGAACAAGGCAAAAATGTCCACTTTTGCTACTTTTGACCAATATAAACACAATTCGGGACGGTCTAGCCACTGACACAGGGCAAGGGACAAAAGGCCTACAGGTTGAAAAGAAAGAAAGAAAATATCTCTCTTTGCAGATGACGCAATTTTCTTTAAATAGAAAATCCCAAAAATGTACAAATAAATCCCTAGAACGAATGAGTTCAGCAACATTACAGGGCACAAGATCAACACACAAAAGTCACTGGCAAGCCTGTGGTTGGCACGAGATAAAACGGAGCATGAGGGAATTAAGTTGGGGCACCACCTTGTTCAAAGAAAATTAAGTCCTTCACTCTGGTAGGCGCTGAGCAAAACCTGTACAAGATCTTTATGCTGAACATTTTAAAACTGTGGATGAATGTAATTCTGAGAAGACCCAACCAAATGGAGAGAAACGCCGTATTCAAGGACCGGAACACTCCACATGATGAGGGTGCCACTTCCTCCCTCTCTCACTGAGCTTTGTGTCCAGCGCAATTCCTATCAAAGTCCCAGGACCGTGTCTTGTCCACATAGACATAATTACTCTTAAATGTATACGAAAAGGCACAGGTCTTAAAATGGCTAAAATCCTCCTCAGAAAGAACAAGACAGTGGCCGGAATCGCTCGGTCGATGGCGTGGCTCACCGCCCGGCTGGAGTCCAGAGCGTGAGGGGGCGCTGGCCCATGGGGTGGACGCACGGATCAGCACGGCAGGATGGAGGGCAGAGACAGACCCACACAAGTACGTCCAGCTGATTTTCAACAAAAATCCAAAACCAGGCCAGTAGAGGAAGGGATAACCTTCCCAACAAATGGTCCTGGGGCAGGTGACTTCCTCAGGCAAAGATAATGATCTTCCACCTAAACTTCAGACTTACACAAAACTAGCTCAAAATAAATCATAGAATTAAAGATGAAATACAACTAAACACCTCCCCACCCCCACCCACACACAATCTGTCTCTGGCTGCCTTAACATCCCTTAGCATTATCCAAAAGGAAACAACCGACAAATTGAACCTCACCAAAATGAAATTATTTCCCCTGTAAAAGTCCATGGGGAGGGGGTGAGAAGACGGGATACAAGCTGCTTGGAGGAAACACCTGTAAACCCACACACAGACAATGTATAAAAACACTCTAGAACTTTGACATTGGAAACAAGCAACCCAACTGGAAAATGGGTACAGACACGGACAGGGGTCCCACAGAAAGTGTCACAGATGGCTTCCGTGTTCCACGTGGAATAGTGTCCTTAGCCAACATGGATGTGCAGTCTGAAGCCCCGCTGTATACCTGCTGCCACGGCCGCAGGGAAGTCGTGCTGGCAGCGGACCTCTCTGGATGCACACAGTAGGGTCACACACAGCATCCTCAGCACACAATCCCCAGACAACCCGGCACTCACAACCTCGAGCCGCTCTCCATCCCGGAGGAATGAGAACTCGCAGCCACACAGTGTGGACAGCTTTATTGGGAACACCCACGAGGTGGAAACATCGTGGACGTCCGTCCTTCAGCAAGTTAGTGGTTAGCGCAGCTGCCCCCCCCCCACACCATGTGTGAGACACCACCCGGAGATACAGGCGGAATCCGCTGGTCCCTACAACTTGGACGATCTCCAGGGGATTAAAATCCAGTCCTAAATGAGGGTTAACTGGAAAGATTCCGGAAATGGAAGACAGACCGGTGGCTGCCGGGTGGGGGAGTGGTCACAGAGGATGCGTGGGATGGAGATGTTCAGTGTCTGGCTGTGGTGCTGTGGGTGCACGAGCCTGTCGGGTGATATGCTTGTGTGGAGCAACGCACACACCCACAAGCACCAACCCCCCCGGGGAAATCTGAATAAGATTGTGAGTTACACCGAGATCAACGCATTCTACCGTGAGTTTGTACAATGTTACTGTTGGGGGGAGACCGGGTAAGACCCACACTGCGTCTCTACTGCTTCTCAGCACCGCATGCAAATCTCAGCAAAATTCAATGGGTTCATGTTTACATTAATTAACTCCAGAACCAGATCCCATGTTGAGAAGACCCAAGACTAAGCATCTGAGTCAGACCCCCAGACAGTGCCATGGCGGTTGTGTGGGACCAGAGCCCACGTGTCCGGGGTAGGGAGGGGGGACAGCGTGCAAAGGACTCGTGTGTTGAAGGACGCCACTGCTGACCTGTGTCCTCCGTCCTCTGAGGACCAGCCAAGCCCGATGGGCAACCGGGTGGGGCCGACCCAGTAGCACGATGAGATTTGGGTCCTTTGAGATGCACCCTTCCCCCCCAGGGACTTGAGGGCATTTACAGGAGACCCATTTGGGGGGAATTATTGGTATTTATCACGTGACTTTGGACAGTTATAGGAAAGAGACTCACACCCCTGGATATGGTTGGTCTCACTGATCGGGCTGCAGATGCGCACGCGGAAATGTTCCTGAGTCATTTTCTCTGAGAAGCTGGGCTCTGGTTTCGGAATTTTCCATGGACCTAGCTGCAGTGGTTTGCATTTGAAGCAAGACAGGAAACTGGCATTAAAATGGGGTAATTGGTGACCATGAAAAGGAATTTTTTAAAAAAGTACTGCTTTCAAAAACATGGATGCCTCGCCCGCGTGGCTGTGGCCGCTGTCGGGCCTGAGCAGGTGTCCTCCTCCCTGAACCAGTCTCTGTGGTGAGACCCAGGCCCCAACCACCTGCACAAGCCTTTCCGGGCCGTTGGGTGCTGAACCCGCGGTCCTGGGGTCCTGGGGTCCTGGGGTCCTGGGGTCCCGGGCTCGGGGCCGGCGCCATCTGCAGGCCTGGGCACGGCCGGGGGGCTCACTGTGTCCTGGGCTCCTGTTTTGGGGTTCTGCAGAGTAAGGGCAAAGGAAAGGAGGTCTCCGGATTTCAGATCAGAGCTGCTCGTGAGGCCCGGATCCTGCCAGACACGGGGTCAAGTCCAGGCCACAGTCCATGTGAACCAAGACAAGTATGGGGCAATGGCACCGAGCCCTACCTGCCCCGACCCCGCGCACACCCGGCTGGCGAGGGGAGCAGGTGCCCCGGGCAGGGGTGAGGAGTGGGCTGCAGAGCACGAAGCGTCCCCTAGGTCCTCGGCCTTGGCGGTGCCTGCCCCGAGGGCCGGTCTCAGCCTCACCTCCGAGCTTCCTTTGCAAGGACCCCACTGCCAAGCATCGCTGGGGTCTGCGTGGCCGCGTGGCGGGGGGAGACCGTCACCACTGGGGGTGTCCCTTCAGGGACAGCTTTCTCCCTTTTGTTCTGAATTAATAATGCACGAGCGGCTCGCGCAAGGACCTCCCTTCCGGCGCGCGTGGAACAGCAGCTGAGCCTGTGTCCCAGCCCCTCCCAGCCGGTCCCCACGCTCGTGCCTGCAGCCCAGGGCCAGGAGCGCCGGGCGGGGCTGGGCCTCAGCCTGGGGCCCCAGCAGCCGTGTCCTGCCTGGGGCTTGGGGACTGCTCTCTGAGCAGGAGGCAGTGACCGTCCTGCCCCGTCTGCTCTGTGCCCCGGAACAGCCTGAGCGTCCCGCGGCCCCGTCTCCCCAGGGGCCTCCACCCCACCCTGGGGTGCTCTGTGCCGGCCTGGAATGCATAGAGACTTGTGCAAATGTCAGCGTGCAGCAGAGAACATCCTGTCTCATTGCAGACCGGCTGAACGACGGGGACCCCACAAGTATGTAAATTAAATACTCTCATCTGAAGAAAAAGCGCAGTCACCGCGGAAGCATCTCAATGAGCCGCTAAGGAGACAGCACTGCTCGGGGGCGTCTGGTGCGGCCGAGTCGCTGGGGAGACTGCGGCCGTCTCTGCACCCGGGAGGGTCTGCGCTGCTCTGGGTCTGGCGGCCTCACTGAGCGCTCCTGGCGCCCCGGGAAGCCCTTGGCTCTGCCTTCAGCTCTCAGGGAGCACCCAGGCCCCTGGTCCCCAGAACCAACAGAACCTTCTCGGAGCCAGCGCCGGGCTGGGGCTGGGCCGGGAGGAGACGCCCGAGGACCCACACGTGGTCCGGGACACGGGGCTCGAGACGGAGAGTCCCCAGAGTGGGGCGAGGGGCTCTGGGCAGGGCCCTGCGCCTGGAAGGTGGCCCCGGAAGGTCACGCCTCTGCGCCCCGGGTGACGGCGGGTGTGAGCAGCGTCAGGCGCACAGGCACGGGGATGGTGTGTGCTCCCTCCCTGGCACCTCTGCCCTCGGGCGTCCTCAGCTCAGACAGGACACGCAGCCACGGGGACGGGCAGGCGCTCAGGGCGTGAACACCGAGGCGGGGCCCCGTCCTGACGACCTGGCAGCCAGAGCGAGACGGGGCCCGACCCGAGCGTGAGAGAGCGGCGCGGGGTCACCGGGGGCTGCTGTGCCCCGAATCACGTCCCAGGGGCCAGGCGGCCGCGAGGAGGGTGGACGGCGCCGCCGTGGGACACGAACGGGGTCAGCAGCGCCTGGCTGGACGTCAGTCCTCAGCGGACCCTCCGCTCTGCCCGCCACAGCCTCCCATGCGGTGCCGGGGCTGCGGCTGGTTTTCTCTCCGGCTGCTCGGCTGAGCTGCTCATGATTCGCCCGCAACATTCTAGAAGCCGACCCTCACCGACGCCCGCACACAGACAGCCGCGCCTGGTCATCTCCCTGTTCAGACTCAGGATCTGAGGCGGCTTTTGAGAGAAAGCGTAAAATTGCTCACTTTATTGAGCTGAGCTGACTAATGAGGACATGCCAGGCCCTTCTCTGTCAGTCTTCCCGTCGTCCCCGGGGCTGGGGGGGGCGGGAGGGTGTGCACAGAACAGGCTGTCTGCACTCTGCTTGAGGAAATTTAAATTTAATTTTCCTCAATAGGTCAATTTTCCGTGATTAGAAAAGAGTGAGGCAATCATGGCAAGTTCTTGTCATAGAAAGAACATTTGCTCAAGGCACATGGGCGTTTTTCCCCTTAAACATTTAAAAGAGGGAAAGAGACGTACAGGGAAATAGGGAAGCACCTCATGTGCTGCCGCTTTGGTGAGGTTTGCAGTTTCTGGCTAATTGTGCTGAGAGCTGGCATGCAGGGGGCAGGGACGGCGGCGGGGTCAGTGGGACAGCGGGACGGAGGTGACCCCCCGGGGTCGGTGCGGAGGGCGGGACGGAGGTGACCCCCGGGGTCGGTGCGGAGGGCGGGACGGAGGTGGAGGGGATGGGGGGGGGAGGAAGGCGTGGATGAGGTGACGGTGGGGACAGAAGTGATGGTGGGTGACGATTGGCTTTTCAAACGGAAGAAAAATAAAATGCATCTTGAACCTGCGTCAAAAATAAAACTGAATTCTAAGTGGGTGAATGGCCTAATTTTTAAAACTAAGATGCGAACACATTTCATCAGGAAACGCGGGATGATGTCTGCGACCTGAGATAGAAACAGGTACGTTACTCAAGGCCAGAGCAGCCCGAGTCGTGCGGGAAATGGCTGGTTGATTCGACTGCATTAAACTTGAAATTGCCTCNACAGGTCCGCACGATGAACATAAACGGCTGCATAAACGTCTGGGGGGGGGATCTGAACAGACATCTCATCGAAAAGGGAGAAAAATAAAGGCCCCAAACATTTTTAAATGCCTGAACTTACTAATAAGAAAAGTTGAGACGATACAGTATAAAAATCACAGCCTTTGGATTATCAGAGCTGTAAACCGCCAGGCTGCGGGCGGCCGGGGAGACCCGTCACGCGGGGCACAGGGGAGCGAGGGTGGCCCCCCCTCACGGAAGCCCACGCGGAGGCAACGCACAGTCCCGTGGCCCGGAAACCCTCTCCCCAGACACCGCCCGCCGGGCTCCGAGCACACACGCAGGGGAAAAGGCTGCAAGAGCGTGGAGCCTGCACTGCGTCTGAAGTCACCCAAGCGCTCGTCGCGGTCGGGGGGGCGAGGGGGGGCCACTGTGAGACAAACGGCAACAAAGAAGACTCGTATCTGTCAGGACGGGAACCTTTCAAGAGCCGTGTCGCCTGACACGTGTGGAGTGTGTTTGTGCCGCAGAGCCCCGCGTGGCACCCCTCGGGACGCTGCCACACATTCTGTCCTGTTATGCGCACACCTTGTCGGAAGACGGACGCGGTGATGAAAACCTGATTAGGGAGGGTGGTTTTCTTCCGTCAGAAACAGCCTCAGCCGCACCAGGCAGAAGCCTCTTAATGTAAAAGCAGACTGAACACATGGAAAGTTGCTTTTCTCTCATAAAATTATGACGTCTGAAGGCCCAAACCCGGGGCTCGTGTGCGGTTCCGTGTGAGGCGAGGGCCATGGGTTCCCATTGTTCTTCTGCTCCACCATCTTCTGCGAATAGCTTCTGTTCTCAAGGTTACCTCATGCTCCCAGAGGGCTGCCGGCGCTCCAGCAATCCCACCTCTGCTTCACTCGTAGCAGGAGAGAGTGGAGAGAGGTAAAGGGATGCTGTCCCTGCCTCGTGGTGTCTCCTGGGCAGGGAAGGGCTGGAATGATAGAGGCGGAGAAGGAGTTTCACTTATAGCCATGACCTTTTTTTTTTTTTTCTAAAAATAATAATTAGAAACAAATACAGACAATTTTAAAATTCTCTTAAGGACAATGATGAGTGAAGCGTGGTTTTTTTTAATGCTATTTATCTGCCATGGTTTCATTTATATTTGGAAAAGTTCACAGGAGGAAACAGGAGTAAAGTAGGAAATGCATTTAATACACTGATGTCTATTAATGATATGAAATGATTCATTGACTTATAAACAGCAGCTAATCCACCCAAGTTCCCGCTTCCTGGACGGAGGCCAGAGCCGTCAGGGCAACAGGCCAGTTAGCTTCGCGGGGCCTGCTCTCTGCGACATGTTTGGTGACCTGTCGGCTGCCTTAGTCGTGCGTCCCTGCCTTTCCTCGCGCGCTTCCCAATCCCGAACGGGNCACCGGGCGGCCGCCTCGCCCGCCGTCCCAGCCCAGAGTCCCTCCTACGCCCGCGCACCTGCCCCCGGACAGAGCAGACGCGGGGGTGGGGCCACGGCCGGGACCCTGAGCCGCAGGTGCCTGGGGGCTGTCGGGGGAGGGGACAGGCATCGCTCCTGTAGGCGCCTCCGCGAGCCTCCCCTGGGAAGCGCGTTTAGAAGGTGCTTAGCTCGCCCGCCCGCCTCCCCCTGCTGCGGCCTCGGATCCCAGCGTCTCCCTCATCTCCTCCCGTCCGCCCGGTACTTGTCTCTTTATCGACCGTATTTCCTGCAGATCTGCTGACTGGCCGTTCGTTATGCATTTCTGCCAAATGGGATCTTGATTTCTGACCCTTCGAATCACTTCCAACTGTGTTACTTAAAATGTGCTGTTGGCGCCCTGAGCAGCCACAGGGAGAACCTTATTTAGGGGACAGACCGGGATGCAGGGGGGCTGAGTGCTCCAGACTCACACCCGCACCCACAGGCGCCACCCCAGCCTCAGATGTGCCCAGCGCCCCGCACCTGCATGTCCTTGGTGGGGTGGGACCTCCCTCGGTGCCCTGAGGAGCAGAGTGAGGCGGGAGGTGGCAGCTTAGGGCCCCAAGAATCTGGAGGGAGTGGCGGTCAGTGTGAGTCATCTTTGTCCCCACGCACAGTGTGACACCCAGACGTTCCGTGGGGCATGGACGGATTCCAGCCTAGCGCGCTGGGTCAGGCTGGGACTGGTGGCGCGGCGGCCTGGAGCGACACGCAGAGATGAATCTATCTCGGGGCTTCTATGTCAGGACAGGGCTGGACGGGGCAGAGAAGTCCTGAGCTGAGGGGCTGTGGCCGCCTTGGTCTGGGGACTGTCAGCCCAGCCCCGGCCCCGGGCGAGCCGGCCCGAGGCCAAGCAGTGAGGAGGCTGTCAGCTGGCTGTAAACAAGCTGGCGATGGATACCTGCTGAATTAAAATGCAAAGCGTTTCTTCCGGTTCCCTGATAAGCACTGAACGGCAAAGTCGCCAGTCTTTCCCTGGAAGAAATTAGCATTAATAAGATAAAACCGTATTTGGAAGAACTGACATTTTGATGGATGTGCCTGGAGGATTGGATGTGAGTCTTTTGATGGATAATATTTTGGGTTGCCTCAGGTTGCGCCTAATTGTTCCTTCCCGCTTCTCAACTCCCGAGAAGTGAAATAGAAAGTGCCAGTGACGCCTGCATTCATCTTCCGGGAGGCGGAGGCAGGGCTCCGTGATCGATCCCGGCCGACAGCCGCTCCGCAGGCGCAGCCAGGAGCCCGGAGCCGCGGGGACTCGCGCCCCTGGGCCTGCAGGCCGACCTCGCCTCCTCCTGCCTGGCGGCGCCCACGTACAGACGCGGCTGCTCACAGGACGGAGAGCCCTCGGCTCGACCCCCAGTCGCGGCGTTAGGAGCGCCAGGTCAGCGACATCTGGACCCACAACGGGAGCCCGCGCGTTAACGGAACATGCAGAGCGGTGTCCTGCCTCCTGGTCTCTTCCAGCCAAGCTGGTGGCCTGAGCTGCCCTTGGCACGTCTCGGGCTGGTTTCCTCTGACCCGTGGGGGGCGGATGCCCCAGGGGCGACCGCCGACCCCACTGTCCGGCCGGCCCGCTCGCGTCCAGGATGCCCTCCGCCGCCCCGTCCAGGCCCTGGCGTCGGGGACGGGACGCAGACCCCATCTGCGTGGAGGCAAATGACACCGGCATCCAGCTCAGCTGACGCCAGAACCATGAGCAGACGCGTCGGCCAATAACATTTTAAAATATAAAACAATAAAATCTTAGAAGAAAGTGAATATCTGTATAACCTATGGTTTAGGCAAATATTTTTAATGAATTTTGGCAACGAAGAAGCTATTAAAGAAAAGAATTATGAGAAACATATGTCACTACGTTTAAACAAATGTGCCACGTAAGAGACCGCAGCCCAGAAGAAGGAAAACAGCGAGGCTTTCTGCGGCGCACAGGGCGGCCCGGGGCTCGCAGCTACCGTGTGCGGGATCGCCTCTAACGGAGCCTTAAAAAGACGAGGTGTATGGATGGGCGCTTAGGCCGAACACCGTCGGGACAGTCACACCACGTCGTAAGAAGCCAGAAAATGCAAATGACTTTAATAAGGAAATAGCAGCTCGGGCCTCTCAGGCAGCATCACAAAGGTGACACGTTTTGGGGAGATCTGAAGGAAAAGGCACAGGAGCCACGCCTTCGGAAAGCCGCGCGGAAACACATATGCTGAAATCAAAACGACACGGAACTTCCCGCCCTGAATGCCTGTCCCTGAGCGGGAACTGCAGCCATGAGNGACCCGTTGCAGGCACGTGATCACCGTGCAAATCCTGCGAGCTTCTCCCAGGAAAGGGCTTGGTAAAATGGGGCGTGTTGTGGAGGTGGGGTGGGTGCCCCATGTGCTGCCGAGGCGTCCGGGGCGCTGTCTCCAGGCGGCATTATTCCCGGGGACCCGGGCACCCCCAGGCTGAGCCGCCCTCACCACCCCGCCCCCTGCCTCACTGGCTCTACTCCCACGCCGCCCGGGAGGCCACGGGAGAAACAGCACCGAGCGGTGGGGGCCGGGGACCGGGGTGAGGGTGCGGCCCCGTCCCCGCGTGGGCCCAGGGCCGTGCAGGAGCGGGTGCCCGCTCTGCGCCCGGGGCCTTGGGACCCAGGGAGCTGGAACTTTCTCCAGGGCCCCCCTCCTCAGTCNCGCCCAGGGATCGCAGGGTGGTAGCCAGAGGGCAGCGTCAGGGGACGGAGAGCAGGGCGCCACAGGGCTTGGCTGGTCCTCTTGACCATTTGTCCCTGATTAACCACCGGGTCGGAGCCCTGGGCGGCCCCAGCCCTGGCCCCAGCCCGGCCGCCTCTGTCCCACGGGAGGGAGGCCACGGGGCTCGGGTGGGGCGCAGCCTGGGCCCTCCCCCAGCGCTTCCAGAGTCTCCGTCACAAAATGTGCCCAGATAGCTTGGGCGGGGGGAGGTTCCTAGGCATCGCCTGGGCCGGGCAAGCTGTCAGGGCGCGTGCGGGGGCCCAGCCCCGGGGCAGCCACCCCAGAAAGCAGTGTGGACGTTCCTCAAGGAATCAGACAAACCCCCGTGTGCTCAGGAGCCCCCTTCTGGGTGTTTCTCCGAAGGAAAGGAAAACCTGCACCAAGAAGACACGACGACCCGTGGTCACCACAGCAGCCACAGGAGCCCAGCCACAGAGCTGCCCCTTGTCCCCTGGGTGGATGGGGACAGGAGCCAAGCCACGGAGTGGCCCCGTGTCCCCCGGGTGGATGGGGGAGGTGGCGCACGCACGCAGAACGCTGCTTGGCCACGGGAAAGAGTGAGACCCTGCCGTTTTGTCACAACACGGACGTACCTCCAGAACATTCTGCCAAGAGAAACAGGTGTGAGAAAGACAAGACCCACATGATCTCTCATATTTGTGGGGTCTAAGAACACGCACACACACGCACGCACACACACACGTACACGCACATACAACCAGCCCACAGAAGCAGAGAACAGATGAGTGGTTGTGGACGAGGGGGTGGGGGCGGAAGAAATAAAATAAAATGTAAAAAACAATGCAATTTAAATATATGTGTGTGTGTTGTGTATCAGTGCTATTTTTATTTTTGAATTAAAAAAAGTTTTTAATGTTTATTTATTTTTGAGAGAGAGAGAGAGACAGCGTGAACAGGGGAGGGTCAGAGAGAGAGGGAGACACAGAATCCGAAACAGGTTCCAGGCTCTTAGCTGTCAGCACAGAGCCCGACGCGGGGCTCGAACCCATGAATTGTGAGATCGTGACCTGAGCTGAAGTCGGACGCTTAAACGCTCTTCACCCGGGACAGGCCCACACACCGCGGATCTGTGACACCAAGGTGTCACCAAGGTGCTTCTGTGGCCCCAAACCCGGCCCACGCCACGTGCTCAGCAGACTTTCAGTCTCACAGACGGACCACGTGGGCCACGTCCTGTGCCGCCAGAACGCTCTCTGCCCCTGGGCAATGGGGCGCCGTCTACTCAGACCGCGAATTTCAGCGTGCACGTCTCCCTGGGCAGCACGCGCCCCAATAGTAGGGCGTCTGTCGTGTGCCCTCTGCCCTCTAGCCCAGGGACCCCCACTCTCTGGGTCTCAGGGGCCTCCTTCCACCAGAAAAGCCAGAAGAGGAAGGTTGAGGCGGGTGACGGGAGAGGGAATCCAGGGCAGGGACGTACACGAGGGTCCCGGGAAAGCAGCAGGTGGGAGCAGGCTGTGGCCCCCGGCAGCCTGTGGGGACAGGAGCGGGGGTCTCGAGAGCCCTGCCCCCTCCCCGCCTGACTGTCCTCTGCTGTCCCCAAATGGGGCTCCCCCTTTGCAGCCCAGAAGGTCCTTATCAGACCCCCAGCCGTGCCTCGGGGACGTGGAGGTGTGAGCGCTCTCAGTGCCTTTTAATTTTACAGCCTCTTGCTGAAGGCGCCTCTGATCCCCTGGCCCTGGTCTGGCTTCTGTGGGGAAGCGGCTGGGCTCCGGGTTAATGGACTCCAATAGTTTGCTCGGAAACCTTTGATGTTGACCCTTCGCTGCAAATGAGTGTCAAAGAAAGACTTTAATAACTTGCTCTGTAACTTAGAAGTGTGTGTGATAACACCATTAATCCCTGTTTTCCATAGTTGGCAGAAAGCTCTAAGTACCTCTAATACTTTCTAAATCTGACAGTTTTAATTATTTCCCTGCACCATTATTGATCCGGCAAGTCAACCTGTGACTTTGAAGGCCTTTGTCAATACCCATCACCAATACCAGACCAATCACTCCTTGGCCACGACGGCTCCGGCGTGGTCTGTGGGCGGGGGCGGGGGCGCCGGAGCGGTGCGGCCACCACGGACTGTGGGGCGTCAGCAGGCAGCTCGGGAGGTGACCGTCAGCTTGCGTCTGAGACCCTGCTCCCAGCGTGCCTGTTCCTAGTGACCTTCGAGGGAGGGTGCAGACCCATGACATTAGTTCTCTGTGACTCACATCAGAGGGACCGGAACGCACACTCACCAGGGACACAGGCGGGATGGAGAACCGGCGCCATGAACTCTGGTTAAACACACACAGATGTGCACACACATGCAGCAAATGGCACCGTCTGGTGGGTTCTTTCAGGGATGGATGGTTACAGGTGAGCACCGCTGTCCTCTGCAGATGTTCATGGGGCATCTGGGAGCCGCTCTGCAGGCGGGGGCAGGGGCCTCCAGGATTGCCAACCAAGCTCTGCGCTGACCAGGCGGCCACTTTTGGGGGGCGTTTCTGACAGGTGAGCTCGGGCAGAGCAGAAGGAAGACGTGTGTCTGGGGGAAGGTCAGTCCCGCCTGCTGTTTCCGCCCACAGGAGGTTGGGTCCCGTCTTAGTCTCCCATCTTGTCATCCCCTCCCTGTGGCCCCAGCCCCCAACCTCCACGTCCACTTCCAAACACGTGCACCTCCCCTGCAGGTGGCCGTTCTCCTAACTCCTCATCTCCACCCACTCTGTGCCCTTGAAACTGACTGTAGCCTCAGCACCACCTGCAGAGTAAAAGGTGAAGCCTCTTCCCTTGAACACCCCCCTCCTGAGTTCAACGGGCCTGGGGACGCTGCCGCATTCCCTTCCAGCCCCACACACTTGTAGGTGAAACATAGGAGCACGTCTGCACAGATGGGCTGATCTTCTGGAAATAAGTGACATCAACCTGCTTTGGGGGCTCTACTATTTTAAGGTTGTATTTTAGAATCTTCCCACACGCACACCCAAAGATCTGCCCCTTCACACGTGCTGACGGCACGGATCCGCAGCATAGGTGCACCATCCGTGACGAGCAGTTTCCCCACTGCCAGCCCCCAGTCCGATGGCCCCGTCTCCTCACACCCAGCGGCTTGTTATTCTGCTCATTGGCTGTCCTACTTTTCTCCTGTGAATTGCTTGTTCACGTTCTTGCCCATTTCCCTGCTGTTGCCTTTTTCTTTATGGTTCTGGGTATCTCTTGATACATTGTTAACGCTGATCTCCACTTTCACATGTATTTCAAATATCCTTTCTATTATTTCTATTCACATTGCTTAGGATGCCACCACTATCAGATATTTTCATTTTCACGTTGACAAATACGCCTTTTGTCATAAATCTGAGTTCTTCTGTGTGTCTTTCAGAAGTGAAGCTTTGCTGCTGTTATTTATTGCCTGTGGTAATTATTGGTCTTTACTTTCCCCTGATGGACTGTCATGGCCTCAAAAAAATTTATGAAAACCGTGATTTCAATGTAATCTTCCTCGTGTGCTGCATTCTCGTGTGTGTGTGGTCTTTCTCTGGATTTTATTATTCTTTTATCTACTGCTCTTTCTATGTTCATGCCATGCCAGTACACTGACTTTCCCTGCTGTCTGGTTAGAAATGCCTTTGTTTGGGCTTCTCTCTCCTCTGTTTTCACGGTTTGCTTTGTGAGTTTTCTACTTCACATGTATTTTAAGATAAGGTTTCACAAGATGTAAAACTGGGATTTTCATTGAAATTGCATAGTTTATATAATAATTTGGGAAGAACTTGTATTCTCAGCATAGTCTTCCCCACTGAGATACTGCCTTTCTCTCCATTTAGATAGAACTTCTTTTATGTCTCTTCAGTAATGTTTACAACTTTCTTAAATCCATACATTGCATCATATATATATATGTATGTGTGTGTGTACATACACACATATATATACACACACACATTAATATACATGTGTTTTTCTAGGTAGTCTGAGTTTTCTGTTGCTAACATGAATAGGGTAGATACATTTTCTATTTGGTTATTATAAGTGTTGGGGTATTTTGGTCTGGTACCTCACCACCTTCTGTATCTTTGAAATAATTCCACGAGTTTGCATTTTATTCTATTGGATTTTCCAGATACTCTCTGTATCTGTAGAGATACAGATTCTACCTGTAGGTTATTATATATTTTAAAAAGCTTTCTTTCTTAATACCTATAGCCCTTTTGTCCTACGCTATTGCATCGAAGACTGCCCCTCCTGCGTGAGCAGGTAGCTCCGATTGCCTGAGTCTTGCTTCCCTCATTCATTCCACAATTTCCTAAGGAGCACATATTTCATTCCAGTCCATCTTCTTCGGCCTGAAGACACAGAGTGAAACGATGTTCCTGGGAACGTAGATTCTGGGGTAACAGATCATAAACAGATGAACAATGATGCACATTGTGGTAATAAATCTTTTGGATTAAAAGCAAACAGTCACACAAGGAAACAGTGAAAGAATGTGCTTTATTTTATATTGTGGAAATACTACTAAGTTTTAACACTCACTACAGAATTGGCTGCAACTTCGTCATAGATTCATAAAAATAAGTTAAAGAAAATTTGTGTTGTTAATCTGTTACAACTTTTAAAAACCAGATGGATATTTCATCGATAAAGGGTGTTCTATGTTGGCCAAGGTACTAACAGGTTTTATCTTCTCTATACCCGGTTAATGCAGGTGAATAAACGTCCCAAAGTTAAGACAGCCTCATGTTTCTGCCTTAAAGCCTTTTTGGTCGTGACGTATAATTTTTTTTTGCTAGTATCTTGTTGAAACAGCTTTCCATCTTTTCTCGGAAGTTCTAAAGCCTCTGTCTGTCCGACGTGGGGTCAAGTGAAACCTCCCCAGGCACCACGTGGGTGGATGCCCTTGAAAAGCTGACCCCTGATGCTTCTGAATTTCTTTTTGACCAAGATTCCTTACTGTTACTTTCACTCTCCCTCAGACCATTTTTCTTATTTGTGTTTTTCCCAGTACATGAATTTTTCATTTAGCTCCTAAAATTTACCATGACATATTTATTTTATTTGATTATGGTGATTGTATCTCTCCCCTAAATATAATACATACTTATTTTATTAGCCTTTCAAAGAAGGATCTCTTGGTTTCCCTGATCAAGACCACCTCTGAAGTTATGTGTATGTTCACCTAAGAGCCGTATACAAATCATGGAGTTCGGGGAGTTCTGACGTGTACGGGAGCCCGAGGGACGGCTCGGCCGTGAAGTCGCCGGGCTCATCCCGGCATCCATCCCGCTCTCTCCACAGGGACTCTTATCTCATACTATTTTGGAGAGAGTCTTTTCATATTATCCCACAAGTCTCTGGGCTCTGCTTATATTGTTTTCCGGTACTTTCCCCCCTTTTCTGTTCAAAATATTTTCCATCAAGTCTCCGGTCTCTGTGTTCTCCTCCTGTTTCCCATTTGGGTGTGGAGTCCACGTGGTGAAAGTTCCACTTTGGCTTTTGAAGGTTCTAGTTCTAACATGTGTCTGTGACTTGCTCTCACACCTTCTGTTCCCTGGCTGAGGCTCCTTCCCTGTGTGTCGAGAGCTCGCCTCTGCCCCCCGCGGCGCGAGGGGGGCGCGACGGGGCGGCCGGCCGGTGAGTCCCGCAGCCACACGTCTGTTCCATCTCCTGCTCACGGTTGTCCCTTTGTAGCTGAACGGTCCCTCCCTCTTCCTGCTACTTCCTATGCTGAGCAACTCTGGATTGTACTCTAGACATTCCCGAAGTTATTCCATGAGACTCTGGGTCTTCTAGACCCTGAGCTGAGTGTCCCCTTAATAAGAAACCCAGATTAGGGTCAAGCCTGGGGCTCCAGCATCTTCACCTTCTCCAGGAGGAGAGAGGGGGCCACACAGGCTCCTGGTGGCTCAGGCAGGCCCTTGGCTCCCCACTGTGCGGCCTCTTTCATTTGCCTCTGGCTGGGAGGTGAGAACGGGGAAGAGACAAAATAGAGGCTCCCCCACG
This sequence comes from Crocuta crocuta, assembly GCF_008692635.1. Taxonomy (NCBI): domain Eukaryota; kingdom Metazoa; phylum Chordata; class Mammalia; order Carnivora; family Hyaenidae; genus Crocuta; species Crocuta crocuta. The sequence goes on from NW_027529175.1 coordinate 7,819,456, forward strand.
TTGGCTGCCCCCCCACGCCCTCCCCACTCCTCGGACTAGAAAGCAATAGCTGCTTTGGGGGCCCCTCCCCTGGAGCCCGGCGTGCACGTCCAGATTTTGTGCCTGCTGGGTACCCAGGCGCTCCCGCAGGGCGAGCACAGGCGACTCGGTGGCTTTGGTGGAACTTTGAAGCCTGGTCGTCTTCACCAGACCATCAGCCACGACTACTTGTCAGCAGGCGCAGCTGCTGCCACAGGCCTCCCGTCCCGGACTCAGCTGCGTCCCCTGCAACAAGCGGGGGCCAGGGTGTGACCCCCTCTTGCCCGGCACCCTGCCCGACAGGCGGAGTTTTCATTCCCATTATGTTCTTATGAGAAAGACTGAACATCCTGCCCCGCGATGGATGACGATTTGCATTTCTTTTCCTGTGTTCGTGGCTCCAGTTCACTTTCCTCACTGGATGTGGTCTTTTTCTTTTCATTCTGGAAAAAACAAAGCCGTCCCGTGTTACGCGCAAGGACCCTCCATCTGTGACGAGCCGCGTGCGCGCGTGTGTCTCCCGGCTGTGGGCCTACGGGCTCCTGCGTTCTCCAAAGTCAAGGTAGTCCTGTGGGTTACCCACGACCCCGTCACGTCCCTTCTCGGGCTTGTCAGCTTCTTTGTTTTTATTTCTCAAGGGTGGAGACTTGGTCCTCGTATTCAGGGTGAGAAATGTACCTGACTGGACCTGTCGGGTCAGTCGGTTCCACTCATGAACCTGCATATTTCTTCTACTCTCTGAGACGTCGCCTTTACTTCATACCAAATTTTCATATGTAATTGTGTCTCTTCCCGGATTCGCCTTCTCTGCCACTGGCACCTTCTCTCTGTAACTACAGAGGACGCGTGGCGCTTTCATATCTGACGACTTAGCCCCCACCCCGCGCCTTTTACTCAAGGGTTTTCTTGGCTCCTTTTTTTTCTGATAAAATTGGTAACCAACTTGCCTACCTCTCTAGAAACCAAAACCAAATCCAAAGCCAGACAGAATTTTATGGGGACTTAAGGAAAAAAACTGACATTAATCTGCCATGAAGATTTTCTACTTTAAAATATTGCATTTTTCCTTTTTTTTTTTTTTTTTTTTTTTTTTCTTTTTTTGGGTTTTNCTTTCCTTTCATGGGATTGTTCTATACTCTCCTTACAAAAACCCTGTTAAATCCATCCATTGGGTCCAGCTTATAACAGGTAGTCACTGCTCTGATGGGACGTTTCTGGGTCTTAAAAGAGAAGCGACTTAAAGCACGGACTCTGGTGGCACGCAGACTTTCCTCTGCATCCCCGCGTTGCTACCCACTGGCTGTACAGCTCTGGGTGAGTTACTTAACCTCTCTGTGCCTCCAGGCCCTCATCTCCAGAGTGGGAATAGCGATTCTTCACTCTGTTTTCACCTGTTGTTCTCTCTTACTGATGAACAGGACCTAATTTGTTCTGTAGAATTTGCCATTTTTATGTCCCCGTCCTAAGCCTTTTCAAGTCATACTTTCAACAAAGATGCTCCTGGGGAAGCATAGAGTCAGGAGTCTGATATTCTTTTTCTTCACAGCATAAAATGTATTCATCCTCCACTCTGAAAGTTAAAAATAATAGGCAAAATTTTATGTTGGAATTTGATGTTCTGTTATTTCAAACCTTATTTCTGAAGGAGAAAGTACATGCATTTACATAATTGAATTCTTATCTGAAGGAAAACGGAACCCACTAAAACTGTTGTCACTTTCTCACCATTAATAAACACTTTCCTTATTCCAGCATCTCAAGTGATGGCTTCACCAAAACACGGCCAGGAAAGCTGGTCCCCTGATGTGTCCATTCTGCTCTGGCCATTCCTCGGTGAGATCCTTACACGGAGCAGGGCTGAAAACCTCATTCTAGGCTTTATTCAGAAGACTATAAAAACACTTCCATTAATTATCACTTAATGAAAAACCTTTCATGTTTTCTTTCAACAAATATCTGTCCAGAGCGAACTGCACACGTGTCCCCTCCCCTGGGGCAGGGACGTGTCCCCTGGTGAGGTGAACCCCTCGCTCTGGCGTCGAGATGCGCCTTCCTGTGCCTGAAGCCGGGCCCTGTCACAGCCGCGAGGCTCGGCGGCTGGTCCGTCCATCGGCTGCAACCACCCCGCCCTGACTCTCATTTGGTCACGTGCTATCTGCACAGCGTGTGTGCCTGTGGCTGGCGTTCAGGATCCACCTCGCGTAGGCCGGTCGCCCTCTGCTTGGCGCGCACAGCAAACCCGTAGGCAAGAAATGAGGAATCTTGCTGAGGGTCCAGTGGGGCGTGGGCAGGGAAGACCTTGCATGGAAGGAGGAGACACGTGAGGCGGGGAAGCTGTGTCGGACGGGCAGGGTGGGGTGGTTCCCACGCACAGAGAGTGAGGGGGCCACCTCATGCGCCCACTGGAAGTGGGGGTGTGGGGCCCCGGCACAGGCTGGATCGATGTGCATGAGAAAGTCACATTCAACAGCCAGTTTGTCAGGCAGAAGGCAGGCAACATCATTCAGACCAGCGTGGCTGCCGGCCCGCCCACTGGGGGGCTGCCCCTGTGTCTTCCCTCCCGGGCATGGACTCACCCGCACAGACGGTGGCAGAGGCAGACCCTGTCCCTGCCCACGTGCTTCTAACTGGGGATGCTGGGCAGAACAGGGCTCCAGTCCCACGTGCAACAGATCACAGAGGGGCAAGGGCACCAGCCCGACGTGCAGGCTGCTGGCGGGTGGGCGAGGTGGCAGGTGGGGACCTTGGTCACCTACTTTACCCCCAGGCCCCCCTTGTCTGGCAGAGCACCTGGCCAAGATAAATCCCGGTTTCTCTGCATGAGAGCTTTTTGCACAGTTGTGTAAATATTTCTGTGTGTGCACAAGCTGCAAGGATGGATTATTGCCTTTAAAACGGAACGCTTCGTTAAAGTCTCACCAAAGCGCGGACAGGTGCGTTTGGGCACGTGCTCAGGCCTGCATCTCGGCATCTGAGCGTGTTTAGGCCCATTCTCTGCGCTCTCTGTCCGGTGGTGGATGGAGGGTGGCTCTGCAGTCCAGAGGCCTGGGTGGGGAGGTGGGCAGGGCATTACCGGACCACCGCCCTGAAGTTCTAGCTGTGGGGATGGCTGGGGACAGGACTGGCCCCTTGGGTCGCGGCCAGAAAGCACACTGCCTGCACACCGTGGATCCTGAAACGGGAGCCGTCTGCTCTACCGTGGAAAGCTGTCTGAAGGTTGGCCGTGTTCCACACCGACAAGAATTCTGGTGACTGAGATTCGAGAAGGCTGTGAGGTGCTTGTGTGTGCATGTACACATGTGTGTGTCTGTGCAGCTGTCTGCACATCTGTGTGCCTCGTGTGTACACGTGTGCACCTGTGTGTGCACACGTGTGCACCTGTGTGTGAGCATGGACATGTGTGTGCCTGTGTGCACACATGTGTTGTGTCCTCGTGTGTATGCCTGTGCGTGCACATGCGTGTGGACATGTATGCACACGTGTGTGCAACTGTGTGTGAATGTGTGTCTTTGTGTGCGCACATGTGTGTGCATATACACGTGTGTGTGCAGCTGTGTGTGCACACCTGTGTGCCTTGTGTGTACACATGTGTGCACTTGTATGTGTGTGCACACATGTGCGCCTGTGTGGACGTGTGTGCCTGTGTGCACACATGTGTGCGTGTCCTCGTCTGTATGCCTGTGTGTGTGCACATGTGTGCGCCTGTGTGTTGGCATGGCAACACGTGTGTGGATGGCGGGGAGGGCTTCCTTCCGGTTGCGCTTGGGCTGAAGATGTGCGGGAACTTGAGGCCCGGCGCTCCCGTGGCACTGCCACGGATCTGACAGGCATGGCCTTCCCGAGCATTCTACCTGCTGGCAAGGCTCAGAAATGTCACTTGTCTCTGTTAGAAAATGGAAATCAGGTCGGAAGGAACTCTCTGGGCCGTGGAATGCTCTGGGAGGCAGTGAGCTACCGCCTCCGTAATGGGCATAATGGAATCTGGAACTCTCTGGGAAAAAATGGGGAGAAATGAGGGTCACTAGCTGAGTGCAGCTAATTCTCTAGCCCCAGGATACCCTGGCAGCAGCTGATGACAGGGCAGACCCGCTCCTCGAAATACCAGACGGAAGAGCACAGGTGTGGGGAGAAGAGTCCCTACTGGAGCAGTTCCAGCAAATCAGATCGCTGTTTCCACCCCAGAAACCACAGCGGGGGTGTGTGCGCGTGTCTGTGTGTGCGCGAGCCAGTGGGGGGCGGGGGAGGGAGGCCTGCTGTGCTTTCCCTTTGTCTTGAGGAGGCCCGGATCCTGGCGTGTAAATCCGGCGCTGACCGGCCTGCTGGACTTGAGGCTCGCACTGGCAGGGCAGGCCCTCTGTGCTGCCCGAGACGGGCCCCGAGTCACGGTGCAGACACGCCCGGGGGACCCCGGGCCGGTGCACAGCCACCCAGCCCCGGGCTGGACCCAGGAGCCAGCTGGCCGCGCTCCATGTCTGGACCCTCTCGGCCCCTCCTGGGAAGGAAGTGACGGGGCTGAATGGGACGCACGGCCGGGCCCGCGGAGCTCTGCCTCCAGGAGGCGTGGTGGCCGCCCATCTACCCCGGGCTGTGGCGGAGAGGGAGCCGCGTTTCCGTACAAGTTGCCTGCGCCCTTGCTGTGCTCCTGGGACCCTGAGCAGTAAGTCTCGGGCTGAGGGACACGGCTTCCGGCTCGCCTGGAGTGACCCGATCGGGCCGCCCCGCGGTGGACAGGCTGGGTGGGGCCGGGGCCCCCGCAGGCCTGCGCCAGGCCAAGCGCAGCCCCGACACTGGGCTTCTGCTACGTGTGAGGTGGGGAGCCTGGGGGACGGTGCACCCCCACATGTTAATTTCTAAGGATGCTGTGCATGGACAGGCGTGAGCCCAGGTCCCGGTCCTGGAAAGAGCAGATGGGGTGGAAGGTCCCCTCCTCCTAGAAACGGCCTTGCAAAGGCCCTGGAGACCGGCGGTCAGCGTCCCTCTGAAGGACAGTGTCCCCTCTGGGGGCTTCCTTGGCCCAGGTGACTGTGCTGGGGTCTGGGTTACGGGCAGTTCCAACATTTCTGGAAGTAAGGAGCCAGCAGACAGTGAGACAGACCCAGCTAACAGTGATGGTTTGTTCACGTGAATGCTGCCTGTGATCCAGAAACTTCTGAGGTCCTGGTCCCGGTCACGGGGTTTACAGGTGGAGGTGGGGGCGCCTCCTTCCAGCCATGAGCTGCCTCTTCTCGCAGCCGCTGCAGATGACCTGAGACCTGAGGCAGGAGGGGCCGCTAGGGCCCGCCC
>NW_027529175.1:7824889-7860697 GCF_008692635.1 Crocuta crocuta
ACAGAAAGCCCCTCCCCGCCCCCACTGGCTTCTGGGGACCCTCCGTGGGTCAGCCTGCCGGCGCTGCTGCAGGGGCACCACCGAGGAAGAGAAGGGCTCCTCCCACCGTGGAAGCGTCCGCAGGACGGGACCCCTCCTCCTGAAACGTCCCGGGGAAGGGCCTCCCTGCCCCCCCAGCTCCTGGTGGCCTCGGGGCCCCTGGGTCACGGCCTCGGACTCCCCGTCCCTGCCTGCGTTCTCAGCCGCCCGCTGGCTGTTCCGTCGAACTCCCCTCTCCCGGGGACGCCGGTCGGTGGACGCAGGCCACACCCTAATTCGGGATGACCTCGTCTCCAGACCCTTTTCCCAGTAAGGCCACCTTGGCAGCTTGGGGCCCCCGGCCGCCCCCCACCCCCCACGCTGGAGGCGAGCCCCGTGTCTGGAGCCGCTAGGTCCGCTGTGCGTCTCGGACACCGGGCTGGCGAGCACAGACTGCGGGGTGGGGGCTGGGGGGCTGCAGTCGCCGCGCGGGGGGCCACCTTGGTTAGGAGCCGCGTTCCAGGCGGTGCTGTTGACGGGTTTCTGGTCCTTGGGGAGGCCTGGTGGCGGCCCTGCCACACGGGGAGGGGCGTGGCCTGCTGCCGGGGCAGCCAGAACAGGATGTGTCACCAGGTCCCGGACTAGCCTAAGGACCGGCTCCTGGGGACGCCCTCCAGGGCTGGGAAGAGGCCCATTCAGGGCATGGGGGGGGGGGGCAGTCACCGGGCTGGATGTCACCTGCCTGTCCAAGCCGTGGGTGAGATAGGAAAGAAGAGAGAGATCAAATACTCACACTCCGCATCTAACATGAGCATTACACGCTTTGCATATTTCACAATCTTGTTTTCAGGGAATTATGTCAAGAGAGGCTCTGGTTTACCGTCTGGGAGCCTCCCGAGCGCCTGCCCCGAGGCCCTGGCGGTGGCGCCTTGTTTCTGCGTCTTACTCTCCCCACTGTCCTGCGATTCGGGCAATTGCATTTTGCAGCAACGCCGCGCTGGCAGCCGCATTGCTCTTTCTGACCGGTGCGGTCGGGGGTTGAGAGCTCGGGCCGAGGAGGGGCTCTAGTGCAGGAGGGGCCCCGCTCAGTGAGCCAGTGCCGCGCGTGGGGCGCCCCAGGAAGCCCTGTGCAGATTAAGAGCCCCCCCGCCCCGAGCACAGGTAGGGCCCCAACGAGGGTGGGTCCGCAGCGGAGGGCGGTTCCGGTCTCCTGAGCGACTGTCAGGCTGGGGGATCGGCCGGGTCCGATGACGGAGTTGGGGTGATCTGCAGACTGGAGACCCCGGGGCCCCGAATCTGGGCGCCTCATCCCAGACTTTGGAGTGATTTGTCCCTGACAGCAGGCTTCCGGGTGTCAGATGCTTTGTGACAGCCCGTGGTCGGGGCCGCGCGGTGACTGAGGTTAGACGCGGTCAGGGGCCTCGCTGGCGTCTTGCTGCAAAGCCCCTGCTGCGGGGGGGGGCAGGGGCCGCACCTGTCAGTCTCGAGCAGGAGGAGGCTGGGTGTGTCAGGGCACGGTGCGTCCGTCCCCATCGGCTTGTCAGGTCTGGGCTGGGGTCGGGATGCGGGCAGAGCCGATGAGGATCCTGACTTCCGGAGCCTGCAGATGACGCCCCAGGGTCCGTGTCCAGGACTGTCCTGTGCCCCAGAAGGGCACCCGTGCTGGAGGTCCGAATGTGGGAGGCCACGATGTCTCCCCTCCAGTTTCTGCATCCGGGCGCTTGAACCCAGGGCTGGGGCCCTGGCGTCGCCACACGGTGGCTGGTCTTGTCCACTTCCTGTGCCCGAGGGCGGTGCGTCCCCCTCCCTCTGCCCCTTCCCCTCCCAGGGCCTCCCAGACTCTGGGGGCGCCGATGGGGGTGAGGAAGCCAGCCACCACGTGGGGGTCGATCCCCGGGCATGCTGTCCACTCTTCTGCGGGGTTACTGTGTCCCCAGAGCCTATCGGCAGATGCCCCACTGGCTGCTCTCATGACCCGCCCAGACTGTCACGGAAACGCTCTTTGTAATGTAGAAGCCAGCCCTCTAGCCGCAGNAGGGTCCGTGTCCAGGACTGTCCTGTGCCCCAGAAGGGCACCCGTGCTGGAGGTCCGAATGTGGGAGGCCACGATGTCTCCCCTCCAGTTTCTGCATCCGGGCGCTTGAACCCAGGGCTGGGGCCCTGGCGTCGCCACACGGTGGCCAGTCTTGTCCTCTTCCTGTGCCCGAGGGCGGTGCGTCCCCCTCCCTCTGCCCCTTCCCCTCCCAGGGCCTCCCAGACTCTGGGGGCGCCGATGGGGGTGAGGAAGCCAGCCACCACGTGGGGGTCGATCCCCGGGCATGCTGTCCACTCTTCTGCGGGGTTACTGTGTCCCCAGAGCCTGTCGGCAGATGCCCCACCGGCTGCTCTCATGACCCGCCCAGACTGTCACGGAAACGCTCTTTGTAATGTAGAAGCCAGCCCTCTAGCCGCAGCATTGCACAGCTGGCCTGTGTGACGTGTGCGTGAGCATATGCACGCACACACAGGGACGTACACATGTGCATGTGTGCACTCAACTTATACAGGTATACATGTGTGCATGCTCACAGACATGTGGGTGTATATGTGTGCACGTGCACACACACATACAAGTATACACATGCATGTACACAAACACATGGGTGTACCTGTGTGCATGCGTACACATAGGAGTGTGCATGTGTGCACATGCATGCACAATACAGGCTTACATGTGTACACACAATACAGACGTACGTGTGTGTGCACACACATATACAAGTGTACACATGCACACATGTGGGCATACATGTGTGCGTGTGCACACACAGGGCTATACACATGTGCACGTGCACACACGCACATTCACAGGTGTACATGTGCACAGACAATACGGGCGTATAGGTGTGCTCACACGCACACATGCACACACAGATGTGTACACACATAGGGGCGTACACGTGTGCACACAGACAGATGTACACATGTGCACACATACAGGCATACACTTGCGTGATGTGCACACACTAAACGGAGCTCACAACATACACCCAAGTGTGCAGGTGCACACGCAGGTGCTGCGGAGGCGGCGTGTCGGGAAGGAAGCCTCGGGAGCGGCTGCGCGGAGCCGGCGGGCGCTCACCGACTGCGGCCCAGGAGGCACACGAGCTGTGGCGGAGGAGCCGTGGGGCCGGGGTCCTGCCCAGCCAGGGAGCCTGCAGCCCGTGGGACGGCGCTGAGGACGCGGCCGAGGGTCAGGAGGAGGGAGGGCAGGGGTGAGCCTTCACGCAGGCCATGTCCAGACTTGCTCACATGGGTTTGTGCAAGAACCGGCTTCTGTGCCTGCCCCGGGCCCCCAGCAGCCAAGGGGACCCCAGAAGTGTGACCCAGGGCACAGCTGCCCGTTCCTCAGGGCCTGGGGGTGTCAGGCCTCGGACAAGCCGGAGTCCTTAGGCCTTCAGGCCCATCCCTGGCCGCAGCAGACCCCTCCCTCCTTCTCCGCTTCCTGGAATGTGCCTCAGGGCCTTTGCACTACTGGCCTCCCTTCCATCTCTTCCTCTACTTGTGTAAAATTCAATGCTCTGACACTCTGTCCAGGCCTCACCCCTGCCTGCCCCCTTCCTCTCACCTGCTCTGCCATGGCCGCCGTCTAAGGTGCTGACGCCTCCTGGTTCACTTCCTCTGTGGTCTGGGGTCGCCCTCTGCTTGGAGGCGAGGTCCTCTGAGGGCAGTGGGTTTGCCCTCCTGTGGCCTGCTGGGTCCCCAGTTCCAGAGCAGGGCTGAAGGAGGGAGGGGGAGGGGAGGGGAGGAAACTCGGACGGCAGGGCCCCGCAGGCAGGCTGCCCGTTCCCAGCGATCTTGGAGTCAGACACGGGCCGGCCTTGGCCTGTCGCCGCCGAGGCCGAGCGTGTGGGCCGCTCTTCCCGGGCCTGCGTGTGCGGGGAGCGGGGGGGGCGGGGGGAGGCAGGTCCCCAGGCACGAAGGATAACTTCGTAAAGCTGAATCTTATTAAAGAGCAGACAACATCGAAAACCAATTTGAAGTCGATGAATGTTCCCCCCCCTCCCCACGCATTTTAACGTCCACAACGCGGTACCTTCCAAATCCATTTTACTCTGGTTCGAACAGCTCTGCTCCGTGGAAATGCCTTAATCAGATCGCTCTGCTCCTCCCAGCCAGGCAATCAGGGGTGGTGTGTTTATTTTCCAGACTCGCTAGACTGTATGAAAACAGACAGCTGTACCTGAGCCAACGTGGCGTCTGTATTTTGGGCGAGGATCGAACACAAATATACTATTTTAGGGTCCCTGGCCAGACTTCCCTCCTGTCCCCAAATCCCGAGTGCCAAGTCCTTCTGCAAGCAGTTAATGCTATAGTTAGCAGTTGCCTCTCCCGTTACGCTATTATTGAAAGCACGATTTCCCTGGCTAGAAAGAGTCTCGGAAATGCTGCCTTTCTGGGGGAGGGTCTGCCCCGTGCGTCTAGCGTTATATTGGAAATTTTCCAGGGGAGCCTGGTGGCTGGGAATGCGACCCCACAAATAAGAGCTCTCCTTTTAAGGAGGTCAGGAACGTGCATTTCATACATAGTATCTCATTGAATGCTTGCATGAATCTTCAGGATTAATTAAAAAAAAATAGATGTAAAAACTGAGATTCAAGAGGAGTTAGGTGACCGGCCTGGTGCACCGAGCTGGCCGCTGGGCAGGACGGAAATTGTACACACGGTCGGCCCTCACGGCACACGGCCCTCCGGAAGCAGCCCGGAGCTCTGTGCTGGGTGTTTCGGTTTGAAGTTGCTTGTTTTCTTATTTCTCTGTCGGACAGGGGAGCTGGCGTCGGGCACGTGACGTGCTGTCTTCTGGTGGAAGGTCTCATGTACAGGTTCCACCGTGAGAGGGGGCCGGCGGCGTGAGGCTGACAGCTGTGGCTCCGGGCAAAGTGCTCACGTTCGGAAGACCTGCTGCTGGCGGGAGCCAGGGACACAGTGGCTCAAAGCCGCCTCTGCCCAAACAGGAAGGTGGACACAAGCGGCTGGCCCTGAAGAGTCACCGTCACCATCAGGGGCCCCAAGCCGTGGCCCAAAGGCCTAATCCAGCCCACCACCTGTTGTCAATAAAGTTTTATTGGAAACCAACCACATCCTTGTGTTTAATGACTGTGCCTGGCGTCTCATGCACTCGAGCAGTAGGGGTGTGCTGGCCGGGCAAGGGCCATGTGACCCATTAAGCTTAAAATATCTGCATTATGCCCCTGATAAAACGGCCCAGCCCTTATCAAACTAACCGTTACTGCCCTTTACTCCACACCCCTGTAGAAAACACCTTTGGCAAGGCCTCATCGCCACTGGGTACTTGGAATCTTGCAGAGACAGTTCCACGTGAGCCTGCGGGTGGAAGGAGCAGCATGGACCCCAGGTGGGAAAGGACTTGCTTCCCCGTACGGGGAGTCGGAGCACGCCATCTGGAAGGTTCTGCCAGGCCTGGGAAGGCGGCGGGAGGCGCTCTCCTCCGCCGACGGGCCAGGCCAGTGGCAGAGCCCGGTTTCCAAGCCTCCAGGCAGGACCCGTGTCTGTCACACATCCCGGCCCCTCCGCCGTCCTCCCCGGGACTCCGAGCAGAGACGGAGGCTGCCCCGGGCTGCAGAACTGACTCAGTGTCTCGTGGTGTCGGGAATGCCAGCCGCGGCCGCTCCACCTTCGTGTCTACCAGCTTCCCGCACGTGGACAGCAACGTCTTCATTTCTGAGATAAAGGCCTGGACCCCGGGCTCTGTGATGGTGGCGCGTGGAGGGGCGTGGCGCAGCTCTCCGTGCCCAGAGGACACAGGCAGGTGCACCTCCACAGGGCAGAGGTGAGGCTTCCCCAAGAATGAATGGCCCAGGAGGGGCAGCGCAGGCCTGGGGCTGTCCCCCTTCTGTGCCCCCGGGGCCCTGACTGACTCCCCCTGCCTGGCTGCCCTCCCCAAGCCTCTGGGCTGGGCACCCACCATTTCCCCGCGGACACTGGGGTCCCCGCAAGCTTGAGGCCCCACCGTGCCGGGAGACCCCCCTGCGTTCACACACTCCCCTGTCGGATGGGTGTGACCAGGGCTCAGGACGGGACTGTAGACATTCCCTGCTATTTAACTGCTTGATTGTGTTTGATTTTATTCACAAAATAATTAGCCTACTAAGCATCTGATTATTGCTAAGGCATGCATTATCGAGATCAGTGCGGCTCCGGGAGATTAGCAAACATCGCTGCCTCCGGCTCGCTCTCTGGATGCAACAACGGTGGATATCAGGCGGCGGCCTCTGATGTGCCCGGGTCCTCTGCGCGCTGTCCGTGCCAGGCTACATCTTCAGGCGCCAGCTTCTCCGAAAGACAACAAAGTTTCCAATTCAAAGTCGGCTCAGAAAACAATAACTCCCAGCTCAAGGGCGAAGCTCGCCCGTAATCCCAAGTAAACAGGGTGAAGCTGTTATCTCCCGGCTGCCGAGATTAGGGAGGCAGAGGCCCCTCCATTTATTAAAGGTGCAGAATGCGCGTGTCTGAAGCAGATACCGGCCGGGGAAGGCTAATTAGAGAGATGGGCAGATAAATCGGATGCTTTATAATTTATCTCATCATGAAGTCAACTTTGCCCCGGGCATGCGGCGTGCGCAGGGAGCGATTTCTATCTGGGATGTGCTCTGATGATCTGGGAAAGGAAGCTGCTGTAGGCTGGCTTCCCCCACCAGGCCGGGCGCTCCAGAAAGTTCCTGTCTGCGGCCTGGAGAGGGGGTGTGGTGATTACATCATCCTGACCTCCTAGGGGATGGTCCGGTTAGGCTGTGACTATAGGCAAATGACCCGGCCTTTGGGGACACTGCTTGCACCCCACCTGCCTAGGGGAGGGTGTGGGGGGCCCAGCCACACAGGAGATGCGCCCTCCTCCTCCCTTTTTGGAAGCTCGTGCTGGGGTCCAGCCCGGGAGGTAGGGTCCCCCAGGGGCTGGAGTGGGTCTGTCAGTGAGGCCCACGCACACCCCTCAGAGCCTTCCCCCAAGTGCCTGTTCAGTTCCCGCTTTGCAGGGTAGGGGTGCTCCCCTCCCCCCTGCACAAGGAGCATTCCCTCCTGACCCCCCACCCCCGTGGTGGTCACAGCAGCATGCACGTCAGGGTGGGGGCGGCTCTTCCCCGGAGAAGAAAAATCACTTTGATAGACCTATTTTTTGTAATCTGTCAATTGTGTAAAACCCTTTTCAATTTGGGGGGAAAAAAAAGCCAGATCTCCTAAGAAATCAATCTAGAGGTGAGGTCTCTTTGGAAAGAAGAATTATCAAGGATTTCCAGATGGNAGTGTCCCCAGCTGGCTTCCTGGGGGGCACACTGCCCAGATATTCACAAGGGACCTTGAAAGGCTCACCTCTGAGCCCCCAGCCCCTTTGACGGACGCTGCTGGGCTCAGATGCATGGTGGCAGCTTTGTTCCACCCGAGAGAGGCTGGTGCCACGTTCCTTGGTGGCCGTGGCGGATGTNCGGGTGGGTCTGGGCTGAGCACCTGCCTCTCCGCCTTCTGTGGGTGACATAAACGGTCTGTGCGCTTCCCCTTCCGGATTGTGCCTGAAGTACTTTCACGTGGTTTCCAGCCTCGATGTTGTCCAGGGCGTGGGGTGGGTCCTCTCCTCCCTCCTCTGGGGCGGCTCACTCCCCCGAGCCCATCGGGGTGGGAACCTCGGGCTCCCAGCGCTGGGTGAGGGCGTGTGTGTGTGTGTCCGATGCTCCCTAGGGGACCCCTGGCTGCCCCCCGTCGTGACAGAAGTCTGGGGACAGATCTGTCAGGATCACCCCTCCCAGGGGTGAGTCAGGGGTCCATCCCAGGCTCAGGGGAGCACGGCCTCCGGAGCCCCTCCTGGGGCAACAGGGGTGACACTGTGCTGAGCAGCAGCTGGGGGCTCCGGGCAGGGGGTCCGGGGGTTGGGCTGCAGCTAGAGGCCCTGAGCAAGGTCCAGGCCCCTGAAGAGGCGGCTGACCAGAGAGCAGATGTCGGATAGAAAACGAGGGCAGAAGCTGAGATGTGTGGTTGTGGGAGGCCGTCCAGGAGCTCAGGGCAGCCCTGGCATGGAGGTAGGAAGCCTGATGCTGGGCCTGGGCACCGTCAACCCAGGCACTGGTACTGAGTACTGGGTACTGGCATTGGGTATTGAGTACCTAGTACTGGGGCACTGGGTACCGGCATTGGATATCAGGTGTTGGGTACTAGGCATCAGGTACTGAGTACCAGGTACCAGGCACTTGGTGCTGGGAACCATGTACCAGGCACTGGGTGCTGGGAACCATGTACCAGGCACTGGGTACCAGGTACTGGGCACTGGCATTGGATACTAGGCACTGGGTACCAGGTATTGGGCACCAGGCATGGGCAGTGGCATTGAGTACTGTGTGCTGTGCACCAGGCATCAGGTACTNATACTAGGCACTGGGTACCAGGTATTGGGCACACTGCCAATGGGCAGTGGCATTGAGTACTGTGTGCTGTGCACCAGGCATCAGGTACTGGGTACCAGGTCCTGGGTACTGAGTGCTGAGCACCAGGTACTTGGCACTAGGTACTGAGTTACTGGACAGAAGGTTTCAGGTATTGGGCACTGGACCCTGGCATTGGTACTAGGTAATGGGTATGGGGTAATGGGTACTGGGTATTGGGTACTTTGTACTACGCACCAAGCATTGGGCCATGATATTGGGTAGTGGGTATAAGGTCCTGGGCACTAGATTCTGGGCATTAGCACTGGGTACTAGATACCAGGTACCCAGCACTGGGTGCTGGGCACGAGGCACTGGACACTAGGTACCAGGTTCTGGGTGCGGGGCAGTGAGATCAATGCTGACCCCCGAGGCCTCCTCCCTCCCTCCTGTGTGACCCTGAGCAGGATGCTCGGCCTCTCTGTGCCCCTGGGTCCCCGTCTGTGATCCAGGGTAACAACCGTGCCTCTCCTCCTGCAGGCCGGGACCCGAGCATCTACCCAGAACGTTTCACGTGATCGTAAAACAAAACGGGATGACGATGAACAGCAGAATCCAGCGTCTAGAAGGTGAAGGGAAATGAAACACAAGAGCCCACATCTGCAAGTGAGACGTGTAAGCAGGTGAAGGAGCCACCGCAGCCACGTGAGACGGTCCACGGATGGGACGCCTGGGTGGGTGGGTGACCGGGCACTGGGGCAACTTATACCTGTTCCTGCGAGCACGCCGCTCTCCAGCCTGGCTGCGCCCCGGCCCGGACACAGCGCCGTGCGCGCGTGCAAGCGTGAGCCTCAGGCTGCACAGGCAGGGCCGCGTGGGGGCCCCATCTGAGGCCCGACGCCCCCTGAGCCCCGCTCGGCTCTGGAGCATCTGGAGAAGCGGCGGGTTCTTCAGAAGACAGGTGCACGGCCGGGGGTTCCAGCGTTCGCCCCGCCCTCGCGCATGGACGCAGAGCCAGCGGCCAGCAGGGGAGGGGCCACCTCCCAACAGCAAGGCCAGGGCCGCGGAACGGGGACGGCGGTGGCCGGGATGCGGGTCCCGCCGGCCGCGGTAAGGGAGTCGTGGCCGGCAGTGGCCCAGAAGCCCAAGGGCCTGGACGGGGGTGGGGGTGGGGGTCTGGTGTCCGGTCAGGCCTTCCTCTGGGCACCACGCGTGTGTAAGTACATGAATGGCGGGTGCACACATGTGTGATGGGTGTTGCACATGCACGTACAGCCCTGGTAACAACGAGAATAGTGACACACTCACAAACATCAGCTCCGCAAAGCGCCTGACTCAAGGCTGTCCCATGACCACGGCTGCAGCGGAGTCGGGAGAGCAGACCACCCGCCCCTCTTCTCATCGGAAAAACACCCCCTTCCCTCCGTGCAGAGGGGGGAAGGCAGCGGGCAAGTCCACGCCCTCAACACCTTGTTCTTGGGACACAGAGAGCGGGGCTCCCCCAGGGGGTGTGCGGGAGAAAGCGCTCCCCTTCCTCGGGGCAAACAGCGCCTGGGGTCGGCGCTCCTCCCTGCCACCCGCGTCCACTCGCAGACCCCCCTGAGTGGGGACCCCCCTCACCGACACCCTCCAGACTGGCTCGCGCACACAGCACTCATTAAGAAGTAGCTAACGGATCACTGTGTGAACAATAATATCGAGATTACCGACCATCTGTTTACAGACGTGGGTTAATGTTATTTTCAATCTGAGGATTTAGCCGCTAATGATGTACAAATTACTGTTTTAAATTCATTGAAAATGGTCCCTCTGTATGAAGTTAAGCGGCCACGTTGATGCTCATTGTGGTTCATCTCCGTCACGTGTCCTTCAGCCGCAGGGCGAGCTCCCAGCCCCGGACACCCTCACTCGGACCGCGGAGCGCCATCCCGCCCACAGGCTGGCGGGGCCTGCGCATGACACTCATGTGCCCCGGGCCTTGGTGGCTGCCTCCATGGCTCTGACGCTTGCCTGCCTCCTCCCTCTTATTTTGCCACGAGCACAAGGTCCTGACGCATCTCTGTGCGCGTGGGCTCCGTGGACGCCTGTCCGGGAGACAGATCCCCCGGTGTGGATACGCACACGGGCGGTCACATTTCCGACTAAGAAAACTCTGCGCTTTGGTCCGAGAGATGCAAACGGTGAACTAACTGCGCCCGAGAAGGCACCGCCCGGACACTGGGTTCACCGTGAAGGCTGTTTTCACGCCGGGCGGTGAGGGGTGGCCTCTGGCAACAGTCGCGAGCTCCTCAAACTCCGGACCTCCGGCTCCGCTAACGATTCAGAGCAGCCGGCTGTGCCCCCCGCACGCACCGCAGTCCATGCAAGCTGCTCTTTCCGGGGGCAGACGGGCAGGGGTGAGCGCCCCGCCCGCGGCTCACACCAGGCAGTGGGGCCGTGGGGAGGCGGGAGCTCTCGGAGGCCTGGCCCCTTTGCCCGTGTGGCAGCGAGCGGACTTGTGGCCTCCAAACACGAGTGTCCGTGTCCTGCCCGGGGACCGTGACTCTGTACTGGTACCAAAAGGCTTTGCAGATGCTCTCGGGCCAACATGAGGTCACAGCGGACTGACGTGGGCTCTGAAGCAGTGACTGGTGACTTAGGAGGAGACGCAGAGACACGGAGAGGCCACGGGAACACGGAGGCGGACACGGGGCAGACCCTCCTGCCTTCCCCGCCCGCCTGACTTTGCCAGGACTCCCGCTCGGCTCCCCCCGTGCTCTCCGACGCCTCACGGCCCACTGGACAGAGCCCACGCCTCGTGGGCGGGGGGGGGGAGTAGCGCTCACCGGCGGCTCCCGGCCGTTAACTCAGCCCGATGTCACAGGTCAGCAGTGCTGAGAGCGAGCGCTTGGCGGAAAAGCCTCCTGAGGACTTCAGGGCCGGCGCCCTCGCTGCAGCTCAGCACCGCACCCCACAGTGGTCTGTCTAGACACGAGGTCCCCTGGAGGCCAGGGCGCCATGGACAGTGNCGTGCACACGGGGCACACTCGTGCACCCCTGCACAAGAGCGCATACCTGCACACACCTGCATTCTGCGGGTACACACACGTGCACACACATCTTCCCAACACGCAGCACACACGCGTGCATACGTGTGCACACGCACGTCTCCACTCGTCGGGAAGGTGCCCTGCCGGGGTCGCGGGGCCGTGCAGACCCCCGGGGCCCCCGGCCGCGCGCCTCGCCCTCTGGGGGCCGCAGCTCCAGTTCCCAAAGGGCAAAACGAAGGCAGATGGATGTCTTCACATACAGGGAGCTTGGGCCTCTTNCCAGGACCTGCCTCCCCCGCGCTGGCCGAGACCCCGCGCCCTCCTGCCCCTTCCCGAGTTCAGGCTCATTCAACAGAGGGTGACGCAGATGCGGCCTCAGGCTCGTCACCCCAGTGACGCGGGCGAGGACACTCCCGATGCTGTCGTGTCCACGGGTGACACGGAGACAAGAATGTTGTAGGGCCAGGGTCCACCCTGGAGGCTCAGCCGGGCAGCCTGCTGGTCTCTGCTGGGCCCCGTCGCGCGGCCGGGGTCTCGGGCCCCCCGGGGGCTGCCACCCCATTTCCACGTGTGTCTCATCCTCTGAGGGACCGGGGGCTGCTGGTGGAGCGGGGGAAGCGCGCTGCGCGGGCTCAGCCCCGGGACCCCCGTGCTGTGGGCTCCAGGAAGCCCGCTGCACCTCGTACACGACAAGGTCGCACGCGGGGGGTGAGGAGTTGGGGGCCGGGGGTGAGGACGCGGGTGGTGAGCAGGACCCCGTTGCCCAGCAAAGCGTGAGGACACAGAGGGTAAAGTTGGTTGTAAACACATTGCCTGCCTGGCCGGGGCCTGTCTGGGGGGGACATGGGTGTGGATGGGGCGATCCTCTGGGGCTGAGGCAGGGCCCCGGGGCCCAGTCTGGGGGCAGCTCGTCCCTGAGAGAGTTGAGGGGCTGGGGCACCAGGAGGGGCAGTCCGGGCCCGTCACCGTCCCCCACGCTGGCCCAGGGAGTGAGTGTCCCCCTCACGGGCACCCTCATCCTGCGCCCACCGTTATTCACGTATTTGGGGAAGGACGGAGACGGAGCTGCGTTGCTAAGTACGAACAGCGTTATTCGGCACAGAGGGAGGGTCCTAAATAAAAATATTACCGTAAAGAAAGCATAAGTTATTCCTCTAATGTATTCAGAACGTCCTCGCCCGGCGCGCGAATCCGTGTCGCTCTTAACAATTCCCTGCCTGTCGGTACACATGTGATATTGATTTTTTCTCACCAAGTGCAAAAACTATACATTTTATTTACTGGTTAAGAGATCCCAGCACCCACGGGCTGCTTTACACGCGCCCGGCGCCCGGCGGCACGGCGTCCTGGGCAGCGCAGGCCGTCCCCGCTGTGCTGAGGTCCTGCCCCCGCGGGGTCTGCTGTGCCGAGTCCGGTGTCCAGGACGGGGCGCCCCCAGCGGAAACGGCGCGGTGACTCTGGGGCCGCAGTGGACGCCCCGTCGGCAGTGGCGCCGGCTCACTCGCTGTCTGACACGGGAACCCCGTGCGCCACGGCCCCGGGGCAGGTGGCTGTGTGCGCGGGCGCTGCTGGCAGCCGGGGACCCAGGGCTGTGACGCACGGATCGCTTCCACCCCCTAGAGGCCGGCTCCCACTCGCCGGCTCCGGATGGGGCCTCAGACACCGAAGGTCAGGGGGCAGCGCAGGGCGCCCTGCAGGCCGAGAGCCCCAAAGCTGTGGTTCTGGGGAGCCCCGGCCGCGGGCTGTCGGCCGGACCTGTTCCCGTGACCTCTGAACGCCATCCAATCCCTCTTGATTCGAGGGCAGCTCTCTCTTCTCAGAGCCGGCAACAGTGCAAAGTACAGCACCACACACAACACAACACAACAAGGTAGGGACACAGCACACACAGCACACACAACACACACAACACACAGCACACACACACAGCACACACAGCACACACAGTACACACAGCACACACAGTACACACAGCACACACAACACACACAGCACACAGCACACACAGCACACACACAGCACACACAGCACACACACACACAGCACACACAGCACACACAACACACAGCACACACAACACACACAACACAGCACACACAGCACACACAGCACAGCACACACAGCACACACACACAGCCAACACACAACACACAGCACACACAGCACACACACACACACACCCGGCCAACACAGCACACACAACACACAGTACACACAGCACACACAGTATACATAGTATACACACAGCATATACACAGCACACACACACACAGCACACAAAGCACAAACACAGCACACACAACACACAGTACACACAGCACATACAGAGCACACACAGCACACACACACACAACACACACACAGTACACACAGCACACACAGAGCACACAGCACACACACATAGTACACACATAGCCCACACAGTACACACACACACACACACAGACACACCCAGCCCACCACCCTCACAGCCCGGCCTGGAGCCTCACCACCAGGGCGTCTGGTCCCACCGAGGCCCACGCCCACGGCAGCGTGTCCTCCCCTCCCCCTCTCCATCCTCCAGAACCCTGGCCCTGCCCCCCGCCCCTCACCGTTTGCCAGTGAGGCAAAGACAGTGGCTGGGAGCTGCTCCCCTCCTGGAAGACTCCCCCACACACTGGCTGTGCCCCCCACCCCTCGCCCCCCGCAGGCTAGTGTAGACGGGAGACAGGGTCGGGGTGAGACCGGCCCTCAGTGGCACAACCACGGACCCGTCCAGGACCTCGCGCCTCAGCTCACTAGCCAAACAGCTGGGATGACAAGGCTGCCGTTAACCTGCCTCGGACGCGGACGGGAAGCCACGGGGACGGGACGGTGGCGGGTGATGGGGAGCCCTGGCGAGAGCCCTGCTGCTGTCCCAGGAGCTGGGTCAGGCCGGTCGGGTTTGTGGGGGCAGTGAGGGCGGGTCCTGGCCAGACGGGTCCTTGGTCCCCGGGATCTGCATGCTGTGCCATCAGCCTTGTCCTGGGAAGAGGCTCAGGGGTGTCCACTGTGCCCCCGCCCCCCGCCGGGCACTGTAAGCCTGTGGCTCACACGGGAAAGAGGAGGGGCCGAGCGTCCACGGAGCCCCGCGTCCCGGCCGTGGCTGCGCCATGCTGGCTGTGATACGGGGCGGCCAACACCTCCTTCACTGCTGGCGTCTCCGAAGGTTCTCGGGGAGCAGTGGCTCTGCCGTGGCCCCTCCGTGGCTCCGTGGGCACCCTGTTCCATTGCTGCAGGTGTTACTCGGCGTGGCTCTCTACCCGGACGTCCCTTAAACAGACAATGAACCTGTAAAGCTAATGTAACAGCATCCCGGGATCGAACCCCGTCTGTGCTCTGCTGAGTTTTCCTAGCGGAGCCGAGGTGCCGCGTGTTTACTCAGGCTCCCTGCTCTCGCCAGGACGACTTCTATGCGTCACCTGGGGGTGCCTGCGCCTTTCTTGTTCGGGGACCATGAGATCTGAGTCGCTTAGGACATCTTTGCATAGCAGAATATTGTCCCTTTCCGTGGGGAACAGCGTGCAGCTGGGACAGAAAAAGCTACTAATAGTGATTGATTTACTTTGTATCCACCTGCCCTAAAAATCACGTCTGCAGGAATGACGGCTTGTTCTGTGCACCTCCCGCAGGAGGCGAGTCTGTCAGCGGCTTCTGCGCATGGTTTTGGCGGATGTGGACTCTTCCCAGCAGGTAGATGGGTGTGACTAAGTGTGCAGCTTAACGGAGAGGATGTGCTGACACGTGCTCACGCTCATTTTCGCTTTATTGATATTTATTATTATTTTATTATATATGTGTTATATATTAATTATTTATTATAATTATTCATATAGTATTCCCTATTGATAATATAATATTACTGGGTGTCCTGCTTGACCACCTACCTGACCAACTGCACCTAAAACGATCGTCAGGGAGGATGCAGGGCATCAGCGCCCCCGCCATCGAGGGCCGACATGAGAACTTCCTTTGGAAGCAACTAGAAATGTACTAATGCTAAGGAGATGCACTCCTTTGGCCTCAGAGGTCCAGGGGCGGCCGCCATCAGGGCTGTGTGGGGTCTGCCCTCCACGGCTCGTCCGCCACCTGGACTTGAATCTGAGGGCTGTGCTCGCCCCTACCTGCCCCTCCTCCAGCCGCGGCTCCTCCCTCCTGCCCCTCCGTCATTCACCAGCTCTGTCTTCTTCCCGGAGACCCATGCGAGGCCCCCTCTTCCTGGCTGCGTCTGTCACCTGCGCCCCGCAGCTGTGAGGGCCCGGCGGGCACACAGCGCTCAGCGCGGTGCACTGATGGCGGGTCCGGGTCAATTCCCTGGCTCGTTAGCCCCCCGGCTTGCACGTGGGACCCGTCCTGGGCTCCCACTCATTTCCCTGTCCCAAGCCCTGCCGGTCACGTGCTGCCTGATGAGCAGTGCCCGACGTGCGGGGGGGCCGCCCAGGGCCCGGGGGCGCGACGGCTCTGGGGAAGGGGGAGAAGGAGGGCAGCGCTGGGTGTCACTGAGGCCTGGGGGCGCTCTCTGGGAGGGCAGGGTGGAGCCGGTGGTGTTCCAGGAAGGGGGAGCTCTGAGGGAGAGGACTTGCGGGTGCGCAGGCGCAGGGGGCTCTG
Source organism: Crocuta crocuta (assembly GCF_008692635.1). Taxonomy (NCBI): domain Eukaryota; kingdom Metazoa; phylum Chordata; class Mammalia; order Carnivora; family Hyaenidae; genus Crocuta; species Crocuta crocuta. Next base: position 7,840,968 of record NW_027529175.1, read on the forward strand.
TGAAGGCCCGTGGCTGGGGCCGGGCTCTGCTGCCGCTGCCCTTTTCCAGGCCCTTCCCCTCCGCGCCGCAGAGCAGGGGCCGCAGCCAGTGCTGGACTCTGTCCTCAGAGCCATGTTAAGACAGCAGTTTGGAGCCATGAGGTTGCGCTTTCCAGAAGGCTCTGTCCCAGCTGCTGGCAGAGAACGGCCTTTGTCTCCCTGCAAAGGTCAGCGCCCGCCTGCCCTTCTGCTAACAAAGGACCTTCCTCCCAAAGCCCCTCCCGGACGGCAGACACCCGGGCCAGCCCAGCGCACAGACTCAGTCCTTGCCGCGCCGCTGTGTGGACGGGCCGCGGTGTGTCCCTGAGGCAGAGCACGCGCGCCATCACCAGGTCCCTGAATCGGCCGCCCAAATGCCGATCTCCAGCGGGGCGGGGAAGACAGGTCTCGTGAGGACGGAGAATGCCGGAAGGCCGGGCTGGGACTGCAGGGTCGCTGCCCTGAGCTGACCCCTGGGCCGGCCGCTTCGGGGTGCGGGGGCCGCGGGGGCCGCCCTCCGGCACCGGCAGGCCGCACAGAGCGGGACGAAGGGGCCGCCAGGAAGGGGGCAGAGGACCCCAGGGGGCCCAGGTCCCCACCTGCCGTGGCACCTCCGTGGCCTCGGGGTTTGTGGGTCTCCTCGGCCCTTAGTGTCATCTCTTGTGGGACAGGAGTGTCTTCAGTGTTGGGGCGGTGAGAGCTGATCTATGTGACATCTGGACAGGTTGGGGGGCCTTCCTTCACTTCCACTAGTGGGGTACTCGCCTCTTTCTGCCCTGCCCACCCCCCCGGGCCGTGAAGCGCTGGGCGCTGGGGTCTTGGTCTCCCTGCTGCCAGAGCTCAGCCGTGTCCCGGCCTGGCCCGTTGCCCTCACCTGCTGCCTCTGCCTTCCCAGCTCACCGGGTCGCCAGGCCACAAGAACGTTGGGCGATGTGGGCGTGTGGCTGAAGCTGTGGGGCCCGCGTGCCGGCAGCCCGACCCTGATGTTCTCGGGTCACCAGATCCTTGCCCCTGCCTGAGTGCGTCCCCAGCTCCACCTGCTCCGTGAGGTTGGAGTCTGGAAGGTGAGCTGGGCAGGAGCCACATAGAAGGTTCTGGAATGACCTTGGGTGCAGGTTTGGCCTTGAATCCGCATCCCTGTGGAATCTTCTGCTCTGGCCTCTAACCCATCCTCTTTGGGGATGGGGCACACGGGCATTTGTCCTTGGTGCAGGCTTGCCAACTTCTGGAACTTTCTCCATGAGTTCTCAGTGCAGAATCCAGCCCCAGTCAGGCCCCGTCGGCTTCCTTCTGCCTGGGAGCAGGTCCTGTCCTGTCCCGTCTTTCTGCTCCACCCTACACTTAACCTAACATCAGGAGTCGCAGGAAGTGTCGGGACCGAAGCTCTCGGCGCTTCCCCCCTCCCCGCCGTGTGTCTGCAGCCTCAGCCCCCGGCCCCCAGGCCCCCATGGGCTCAGACCAGCTTACAGGGGCAGGCGCCATGCCCGGACCCTGGGTGACCCCATCACTCGGGCCCAGGACCAAGGGCTTGACGTTTAATTTAAATCAAATGGAAGGAACTGGGAGCTGACTCCGGCGGCTCCTGGGGAGACGGGGTGGGAGGGACCGGGGGGACGGCTTACAGCCGACAGAAGGTCCCACACGCCCACAGGTGCTTCCTTCCCTGTCCCCACAGGTGGCCCCAGGTCAGGAGGCGCAGAGGCTGGTAGACGTCAGGTGGGCATCTGCCCTGCGGGAGCCCAGGTTTGTGGCCAAAACGCCAGGGGACAGAGCGGGCACCGTGTGCAGAGGAGGGAGGCGCTGGAGGGGCGTGGGGAGACCCCTCCTTTCTGGACTGTCCCCGCCCTGCCAGGATGCCTCTGGGACAGGCCAGGTCTTTCGGGACACAGCCAGCACCCCGCTCTGCACGAAGCCCTACGTCCAGACTCCGAGTCCATGTCTGTGGAGGAACTTTCAGGGTGACCCCTCGCCCCCCCCCCCACGCTAACACGTCCTCTCCGCACCCTGAGCAACGGTGTCCTGCACGCACGACCCACAGCCAACCGCTGAGCATCTCAGAACAGACACGGTCACGCCTTCCCTTGCTGCCCACCTGCCCACACCGTCCGGACCCCACACGGACGCTGCCCGCCTGCCCACACCGTCCGGACCCCACACGGACGCTGCCCGCCTGCCCACACCGTCCGGACCCCACACGGACGCTGCCCTCTTCCCGGATACGGAGGCCCGGGCCCTGCGTGCCTCTGTGCTCGGCACATTCTGAGTGGGAGGGGCCAGTGCGCTTTAAGCACTCCCGGCGGTGTCTGTACTGCTCTTGCTGTAATTGCTGCATCACAGACGAGGAGCCCGAGGGTCCTGGAGGCACACAGCTGCCTGAGGTCGGTGGGGGTCGGGACAGGGCGGCCCCCCACACCTGGGTCTGTGCGACTCAGAGGCCCCCGCGGTGCCCCTGCTTGACCCATTGGGGAGGAGGGGCCTGGCGGGCCCCGCTCAGGACGGGGACGGAAGGCTGGCCGCGTGATCCCCTGTCCCCCCGGCTTCTCCGCAGGTCCCGGCCGTGTGCCCTGTGTCTCCCGTTATCAGGCAAGCAGAGGGGACTTGTTTCCTTTGCTCTCCTGACAGGCAGAGGATTGTCTGGATTATGAATATCAGCTCGGGGGTGACAGGTGACAGACGCCTTGGTATTGACCTTGCTCAGAAAGAGTACGAAAATAGAAAGTTCAATACTCTCTACTTTAACTGACAGTTAAAAATTCAATAAATCTTCCTCTTGCCAGACACCTGTATGTAATCAAGCTAAATAAATTCCCCCAGATTTCTCGCAGACACAGGCCCGGTGTTTACGTGCAAAGCTATCAGCCCCGGCTGCAAGGGACCGATTTGCCGGACTCGGGAGAATGGCCCTTTTGAAAAGTAAACAATAGCCGCACAATCCCGGGCTGTTTTGACAGAGCCGAGAAGTCAGGCAGAGGCGGAAAGACAATCGTGCCCCGTCTCCCCTCACCCCTAGGATGGAGGCCACGGGGCTTCTACCGTGGACGCGCACAGGGAATGGAATGTAGATGAGAAAGAGGATGGGAAACAGACCATCGTAAGGACTGAAGGAAACTTAAGTAGAATGAAAGGAAATAAATAAATAATGTGGCAGAAAAACGAGAAGGAATATTAAAGACAGGAATGAAAACGTCCACAACAGGCCACTATTCGGGTCATCGTAAGGCAAGGAGGAGCATTTTCCCTTCAGAAGTAAGGGTTCCCGCGTGACGAGGGAGACTAACAAGGCGGCGGGTACACACCGCGCGGCAGGTGGCTCACGGCCAAGGACACGCGGAAACGTAAAGAGAACGCGCACAGCTGATCGGACGAGACCCCTCACGGGCAGGCGGGCACAGGCCATGAGCAGTCCACTCCCAGGAGCACGTGGCACGGTGGCCGGGGTCCCGCACACCAGCTCACCCCGTCCCTGGCCCCACGCCCCTGACGCTCCGAGCTGTCAGCACAGATCCCGACGTGGGGCTCGAACTTGTCAGCCGTGAGATCATGCCCTGAGCCAAAGTCAGACTCTTAATCAACTGAGCCCCCCAGGAGCCCCCATTTTATTTTATTTTTTTAGTTTATTGATTTATTTTAAGAGAGAGCACTAGCAGGGCAGGGGAAGAGATAGAGAGACAGAGAGACCAAGCACACATGCGTGAAGGGAGGGGCAGAGAGAGAAAACCCCCAACAGACCCCAGGCTGTCAGCACAGAGCCCAGTGCGGGGCTCGAACTCACGAACTGTAAGATCGTGACCTGAGCCCAACTCAAGAGCTGGACACTTACCCGGCTGAGCCTCAGGCTCCCCGAATGTAAAATTTTAAAACAGAACAAACTCGCTGATGTCTACGGAAATAGGTATTTGTGGGGAAAATTGTAAAATGCATGGGAAACACACACACCGACCATCAGTTGCCCCCCCGGCGTTGAAGGACGCTCTCAGAGCAGGACCCCGCGATGGCATCCGTGGCCTGGGCGCCCCCTCCAGGTGCACGTTGGTGTCAACTCGAGGTGAGACTGGGGAGCCTGCTGGTCAGGAGGGGCAGCCCTGCGTGTTTTCAGGGCCGGTCTCTGGGTTCTGGCCTCACACGTCCCTCCCAGTGTGCCTGTGGCCTGGCCCAGTGTCTTCTGGAGCCCCTCTGCTCGGACTGGCCACTGAGGGGCAGCGGCATTCAGGAGGCCTCCCCNCTGGCTGCCGTCAAGCTGAGCCCACGAGAAGCCGGGAGCCAGGAAGTTAGACCCAGGCATTCGGTCAGCGGCGCTTGGCTGGCAGACAGGAATCTGACGGAAAACACGCAAGATAAACTGTCCCGTGGCCTTGAACTCAGCACCGGGTGGGCGAGGGGACGTTAGGAACCGTGGCAGCTTTTAGAGCCCCAGGAGGCCAGAGGCCAGGGCGGCCTGGGGCAGGGAAGGCGCCCCCTGCAGGCAGCGGCCGGGTGAGGCCACAGTCCCGATGGGGGGAGGGGGGGGGACAGGTGCTGCAGGAAGCATCCCGGAAACACAGCCAGTGGTGGATTCCTTCCGGCCTCTCCCCTCCCCCGCCGTGTACTCACGGGGGAGCCCAGCTCCCTCCTGGCCTGTAGGGCATCCACCCACCCATCCGCCCACCGTTTGGGCTCCTCAGAGTAATGACAGAGGCTCTGGTGGAGGGGGAGGTGCTCCGGACAGGGAAGGGGTGGGGTGGGGCGAGGTGGGTGGGGACTCTGCTCCCGGTCCTGTGATGGGCCAGAGGGGCGGCCGGTCCCCGGGGCCACAGCGGGGGCTCCGTGCAGCAGCCTCCTGGATGGCACCACGGGCCGGGGGAGGGGGGCGCTGGGATGGGGGTTCTGAGCAGGGTGAGCCCCTCCGAAGCCGGGCCCAGAGGCTACAGGGCAAGGGACCAGCTGCTTGCTGTGCGGGCACACAGCTGACGCGCCCCTGCCGAGTGTGGCTGAGGGCCGGCCCAGGTGACAAAAGCCAGCGCGGTCGGGATGTCCCCTGGCTTCAGGGCCTCCTCCCAGCCCAGACGCCCTCCTGCAGGGACCGTGAGATGGTGACTGGCCGCGACAGCCGCACCCCTGCCCTGGGGGGCCTGGACCCGGGGCTGCGCAGAGACGCCCTGTACCCGTTGCCTCCTGAGGCGCCAGCCCCGACCCGCGTGACCCTGACCATCACGGGGGCTCCGCTGCTGCCACCCCCACGGCCTCGCGTCCCCTGGGGTCCCGCCTGTGGTCTTCACGCAGCCCCTCGCCCCGCACACCGCCCTCCACCGTCCCCCCCAGACCCAGGGCAGCTCAGCCCAGAGAGCAGGCGCCGTGCGGACACACACACTGATCTCTACGAGGGGCGTCCGGCTGGAAGGCAGCCCTCGGCCGGTGCAGGGGCCCCTTAGCGGGTGGCCGGGGACCCGGCCTGCTGCCCCCGGGCAGGGGGGGCACAGGGCGATTCCTGTGTTTGCCCGTTATCTTCCCGGTCCTGCTTCGGCTCCTGCACAGATTCTGGCTGTTGGATTATTTTCTGTTAAAAATTCTATTCTAGTCTTAGATTTTAAGCTATTTGAAACTTGGCTTTCATTGTTGTCATTCGCTCATCACTGACTCGAGCATCTTCCGTGAGGTCCCGGCAGCGGGGGGGGCGGGGGGGGTGCTGTCCGCGGCCAGATGTCCGGGATCCAGAGTTTAATGTCAGTTAGCACAGGGGCTGAGTGACCGGCACAGAGGCGGGGGNGCAGGGGACCCGGGGGCCACCGGGATGGGCCTGCCTCCACCTCCGGGCAGCCTGCAGGGCTGGGGGTGAGGGGCCCGCGGGCGCAGTGGCTCACTCACCACCCTGTCCACGCATCCACCTGTTCCTCCGTCAACCTGCAAATACTGAGGGACAGCCAGGTTCAGGGCAGGACACGTCCCCATCTGAGGAGGCCCCCGTCCCGTGCAGGGCTGACGACCTGAGCAAATGAGGCCAGTTAAGCCCAGCTGGGGGTGTGACGGCAGAAACGAGGCCACTTCAGGGCGCGGGGGTCACTGGTGCTGGAGACACAGGGCGGGAAGCTGTCTGCACGGCACTTGCTTGAGCCTGAAGGTAGGGAGGGGGGCGAGGGTGCCCAGAGGAGCCAGTGGAGAGAGCAAGGGCTCTGCCAGCCGCGGGGCCCAGGATGCCGCAGAGCCGGGCCCTCAGATCCAGTGCAGTTCGAGACCCGAGGGCCTCGCCTACCCAAACACCAAGGTTGTTGAGGAGAAACTGCCCCGAACGGTGTGGCCCCCCACGCCCTCAGAAGGCGACCCCTCGTTTCTCAGCTCAGCCGTCCCCGGATGCCTCGTGGGCACAAAAGGGCAGTTGTGCCTCCGTGTTGCATTGTCCTTCCAGGCAGAAGAGGGGAAAGGGCAGAGGGGGGACGTCAAGAAGAGCTGACCAGTCTGTTTCCTCTGAAAGCTCTTCTCGGAGGATTCAGTGGCTCACGTGGCCACATCCCAGTGTGGACGGCTCACGTGGCCACTGCCCCGCAGGGCTTCGCCCCCTCCATTGTGCTGCTGTGGGCGTGGAGCGAGGTCCGGAGGAAGAGGGTGAGTGTGGGGCAGACGCACGGTTGCCCACAACCTCTATGTGCTACGTGCCTCTGCCCACGGTCGCCTTGAGCCGGGGCAGCAGGGGACGTGGCATGTTGGTGGCCCCGGCCAAGCCGGCTCCCGGGGCGCCCTCGGGGGTGGGCCGTGTCCTCTCCCACCGCGGAGCCCGGGTCCCTGGTGATGAGGGCTGGTGACACTCGAGCTGAAACTTACCCACATGCTCAGACAAACCCCTAATTTCGCATTAACCTGGCGCTTGGTGCTTGGTGTGTGTTAGTGCTTATGGTAATTGTTTTTTAATTTTTTTTAAGATAAAGGGGACAGAGAGTACACGGTGGCAAAATGCAATTGACAGAAAGTGCTTATTATGTAATTACGAACGCTTTAATATGCATATTTTTCTCTGCGGTCGTAGCCACTAGATACATAATTACTGAATTTTTAAGAAGAATATTATCTCTGGAGCCTTCTGTCTGCTGACAGGAGGGAAGGGCTCTCGGTGGAGCAAACGCCCTTCAGGGTGGTCTGTGAGGGCAGGGGGGAGGCGGCCGAGCTCCCGGGGCTCGCAGGCAGCGATATGCCTCTGGTTCCCCGAACCTGGGACGTGGAGGGGTGCCTGGAGAGGGTGGAGCGAGATGCCCCGGGACGAGTCCTCGGGCCCCGGACGGCCGGGAGGGAAGTGTGGCCCGTGGGTGCGGGCATGGGGGGGCGGGGGACAGGACAGGTGGCCGGGCAGAAGACACCTGCAAGTCAGGTTCTGCAGTCGCTGACGTGCTGCCCGCCATCGGGGGATGGGCGCGGAGCCAGAGACGCCCAGAATCCCCTGGACGCGCATGCACATATGTGCACACGTGTGCAAGATTTTAGCATTTCAGAAACAAGAATGGTGGCATCCTAAGAAAGCCCCCCTCCCCCTCCCTGAGGAAGAGCACTTACCCCCCCAACCTCACCTGACAGCCCCGGACGACGGCCAGGACCCCTTGACTCCGGGCATCACTTCCTTCCCGGGGATCTGCTCACCCTCCACCTCCAGGGCCATTAACACCGGGTGCCCGTGCCTGGAGGGACCCCGGGTGCCCTCTGATAGGGAGGCAGGCGGGCACAGGCCCGGGTCCAAGCACCTGCCCGCGGTGACCACCCACGGGCTCCCCGAGGGCCAGTGTGGAGGAGCAGGGCAGGCTGCGGTCAGGTCAGGACAGGAAGGGGGGACCTTCCCCCTAATACGGCCGAGTGGTCGTGACCTGCGCCCCCAGTCCAGGCCCCGCCCCGCCTGTGCTCCGCCCCAGCTCGGGGTCGCCCTGCCCTGCGTGTCCTCGGGTGGCCTGCCGGTCACTGCATGTGGTCCCTACTTCCTCCTGCCAGGACCCTGGGGTCCTTGGGGACCCGGCAGCCCTCCGGGTGCCCAGAGCTGGCCACGGGGACAGTGTGGCCTCTCCTGCTGGTAGGCGGGTCTCCGTGCACTGAGCGTGGGGGGTGAGGGTGGCGGGGACGCCCGGGCACAGGCTTGTGCTTCTGAAGACGGGGCATCTCTCCCGGACGAGGTGCCTGAGGGCTTCGTGCTGGGGTCCCCGCGGGAGCAGGTGCGGGAGCGTCCCGTCCTCAGCAGGGACGACTCTCCCCGCAGGCGACTGCGCGGGAGGCGGGGCCGGCGGCCGGGCAGCGAGTGGCGCCCACTGAGGCAGCCCGGAGCGCCGGGCACGTTCGCGGACTGGACGGGTGCTCGTTGCGGGCGCTGAGTGAGCCCACAAATGAGCAAACTGCAGGTTCTCTGTCTGCACCTGTTGAGTGTGCGCCCCGTGCGGCCCGTCCCCGGGGCCGTTTTGGGCCCGAGGGGACGGGAGACAGAGACACGTGCTCCGGCCGCGTCCCCCGCCCGCTGAGCCCTCCCGGACGCTGCCCCGTCTCTGTCCCCCGTCCCTGGGGTGGGAGTTACCCGTGTGCACTGAGCATCAAGGTCAGTATTTTTAGATGTGACGCTTTAATTTTTGAAAACCCTCCAAAGAGATTGCAGTGACGTTACATGTTTGATAAATAGAAACACACTTAGGAGCCACACAAATAACCTCTCTAAGAACTCTCTACGTCCCGCGTCCCGGGAAGCCCCCGCCCCACCCCGCGCCCACGAGGGGGTACGGGCGCCGCCCTCCTGATGCTGACCCGCCTCCTGGTTCTCCCCGGCCCTCACGTGGCCGCGGCGCAGAGGGGCCTCCCCGGGGTCTCTTGATAGGGACCCGGACCCTGGGCCCTCGTGCCCTGTCGCCTCCCAGAGGCTCCACCCCCGACACCATCCCGTGGGAGCCGGGACCGAGCGCCTGAGTTCCGGGTGCCAACGTCCCGCCCGCGGCAATGGCGTGAATGACACACATTTTTAATGGAGTGACGGCGAACTCGGACAGCTTTCATCCCCAGCACCCGTGCATACAGGTAGCAGATCAAATACGGAAACAACCTAACGCACGAAGCCTCCCGTGGTCACGGTGCCCATCTTGCACGAAGCACCTTTGTCCAAAGCAGGCGCCCTGGGGCGTGGGGGGTGGGGGGGCAGACGGACAGACGGCTGGGTGGGGGGAAGCCTGGGGGCGGGAGCGTTCCCCGCCTGCCCTGAAGCTTGGGCCAGCGTGGGTACGGGCTCTGACGCCCGGCTCTGCGCCGGCCCCCCGCGCTCCGCGGGATGGACGGGAGCCCCGCGGCGGTTCCTGGGGCTTTGGGGGGATTTCCTGTGGCTTCAGGGTCTTGGACGTCGGGACCCCGAGTCTCCTGCCCGCAGCCGAGGTCTCTGTGTTTTCCGCAGCCGCCTGAGGACGCGCGCAGCCCGGCATCCATGCGTGTCCGCCTCTGGGACAGTCGTGGTCCCAGACCCGCCTCCTGGGCTGCACCCGCCCCTGCCCCCGCGTCCCCGGCAGCCGGGCCGGCCCAGGGAGGCCCAGCGGGGCCAGGAGAGGGAAGCCCCCCCCCCCGCGTCTCTGTTCCCTCTGATCCCCGGGCGACTCCCTTTAAAACTGTCCTGCCTCGTCCCTCCGCGATCTCCCGCGTGGGGCGGAGCGTCTGCTGGGAGAAGGCGGAGGGTCCCTGGATGTCCCCTTGTCTCCTCAGTGTCCCTGGCCGCTGTGGCTCCTCAGCCTCACTCAAGGTGTCATTGCAGGGTCGCCTCGGCCTAATTAATCTCAGGGCTGGAAGGCCCCGGCGTAAATGCACCGGTTTGTTTGGGGGTTCGAGAAGTTCAGCAGGTGTCATGGTCTGCAGACGCCCTGACCGCCCAGCCCCTCCGTCGGGGGTGCTGTGTTTTACTCTGTGACTCTCCCATTCGGAGGGGGCTCACTACCAGCACACGCGGCCTCCAGAGAGGCCAGCACGCGGCTCTGCAGCCTTGGGTGCTGTCACAGAAGCCGCGCTGGGGCTCCTGAACTCGCACCTGGGCCGGGGGCCCCAGCAGCGCCCGCGCCTACTGAGAGCTCACGCGAGGGCACACTGGGGGCGGGTGGCTCGGCGCCGGGCAGATCATGTGACCCTGGGGGGTCTCCGGGAAATTCCATCACGAGCTGGAGATTCTGAAGTGTGGCTGCAAAGGCCTGGCCAAGCAAGCCCCCAAGCAGGGGCGGGGGGAGGTGTGTGCACACTCGCGTACATGCATTCCAGAGCACCGTCCTGGGGCGTGAGCCACGGGCACCTGCCGTACCCAGCAGGGCCCAGATGGCGACGACTCAGCAAGTGTGTAGAGTGGGGGGCGGGGGGAGGCAGGGCCACAGACAGAAATGACGTAGGTGAGGAGGAGAGCAGGTGTGGGGGAGGGGCAGCTGCCCCAGACGCAAGCCGAGGAAGCACGCTGTGACTGTGCATCTCTCCCTGTGTGCACACCGGCACACGCACGCCGCGGGTGAGTGTGCGTGCACACACACGTGCACAGGGAACAGGATCTCTGGAGAAACAGAACCACAGGAGATGAGGATGTGTCTGTTCACTTATTATGGGACCGGCTCACGTGAGCACGAGGCTGACACGTCCCCGTCTGCGCGCCGGGGACCCAGGAGAGCCGACCGCACCCCCCGCCCGGCAGCGCGGGCTGGGCCCCGGGAGAAGCCAGCGTGGGAGCCGGGGTGCGGTGGGCAGCGTCAGCTCCGGCCCTTCGTCCTCTGCCCGTTTGCTCCACTCAGGCCCCGGGGCCGGAGGGGTCCCGCGTGGGAGGGTGACCTGCTGACCCCGGGGAACGGCCCACGTGCTCCTGCCCCCCCCCGGGTGCCCCACAGACACCCCCGGAGCAGCCTCTGACCCGGAGCCGGGCACCCTGGGCCCAGTCCATTTGACACATAAAAGCCATTGCAGCACACGGGTGCACACGCATACAACACACGCACACAACACACACACGTGTGCACACAAAGGCATATGTGTGTGCTTACATGCACATACACACCCACACACACGTTCACACTTCTGTACACCCACATGGAGATGCACATGTACACACCTGCACACATGTGCGCCCCACACATGTGTACACAAGGGCATGCCTGCACACGTGTGTACACCCACACACATACACCTATGTACATACCTGCACACCCATACACACACCCACACACCTGCACACACTCACACACCTGCATGCCCACACAGGTGCACACGCACACATGGGCACACACCTGCACACCCACACACCTCTACGTACACACTTGCACACACATGTGCACACACATGATAGAGTGCGAGCCGTGAATCATCCCGATCTGCGCTCAGCTCCGTGTGTGGCCTCGCTGCCCCCAGGGCCGGCTGGGCGGTGACGGGGACCCTCTGACGCGAGGCCAGAGGTGCCAGGATGTTCAGTGCAGAAGCAGCGCCTCGCTTGACCTTTTTAGAAATGAAGTGCTTCAGGCCTGGAGAAAAGTCATATAACAATCATTCGCTTCTCCTCAGATTTAGTCATTTTTTAAATATTTGCTTTAAATATTTTCCTAAGAGCCCCTTACGAGGCCGCCGAGCCTTGCCCGTCCCCCCGAGAGCCCCGTGCTCCGCCTGCTGCCTCGAGAGCCCCCCAGAGGCCAGGGTTGTCGGGAGGTGAACGCCCCCCCCCGTGTTCAAGTTTCCACACACGTGGCCCCCCCCGGCAGGCGGGCTCGGGTTCTGTATGGTTTCAGAGCATAGAGGGTTTTGTCCCATACATTTCATCCTATACTTTGCTTTTCAGAAAATTCAACCTGCATTTGAGGGTCATGAAAATTGTTGCACGTTCTCGAAGCTCGTTTGTGTTAAGCCCTGAGGAACTCTCAGAGGAACCAACCACGTTTGCACTGGCTTCTCTCTTCCCGGTGACGACCGGCTCCCCCGGAACCTCCCGGGTGGGTCACCTCCCCCACGGGCGCGAGACACGTTCCCGCATTTCCCGGATGCCGCCCCCCCGCCCTGCAGCCGTGCTCCGCGCTGATCCCAGGGTGACACGGCGTGTTTTATAGTTGTCATCTCCCTGCTGACGCCCGGCTGGCACTCGTGTGTGCAGATCCCGATCCCCTCCTGTGGCCGCCCCTCCCCCGCTCGGGTCCCTGCTGGGATTCGGGCTTTGCCTGAGCAACAGTTAGGCCCTCGGCCTGCGGCGCGTCTCCGTTCCTGCTGTGTGTCTCCAGCATCTCTCCGAGGGGCTCGGTCTCCTTCGTCTGCACGCGCTGCTCAGGGCGGGAGTTTATCGTCACCGCGCTCGTTTTCATCAATTCTTATTTTTCAGATTGACGTTCTTAAGTCACAAAGGCAGTGTCTGTAAATTCTCCCGCGATGTTTAAGGTTTTGCTTTTTCACATTTAGGTGATTCATCCACCCCTCCTGGAAGGTGAGAGCCCGGCGGGGCTGCTGGCTGGAGCCCCTGCACGTGGTCTCTGGCGTGGCCGGCTTCCTGTCCACGCGGCCGACCCGGGCTCTGAGTGAGCCCCCCCCCCCCCNTGTGTGTGAACTGCCACAGGGACTTTTAACTTGTTTATTTCCCTTCTGCTTCTCTTCCTCCAACCCAGCAGCTTTGCAGCATCCCAGCCACGCCCAGGCCGTCAGTCCCGGGATGTCCCGCCCACTCCTGCTCCTGGGGCGACGCTGTCTGCGCCCCGCCATGCAGCTTGTCTGCATTCCTGGCTCGAGGACGCGGCTCGCGGGCAGAGCTGACACATCTGGGGACTCAGCTTATCTGACCCCAAATCCCATGCCTTTCCCAGGGCCCCGCGTCCCCACCGCGTCCCCACTGCGTCCCCACCGCGTCCCCACAGGGTCCCCACCGCGTCCCCACCGCGTCCCCACCGCGTCCCCACAGGGTCCCCACCGCGTCCCCACTGCGTCCCCACAGGCCCCCGTCTGCAGAACCACAGGCTGGTCCTCCTGCTACGACAGGGGCACCTCCCCCAGAATGACCACAGGGAAACCCGGTTTTAAAAACATAAACACAGGGCGCCGGGGGCTCAGTCGGTTAAGTGTCTGACTCTTGGTTTCTGCTCAGGTCATGATCTCGCAGTTTCGTGAGTTCGAGCCCCGAGTCGGGCTCTGTGCTGACCGTGTGGAGCCTGCTTGGGGTTCTCTCTCGCTGTCTCCCGGCCTCTCCCCTGCTCACACGCATGCGCTCTCTCTGCCCCTCCTCTGCTTGCTCATTCTGTCTCCCTCAAAATAAACAAACTTTTTAAAAAATAATAATTAAATAAATAACCATACAAACGTGTATTTGAGCAGAAAGCGAAATCTCTAGAGCAAGCACCCTCCCCGAGGCCTCGGAAGGTGGGCCGTTCCTGCGAAGGGGACGTCAGGAGGTGGGCCGTCGGCCCGTCCAGCGTTTCCGTGAAATCGCGTGTGCAGAACCCCAGAACGGAAACATTCCGTGCTTGTGTTTTCAAACATCTCAGTGTCGTCATGATCAGGACAGACTTACCGCTTGGCCCCGGGCCCCCAGGACTGTCAGAGGCCGTGGAAATAGCTCCTAATCAGAAAAAAACATGAGGCAAGTTAGACCAGAGAGTGTTTCCATGTCTGTTGTACAGTTTAAATCCATCACAAGCCTGCGTCTCCTCAGCGCAGGCCCTGGAGACCCACAGGGACAGTCCTGGGCAGGGAGGCCACGCAGGCCACACACCCGGGCGCCCGGCAGACACAGGCTGGACTCTGGGAGGAGCTTCCTGACCCCCTTCTGAGGGGCCACAGAGGAACAGAGCAGTGGCTTGCGCGTGGACACAGTCCGGACTCAACCGTGGAAACAGCGCAGGGGTGGGGTCCGAGGCCTCATTCAGCTTAAACCTGACCCAGAGGTCACGGGGTGCCCAAACCACGGATCTGCCGCCTTCTCTGCCACCGCACGAGGGCAGGTGTGTCTGCCCCCGCTCGCCGCTCCCCACCCTGCCCGGGGCGGCCCCACACCTGCCCCGTGTGTTTGACGGGGGGAGGGCACAAGTAATGAACGAAAACAGACGTACGAGCAGTGTGGACCCCAGCGTGATGAGAGCGAGGACGGCGGCCCCGGTCCCTGTGTGGCCGGACACAGCATGGGGGACGGCGATGCTTTAGCGGACGGTAAATGTGCCCGTGCGTCCCGAGGGCCAGGTCCGTGGGCATGCACACTGTACATACTAATCTTCAAAAACATTATTTTAATTACTAAGTATTAACGCTTGCAGGGAAACTCAGAAAACGACGTAACGGGAACTATGTGCACACATGGGGATTAAGCTCATGCCTCTGCTTCCCTTATTTGCTTCGCATCCGCGCTGGTCCGGCTTCAGACAAAGCTCCCCCTCCCCAGCGCCCCCCTCTCTTTTCTGGGGGGACGGCTACTGGGCAGGACTTTCCCTCAGTCCCACATTTCCCGACGTGTCTTGCGTCACGTGCATGTGGCTAAAGTGCTGTCTAGTGCTGCTTACATCTAACATCTACGTGGACTGCAGATTATCCTGTTTAATCACCTGTGACTTCTTTTTCTTCCTCTTCATCACTCCAGATTATCGCCTCACATGTGGTCCAAATGGGTTCACGTGTATTTCGCATGTTCATGTTAATTCAGTTCATTATCTGCTGCCTGAATACCTGACTCAGTCTCGCTCTTCCCGGAGAGAGACGCTGGGTGGCATCCGCCTCCGCCGGGCTCCACACGTGGGGGTTAAGTCACCTGGGCTCTTCCAGGGGCCTCACCCGCTGTTCTGCGCCAGGTGCAGGCCGACCTCGCTCCAGGAGGCGTGGCCCAGGCACCTGCGGGCACTCAGACCCGTGCAGCCTCGCTCAGCCGCTCTGCAAGCTGCCCGCCCCCCGCCCGGCCGGTGCCGTCCAGCCCCGCGTCTCCCCGTGACGGGCGGGCGTATCCATGCCCGGGGACGGGCCGCGCTGGGCCCTTCTCCATGATCGGCCTGTTCCTATGTTTGGCCGTGTTCCGAGCATGCTTAGTCTCGTCTTACCGATCTCTAGAATTCCTTGTATATGCGGACCAGCCCGTCCCGGGTCTTAGGCGTCGCAGGCAGCGTCTGCCAGCCAGAGGCTCACACTCCTACTTGCCTGACGGCGTCGTGGTGCCCCCGGCGCCACGCATGCCAGTCTCACCAGAGATCTTCCCTGTGGCTCGTGCTTACCGGGCTTCGTCTCGGAGGAGCCCCTCCTCTGTCATGAAGCAGCCGCCTAGACTTTTCTACAATCGCATTTATGTTTCTTTGCCCGTTTCCACGGGGGCATCGCTAGTTTTGTCTTCCTGCCCTCACCGCGGAGGGTGAGCTCACCGCTCGTCAGCAGCGCCTCCGGCGGGCCGGCCGCGGGCGCAGTAGGGGCCCCGGGAAGCACAGGGACAAAACCAGCCCTGACCCCCGAGTGCAGGGGCTCAGAAGACACCTGAGTGAGCACGTGAGCAAACGTGCCGAGGGCTTTGATGCTTTTTCCAGAAGCTTCCTGGAGATGCCTTCCGTGGCTTTCTAAGCCTTCTGTGTTCTGTTTCTGCCACTTGCCTTACCGTCGGGCTGGTGCTTCAAGCTCAGGCTTCCGGAGCTGGCCCTCACTTGACTCACTTAAAGCGTTTCTAATACTTCCCATGAAATGGAACGTTCACCCACAGGGAAACCAGGACGAGCCTCCCGAGCCGAGTCGACCAGAGACCTTATTGCTCTTTTCTGTGAGGCACAACAGGACGTAATTTTATCAAATACTTTCCCGAACAGGTGGAGATCGAGAGGCTCTGCTTGCCTGTCTCTTCAACAAGAAACAAAGGCGTTGTGGCTGGAGCTCCGACAGAAGGAGCGTGGGGGGCGGGAGAGGGNCTGTCACTGGGGGTAGGAAGTCAGTGTAGACACCTTCCAGCCCTAAAACATTCTTCTACTTGTGGGGTTTAGCCTTTCCTGAGTATGTTGCTACTTTTATACATTCCTACATTTGGTTTGATTACATTTTATTTGTGAATTTTTGAATTTATGGTCATAAATAAATGGAACATTTTTCTTTCTTGCGTAACTGAAATCCAATTAAAAATTGTTTTAAGTTTATTTATTTTGAGAGAGAGAGAGCGAGCGTGTGTGANGATCATGACCTGAATGAAGTCAGATGCTTAACCGACTGAGCCCCCAGGTGCCCCCTGAAATCCTATTTTTGATATCGGGATATAATAGTTTCATAAAAACATTTGAGAATATTTCCATTTTTTCTAATTTCCAAAAACTTGGTATAAAATGGAAACTTTCTGTTCCTTGAGAGGGAACTTTTCAGGGTGTGTGTGTGTGTGTGTGTGTGTGTGTGTGTGTGTGGTTGTTGGCTGAAGCGCAGAAATGCCAGTGGATTTTAAAACACTTTTTTAGATTTCTTAATGGTTTAAATTTATGTACTTAGTCAATATCTGTCTAAAAATGGTTTGGGAAGATTATATTTTAGAGGATCTGCTGATTACGTTTTGAAATTACTATGTTGAAGTTGTTCATAGCATTATCTTATTTTCAGCCCCCATGTTATTTGCTCTGAGGGATTTATTTACTGTTTCACGGGCTCTGGCCACTCCTCCCCGCCTTCCCCTAAGGCCTCGGGCGGGGGTGGCGCCCGTCTGTCGTCCTGGTCAGGCAGCGGCTTCCGGAGCCCAAGAGCCTCCCCACCGGATCTCCAGGGACGGTCTCATGAAAGCACAAACCTGTATATTTTCTGCTCACCAGTTTTTCTAGGTTTATGTTGTTACTGTCTAACGTTTTAAGAATAAAATATTTTTCTTACTTCCTAATACATATGATTACATATGATGTAACATATTTATACTTTACATTTTACATTGGAGATTGGGTTTTGAGCAAATGATCCTTCTTACACATCATGTCTTCTTCCCTCCTCTTTATTTGATGGATTAGACTTTTCCGCTGACTGAGACACTGGGCATCAATTCTACTCTTTAAGCAACTGTACCCAAATCCTGCAATATCTCTACGAAATGCAACGAAGTCTAAATTTATTGAGTGTTTGTGACTCCCTCTAAAACAATACAAAAAACGCACAGAATGTTAATTCTGTAATTTCATGGAGGCCCCATGAATAAGACGCTTCTGCCCTACGCAAGAGCGGACCTGATTCCGAAAACAGAAAATTAAGAGAAGTGCTGGGGGAAGCCACGACGGAGTGAGGAGGACGTGGGTGGGTGTCGGGGGGGGCGGGGTGCCCGGGATGGAGAACGGGGGGGAGTGCGCCCTCAGCTCTCCCCAACCTCGCATCCCGGAGCCACCGCGTCCCAGCCCAGACCCGGGCACCGGGCGTCAAACAGGACTGGAGGGTGGGACCCTCAGTGGGGATGCCGCCCACGGAGCCACCCTCACCAGGACAGGCAGTGGCGCCTTTTCCGTCGTGTCCGCCCGAGCCCCACGGTGCTGTTCCCTCGTGCTGTGTTCTCTCTTTACTAAGAAACGCGACACACGATGTGCGCACGCAGCTGAGGACCCAGATTCTTGTTGATGGGATTTAATGGCTGACAAGCTGGTCATCAGTCAGGTCAGCAACGCGGAAAGTGAACCTCTCTATTAAGTAAGGGTATAAAATGGTTACCCGTGAACCCAGCACCGTGTAGAAAGGCACCCCCACTTGTCCATTAGGGGTTAAGCGTAGGTATGAATCGTCCTCACCCCAGCCCTCCCTTCCCTCGCTCGCTCTCCCTCCCGTAAACAGCGCTGCTCTACATTTGGAGAAATACCCAAATGCAGCTGTGAGCCGGGTGATTCCCAGGCTTCTGTGACTGCACACGTTACGCAGAACTCCCGTCCGGGTGCCGAGCGAGGACTCTGGCTCAGCCTCCCTTGGTCTCCCGTGTGCGGGGAAGTGGCCGTGTGGGGTGCATGCCGAGTGTGCAGGGCTGTTCCCGACGCCCGGTGGCTCCACAGCATTTTTCCTTTGGGGCCAGGAATACAAGTGTTAAAGGTCAAGGGCTTCCATTCACCCCGATCGCGCCTGCCTGTCCCAGGGACCCAGGATGCCGCGGGCAACACGGAGCTCGGTGGGCAGCGCCCAAGAGGCTTTCTGGGGGGGCTGTGCTCCCCAGGGTGGGAGGAGACCCATCTCTGGAACGCCTGCCCCGGCCCCTCCTGGATTGTCCACCCTGAGCATCTGACTCGACCCTGGACGAAGGTTCCCTCCGAGAGGGTCTGGGCTTGTGATACGCGTGCCCGTTCCGGCAGCTGAAACCAAAGGTGTAAATTCAGGGAGTGCCGGCTTCCGCCCCGTCCCGAGCGAGGACCCTGGCTGTGGCCTGAAGGGGGGGCCTGCCACTGGGAGGCCAGGCGCACCTGCTCCTGGATCCGGCTGTTCCTGCAGCCGCCTGTGTGGGCGCCCTCCCCGCCGCTGCCTTGGGCTCTGAGCCGTGCAGCCGCCCGCACCCCAGGCTCGGTGGGCACGTGCCGCCTCCGGTGCCTGCTCTTCGGACACTTCCTCACACTGCTCGCAGGGCCCTTTCTGAAGTTTTTAAATAAGCCACCTATAAATTAGAGAACAACTCGGGAGCCGTGATCTTGCAAGCCAGGGTTCTCACTGCCATGGGTGTGGCCCCTTTCCGTGGATGGGGAAGCGGGCGGCACCTCGCAAGTAGTGGTTCCTGTGTCCTCCATCACTTGCTGTGTGACCTGTCCATCAGTCCCCCAAATCTACGACGGGACCGGCCGTGCTTCTCTGAGGCCTGGGGTGGGGTGGGCTCCGGCTGTCTGAGCGGGTTATGGGGCCCCGTGGCTAACCACGTGGGTGCTCCCCCAGTCTCGCTGTCTGCTTTCTAAAACGTGCCCATCTCTGGAGCAGCCGGTGTCTCGTGAGGCTTCGCTGTGACCTAGACTTGGGGCGAGGACACTTCTCCCACTTTTCATGTCCCTTCTCTGTCTCGTCCCCCCCCCCCCCCCCCCNAGGGCACCTTGGCAGGAGACGGGGGTGTGCGGACCAGCCTCTTCTGTCCATTTCTACCTTTGTGACCAGGGGCTTGTGTTTGGCTTTGCTTCTGGGGACAAGCAATGGGGGTCGGGGCCCCGTGCACAGGTCTGCGGTGCCCCCGTGGCCCGGCCCGGGTGGACGGGTGGGGGCGGATTTAGGGATGTGCTAAGGTGCTGGGGCCCTGAACCACGTCCTCCAAAAATCACCTTTGCTGTAGAAGGGGTGATAATTTGATCTGCAACCAGCAAATTCCTTTTCTTTTGATGGGTTTAGAATTCAGTCTGGGAGGCGAGGCTGACCCTTCGAAGCCTGTGCTGGGGGCTTGGGGGCCACCGAGACGTGGAGTGGCCGCCAGCCACGAAGGCTTCTGCAGCCGCACCTCGTCACTCTCGTGCAGGGGTTCATTCCCTCGAGCACAGACTTGTCACCGCCTCTCACAACTGCACGCTCTGTCCTGCTGACCAGGGGAGTTGGGTCTGGCAGCTTCACACCCACGAGGAAGAGGCGTGGAGGCCACGTGTCCTCCAAGCTGAAAGCCCTTGCATGGTGACGCACGGTACCCATTTCCCACGGAAAGTGTTTCTGGCTGTGAGCTCTGGCTTCCTGGGTGCAGGGCTGTGGGCCTGGGGGGCAGGTCCGTGGACGCCTCAAGCGCGGCATGAGCCGGGGCGCTGTCCCCACACAGCCCAGGGCCGGCCGAGCCTGCTCGGGGCTGGACGAGGGTCCAGGAGCAAGGGGCCCAGTCTCCGGGCGGGGTCGCATGGTGCCTGTCGGGG
>NW_027529175.1:7860757-7864703 GCF_008692635.1 Crocuta crocuta
GGGGGGGGGGGGGGGCTGCCTCTGCTCCCGCCCGGGCAGGTGCTGCGGGAGGAAAGTCCCTGCTGAGTCAACCGCACTGAGCTTCGCACCATTTCTGCACCCCCGCCCACTGTTTTCCGGGAGGATCTCTCGGTACCAGAGAATATTCGCGGAGCCGCGCGGCGCTGGGAACCCGCCCCACCTGGCGTGTAAACAAGGAGCGCCGGGCCCTCTTCCCGTAGGTGATGCCCGGAGTCCGATGGTCTCGGCTCCTGCGTCTGGGGCCCGATCCTCCACATGTGCAGCCCTGGGTGAGGTCTGATCCTCGTCTACACCAGGCCCCACACACTTCCGTGCAGATCCGGCATCCCGTGTTTTCAGGAGACACTGTCTAACTTCACATCAGGAACCAACGTCGAAGCCCCAACCACCCGCCCCAGAAGCGATTGCTGGCAGGCGGCCCCCCACCCCGGGGTGCTCCGAAGTGCCATCGAGGCTCCACAGCTCTGAGCGGGGGACGGGCTTCGCTTCCAGGCCTCCCTCCTGGGACCTGGTGCAGGACACGAGTGCAGGCCACGCTCCAGGCCACGGTGGTTAGAGGATGTGCCGCCTCAGCGAGTCCTGCGGCGGAGCAGGCGGGCCACGTGGCCCTGCGGTGTGTCCACGGCACATGTGGAAATTACTTGTGTCCACCGCACACCTTGCGGAAATTACCAGGGCCTGACTGATGTCGACACGCATCTATGCAGCGTTACAAATGGCATCGGGGGCCCTCGCTCTGTCTTCTTTCCGCTTGGTTCAGGACTCAGGGGGGAGGGTGCCGATGTTTCTGAGGCCACCCCAGAGAAAACACAACCCGCCGCACGGTCTCTGCTCTCGGCTCTGGCTATCCTTGGCCACACACCTGTCTTTAAAAGCAACGCAACCTTGGGGCGCCTGGGGGCTCAGGTGGCTGAGCGTCCAACTTCGGCTCAGGTCATGATCTCCCAGCTCATGAGTACGAGCCTGGTGGGGTTCTGTGCTGACAGCTCAGAGTCTGCTCAGGAGTCTCTCTCCCTCTCTCTCTCCCCTTCCCTGCTCGAGCTCTCTCTCTCTCTCCAAATAAATAAGCTTAAAAAAAAAAAGAAAAACAACAGAACTTATACAAACAACATTTGCCTACCAAGACTCAGTGAAAGTTCCCTCTCAAGGAACAGAAAACTTTCATTTTATACCAAGTTTAGGAAATTAGAAAAAAATGGAAATATTCTCAAATATTTATATGAAGCTATTACATCTTTGATATCAAAAATAGGATTTCAGGGGGCGCCTGGGTGGCTCAGTCGGTTGAGCCTCCAACGTTGGCTCAGCTCATGATCTCACAGTTCGTGGGTTCGAGCCCCGTGTCGGGCTCTGTGCTGACAGCTCAGAGCCTGGAGCTGCTTCCGATTCTGGGTCTCTCTCTCTGCCCCTCCCCGACTCATGCTCTGTCTCTGTCTCTCAAAAATAAATAAACACTGAAAATTTTTTAAAAAAATAGAAGCAACGCAGCCTTTCTGAGATCAGGATAGGAGCACATTTAACGGGTTCTAACGAGCAGCCACTCACGCGCCACCAGCAGTGTGTTCAGGTTTCTGGTGCCTTTTCCCCTGAGCGTCGGGAACAGAGGATCTCAGTGCCCTATGGAGACACTCACACAAGAGCGAGAAGGTAAGGGGCTGAGGCGTCTCCTAAAGCCAAACTCTGCTCTTCCCGCGGCCTCTCCTGAAGGGCTGAACGGCGGGACCAGAGCACAGCAGAGACTCCGTGAGGCAACGTGGGGAGAAGCCTCGTCCCCGACGAGTCACCCACACGATTCATCTGTTCCCAGAGCCCGTGAGCCACAGCTCTGCACTCGGTGAGTGGCCTTGAGAACTTTCCGGAAAGACTCCAGGCTAAGTTTTCTTTTCATTATTATTTTTTCTCGTGTTTATTTTTATTGTTGAGACAGAGATAGAGACAAACTCGCAGGGGTGCGTGTGCAGACAGCTCTCCGTGAAGTGTTGACCGTATTCTGAACTCAGTCTCAGAAATGGTTCCCACTTTGCGGCTGAACGTGTCTGGCCTCACCCGCGAGGGCCGCCGTCCGCCCGCTGGTCCCCACGGCCGAGGGGGGAAGCGCGGGTGCCCGCTCTGCTTAGCGGCCGCTCCGTGTCCTGCTTTGCCACAGGAACCTGTGGGGGGCCGGCCTGCTCGCCTCCCGGCACCGGCGGGTCCTGCACACAGTCCGGCCGTGCTCTGTGATCCGGGGCCATCTTACAGCCGAGACCAAGGCCCTGTGGTGTGTGGCTTCAGCGCGTGGACATCCTCTATCTCCCTGCCTTCACTTGTGCTCCTTTCTTCATTCGTGAATTGCCGGTTCGTTTCTTTAGGGCCACACGTCGCCGCCCCTTCCGAGAGCCGAGGTGGTGGAGAATTTATACCAAAAGCTCATCTGGGCTACGGAGCAGGTGCCAAACCTCAGCGCAGGTTGGCTAAATCCGTCCAGTAGCACATCCAGGACTTTCATTTTTAGATTTATTTTTGCTCTAAGATGTTAATTGTGTGCTTTAATAATGATTTCTATTAATTAGGCCATTAATTTTCTGAACCTAAGCTCTGGGGCAATTTGGATACGGCTCCTGTCCTAAAATGAAGCCAACAAGCATTGACCTTGAGATTCAGTGAGACTGAAGGCCAAGCAGGAGTGATTTCCCTCCGGACTGAATCGCTACAGGGCAGAATCAGGCTCAATAACCATTAGGAGGTAACGATTGTGAACTCAATGATTTTAATGGTTTTGGATAAATTACTCCAGAAAAAAAGAAAATCTTCAGTACATTTTATTTGGGAAGGTGTTTTTCCCCCTCTGAAATAATTAATTGTGGACTTTTGAATAGTAGCAAAATAAAATAAAGAGAAAGGCAGAAATTAATTTGTCTTCTTTTGCCTTAGATTTTATTTAAAATTTAATGGATTCTGGGCTTCAAATGCACAGTCTGTGCATTAAAGAAAGGTTGAATTAAATACCATTTTTAAAAATGATTACGTGTTTTATCATTAATTCTGTTGAATTTACCAACAAGGCGCCCCCCGCCTCTGCGCGCCCCCAGTCCTGAGTGGAGACCGTGGACGTGAGGGCCCCGGCTTCTCCCGGTGCAGCCCCAGTAGCGTGACCAACGCCTCAGTCCTGGGGCCTGGACGGTCAGAGCCGGATGGGCCCGGACAGACGGATGGATTGCTGTGCCCGCCCATCCCCCTCTCGGGTGCAGGGGGAGGCTGTAGCCCCTGCTCTGAGGGGCCTCACCCCTGCCCCGGGCGCACGTGTCAGGTGGGGAAGGTGTGGGGCCTCGCTTCCTGGTTCAGGCTGCACAGCGCGGAGCTCTGGCTGTCAGAGAAGACAGTTCAGGCACAGCCCCGGAGGCTGGGGGGAGAAGACCCCCTCACCCGGCCCGTCCTCAGCAGGCGACCCTGCCGGGCACAGGGAGCGAGTAGGGCCCTGGATTCGACGGCGCAGGGCAAGGAGGGGCCAGGCATCCCCGTGGGGCAGCTCTGGGACACCCCACCTTCCCAGAGAGGTTACCCCGATGAGCCGGAGGAGAACTTAGTCACTTTCCGAGGATCTTAGGCCGACCGCAGGACAACAGACACGCGGACGCAGCGGACATGCGGATACGCGGACACACAGACGCGCAGACTCTTCTTGTGCAGAAGCAAAATCGGCAGAGAACGAAACAAGCTACAGGAAGATACAACAGTTAATAAATGTAAAGCGGCAAACACCGTGGGGCGGGGTGCTGGGCGCCGGGCGGCCACGTGAGTGTCCACGTGGAACTCCCTGTCCAGTTGAGGAGACCCCAAAGGAAAGAGGAAATCGGTGTGAAAACCATCTCTGCTCAGGCAAGGCCCCGACCCACGGAGGCAGGAGGAAAGGTGGGCGCTGGGGAGCTGGCTGGGTGCGGGGGGGCAG
>NW_027529175.1:7864725-7866126 GCF_008692635.1 Crocuta crocuta
AGCTGGGGGAGGGGGGGTCAGCACAGCCCAGGGGAGGCCAGGTGGGGGGGGCACCACAGCCCAGGGGAGGTCGGGTGGGGGGGTCACCACAGCCCAGGGGAGGTCGGGTGGGGGGGTCACCACAGCCCAGGGAGCCAGAGGGACCCGAGGACGTGGCGGATCTGCAGGGGTTCTATCCCCTTCTGGTGCTCAGGAGCCTATGATGGGCTCTCCCCGGGGCTGCAGGGCCACGTCCACCCGTGGATGGAGATCCGAACCCACGGCTGCAGATGGAAGGTGAGCCAGGAGACTGGTCAGTGCACTGGGCTCTCTGGTGGGCAGCAGGTGCCCGCAGCCAGGAAGGAGGCGAGTGTCAGCGTTCAGACAAAGGAAGCAGGCAAATGTCCAGGAGCAGACGGAGCATCACACCTCGTAAGGGAGGAGGTGGCAGAGCCACCACTGGCCCGATTTCTGTGTGACGAGGCTGCCGTGGGACAAACACCGTGTGCTCAGGTGCATGTCCTGGAGGGACCCAGGCATCACAAGGCGGGTAATATGCCAGGCAAACGGTGGAGGCGGGCTAACGTGGAATGTTCCAGAAGGCGGGGCTATGACTCTCATGTGAGCATAAAACGGGCTCATGTGCTGAGGTCACATGGCTCATTCACTGATGATGGACCCAGTCAGAGCGTTAAACTAGGAGGACTCAAGGGCAGAGGCAGCCTGAGCATGCCCCCCCTCCCCCCGCCCCCCTGAGGAAGGTGCGTCCTTCGGGGTCAGGTCAAAGCCGTGCTCCTGGGTGAGCGTAGCCACATCCCCAGGCAAGAGTCGGCCGCCACTGTCTGCGCCACCGTCACGGCTGCTCCCGACCAATGTGGACGCTGCTCCATGGACGCAGGTGCCCCAGGCCCCACCCCCCAGCATGTCCAAACCCCACCAACAGGACGCCGAGAGAAAATAAAATAAAAAGACGTAAGTGCCGATGTCACCAGGAATAGGAAACAGCAGTTATGCCCGAAACACAGATGTTTCAGTCCCCTTTGTGACTCCCACAGCCTAGTGGACGTTTCACGGGCCGGCCCTGCTCTCCCGTGTAGTTCAAGGTCACACGGACACTGCCCGTCTCTCACGGGTCCCTGGTTGTGATTGTCCAGCCTCCCGTGTTCAACCCCTACTGTCCTGCCTGATTTTACCCTTTCTAACGAGGACATGGACCGGCCGTGGAGGACGTTTACAAGTCCCTCTGCTCACCCCTCCTGCCAGCAGCGCCCCCACGGGTGTGACCATAGGAAATGCCCCCGTTCGGCCCAAACGTGCTCCTGGAGCACACCTGCCCCTCCGGGAGCCCCCATGCTGAGCCCCGCACTGAACCCTGCCCTGAGCCCCCTGTGCTGAGCCCCCCCCACTGAGCCCTGCCCTGAG
>NW_027529175.1:7866194-7872064 GCF_008692635.1 Crocuta crocuta
CCCCCCCTGCTGAACCCCAGCGCTGAGCCCCGCACTGAGCCCGAAGAGGTGCTGTTGTGAAGGGAAGGGTTTGCTCCAAGTGTGGCGAGTACTGGTCAGCCACAGAGGGACGCACACCCCTGCTCTTCCAGCGTGGAACAGCGTTTCAGAAAATTCGCCAAGAAAACTTCAGTAAATGAAAACAACAGAAAAGGGCGCCTGTTGGCTCAGTCGGTTAAGCGTCCGACTTTGGCTCAGGTCGTGATCTCACGTTCGTGGGTTCACGACCTGTTTCGGGTTCTGTGCTGACAGCTGACAGCCTGCTTGGGATTCTCTCTCCCTCTCCCTCTCCCCTTCCCTGTTCGCGTGCTCTCTCTCCCTCTCTCTACAAATACATAAATAAACTTAAAAAAGGAAAGAAAACAATAGAAGTTACACAAACATTCGCCTGCCTCGACACCATGAAATTGCAATGGCAGAGACTAAAATCTGGAAGATAAAAGAAACACTGTATTAATTAACAATAAAAACAGTGCTTTAAAAACAACAAAGTCCAAGTACAGTTGAGGTGACCAGAGAGGTATCTGGAGTTAATTACTTTTTTCATGTGCAGAAAAGGAGGAAAGGAAATGAACTGAACATTCAGCATATGAAACTGGACAGTAAAGAAAAAAACTCTCAATTTCTAAAGCGGTTATGAAAAATTCTTTTTTGAGAAAAACAATATCAAGGAGAAGTAGACAATTTTCTTGAAATTCAAGTCTTTCAAGACAAAAAGGACTGGGAAGGAGAGACAGTGCAGAGATTTTAAGCCGTGAGGGAATATTCTAGGTGCGCGAGGAAGCGCCTCGCAGAATGCTCGACCTCACGGCCGTCTGCCCTGGTTCCCCTCCTTCCCCGCCTCCGTCTCTGAACACACACAGAACAGCCCAAGTCAGACGCTCCCGCAAGCGGATGGGGCGGAGGACGCAGGACGTGCTCCCGCGTCTCTACCTCAAGAGCATTAGGACTTGATGGGGAAAAATAATTTTTGTTTGGGTAAATTTCCAAGCAGTGAGTCGTTTCCACGTTCTTGTTGAGAAGCGTAGACGGCTAAGAGCACAGAAGCGGACGGGGGCAGTGAAATCACAGAAACGAGGCCTTGACGTCTAGGACTGCGGCTGTTTCACAGAAAAGAGTAGAAGCTGCCGTCTGCGGCGGCGTAGGAACATTCCAGCGCCGCCAGATGAAGCTTTCTCGTGGAATAAAAACGTCTCGACATTAAAAAAGCGTGCCCAGCGGAGCGCTAGTGGGGGAGGTAGCGGACGGCCCCTCACATGCGGAGACACTGCTGTGTTTGCCCAAGTGCCCCAGGGGGAGCACCGACCGCTTGCTACCGATTCCTTCTGCCTACTTCGCAGCCCTCCCCGCCCCCAGCGTCGTAGAAATCTCCCCTACACGCCCCTGGGACGCTGACGTGGGCCACACGTGAGCTCAGCATCAGCGCAGGCCCCGGGCTAGCCACTGTCACCCCCCCACCCCGGTGCAGTGGGCGGCCCCCTGACCCCCGACCCTTCGGTGCATTGACCCCAGACAAAGTCCACACGGCTGCCCGTTGAGATTTCTGTGCACATTTCTATGTAACTTCTGTATTTAGGATTTTGTTCTTTGGGGCTTCAGAGTATGTTCTAAAACTCTCTCTTGTGTTCCCGCAGCCCCCGTAACTGGTGACCCAACGATGAAGTCGCTGCTCACTTTCTCCCTCAAACTGCCCTTCACGTAAATACTTCCAAGTTACCTTTAGAGTCATTTTCTGTTCACTTAGTGGTTTTTTTTTAAAGCTTGTATGTATTCCCCATAAGGTACACGTCATCTTCATGCAATTGTTAATTTTCTGGGTCAGTTAGACTGGGTGAAGAGGAGCCCAGCTATTTGGTTAAACATTCTTTTGGGCATGTCTGGGGGTGTTTTCTGGAGGGGGTTAGATGTGGGGAAGGGAGTGAGGCCGATGTCCTCCCCAGTGCGGGGCCTCACCTCCCGAGCTGGAGGCCCGAACAGAAGGAAAGGCAGAGTGAAGAGTATTTGCTCTCTGCTTGCCTGTCTCCCCAGGGGACATTTGTCCCCTGCCTTCGGACGGGGCTGAGGCCGCAGCCACCCCTGGCCGGGGTCCGGCCCTCCCAGCCCCAGCGGCCTGCTGCCCACACCCAGGCTCTGTTTACACACACACACACTCTGTTGCTTCTTTTTCTCTGGAAAACCACGACTCATACACTGTGTAAACAAGACAATTCAATAAAATCCGGCCATAAACAATACAGAAAGTACAATCTCAATTTCAGGGGGAAAACGGTATGTTGTCACAGAAAGGAGCCTCAAGAAAACACGCCAGATGTTGGCAAGGTCTGCTCGACGTCTGCCACTCTACGTTCGTTTGTGTGTGACTCGGCGAGGCCAGGCTTTTCCAAAATGAACATGTGGTTCTTTTCTGATTAGGAAACGGTGTATTTCTTTAAAAACGAAAGTAGAAACTTCTGCATGAGGGCGTATTCTATGAGGACACCCCCTGCGAAGGTCAGGCAATGGCCCAACCCGCCAGCTGCCTGTGGCTGGACCCAGAAGTGTGGATAAATTTGACTAAAGGGTGCAGAAGTCAGAACCGCGCCTGGGCCAGTCATCCTTGGTGGGGGAGGGTGAGGACCTCCACACAGAGCCCCCCGTACAGCCTGGGGATGCAGGGAAGCCTCCACCGTGCTGGCTCTGACCACTGGGGATCCGCACTGGATCTTGCTCCCCCGTGTGTGGCCTCTGCTGGTTTTCCGAGGTTTCTTTAAAGCTCCTCCAGAGTCAGCTGCAGGAGGTCTGGGCAGACGACCTTCCTGGGTCCAGCTCCGGGCTCTCTGCGCGGAGCTTACAAGGTTAACCACTGTCAGAAGGACTGAGTAGAGGTACAACAGGTGTGCGGCAGAGACAATCCATGTGTGTGACCTTGAGATCATAGCAAACAGGAAAACACACTGAAAAAATTAGGATGTGATGAGTTCGGATTAGGGCTCTTTCCAGTTCCTTTATTAAGGTAATGACACACATGATATGAAACCCATGTGTCCCTGCGGCACTTCGAAGTACGCAGTTCGGGGCACTAAGTACGTTCACAGCGCTGTGCGGCCACCACCCACCCGCCTCCAGGACTTGCCATCTCCCCCTGCCCCGCCCCCAGCCCCTGGCACCCACCATCTACTTTCTGCGTCGGTGACTTTCACTACTGTAAGGACATCGGAGAAGGGAGCACGCAGCGCTGTCCTGTGACTGCTCTAGCCCACGTAGACTCGTCCTCACGTGTTCATCCACGTGGTAACAGGTGTCAGGACCTCCCCCTCCCGACATCCCGTTGTATGGACGGGCCACGCCTCGTTTACCCTTCATCTGTCCACAGACACTTGAGTTATTTCCACCTTCTGACTGGTGTGACTATGCCGCTCTGAACATAGTGTGTAAGTATGTTTTTGAGGACCTGTGTTCAACTCGTGTGGGAACATGCCTACTAGTGGATGTGCCAGGTCGTCGGTAATTTTGTTTAGCTTTCTGAGGAACCGCCGAACTGTTTTCCCCAGCGGTGGCGCCATTTTGCATTCCCACCAGCAGTGTATAAACGCTACGTCTCCACGTTCTCATCGGTCTTGTTCTTGACCATTTTGCTGATGGCGGCCATGCCAGTCGGCGTGAGGGGTGTGTCCTGGGGGTTGTGATTTGTGTTTCCATGACGGCAAATGACGTCCTTCTGTGTGTTTATTGGCCACCTGAGTGTCTTCTTTGGAACAATGTCTATTCAAGTCCTTTGCCCATTTTTAATTGGGTTGTTTGTTTTTTTGATGTCAAGTTACAGGGGTCCTTTTTTCATTTCATTACCTTTGTTTTCCGTGCAATTTATTCAATCTTACGTGCATGCATTAATGCTTAATAATGGCTGTGTTCAGCCATCAGCTCACAGAGTCCCCGAAAATCTAATAGCCAACAGCCAGCTCTTGCGTGTTGATAAGAGCCGGCTCACCCGTCCCTGGATTCTTGTCAGGATTAAAGAAGAAAATGTTTACAACAGGGTTTTGAAGAATCTAATGTGTTTTCCTAATATAAAGAAACACCATCGTTACTATTTATGGCCATTTTCATGACTCAACACATGAGCCCGCCCCCCAGTTCGCGTGTATTAACGCATCTTCCTGGTGAGCGGAGCTTTGCTGCAAGAGAGTGAAGTGCTCTGCTGGAATTATCCACGCGCTGACACTCCCCCGCCCTCAATCCCCTGGAAGGCTGATAAATGAGAAAGGCTTTCCTCCCACAGCTTTTGAAGAGTCTCAGAACATTTGAAACCCTTGAAAGGCATTTAGCCGATAAAAACCCATTCGAATGAATAAAAGACAGGCTCCTTTGAGGCACGGCCCATTTAGACAGTGTCGGGCCAGAGCTCTCGCTCCCTCGGAGGCCGGGGGACTGTCCGGCCAGAGGGCCCCCAGGAGTGCCGAGCCCAGCACCCTCCGGCCAGGCGCCTCCGGAGGGGGCTGCTTATTCCTGTCTCCCGTCCTCGCTCTGAGGAAGTGGACGGGGATTCGAAGCAGAGCAGGAAGGCTGCTCAGGGCCACAGGAGGAAGCCAGCCACCTGGCGGCCTGCGGCTGTCACATCCTGTCACCCCACCCCCTCCCGTCCTGAGTTCTCTGGGATTCTCCTCTCTCCACTCCTTCCCTCCTTTCTCTTCCTGGTGCCACCGGCGTGCAAAGAGCAGGATCCACGGTTTCTCGGCGACCTAAGCCCACGAGTCCACCGCCGGCGGAACTGGGGGGACTTGTCATCGCCTGTGTCCTAAAGCACTGCCCCTCCCCGCCCGCGCCACCTCCGCCTCCCGAGGGGCCGACCTCCTCTCTTTCCCTCGCTCGTGTCTTACTGCATTTCCGTGTGCTCTGAGCACGGATGCGTGTGCTGTGCGCCGGGTTCGTGCTGCTTTCAGCTTTATAAACGAGTACCGTGCGGCGTGCGGTCGCACCTCCTCCCTCGGCGCCACGTTGCGATGTTCGTCCATCCTGTCTCAGAGCCACAGCATTCGTTTTGACCCCTGTGTGTCCGGTGTCAGGGCCCAGCACGCGACTTCCTGCGCGCCAGATCCACCGCCTCCAGGGTTTGTGAATAAAGTTTTATTGGAACACGGCCCTGACAACTTGCCTAGGTGTCCGTGGCTGCTTTGGTGTCACTGTGGCAGCATTGTGTATTTGTGGCTTGGCAAAGCCTTGTGTATCTTCTTTTTTTAAATGTATTTCCTCTTCTTTTAAGTGACTCTACTGAGGTATGGTTGACATGTAAGCAGCTGCGGACATTTAATGTGCACAAGGGGTTACAGTCACACGGGGAAGACCACAGACATGTCCGTAGCTCCCCAGTTTCCCCCACGTCCTCTGTCATTACTACTGTCACTGTTAGTGCAACTATTAACCGTGAGGGTGTGGTTAGAACATGTAACGTGCAACTATTAACCGTGAGGGTGTGGTTAGAACATGTAACGTGAGACCCGCCGTCGAGGCACATTTTGAGCCCACGCACAGCACTGGTAGAAGGGCCCTTGGGTTGCAGAGTGCGTCCGGGATTCATTATCTCGCACAAATGAAACTTTATGTCTTCCTACGGTCACCTCCCCACGCCCCTCCCCGCAGCCCCCACAGCCACCGCCCTCCTCTCTGCTTCTCTGGGTTTGACTATTTTCGATTCCACATACAAGTGAGAGCTTGACTTTCTGGGTCTGGCTTATTTCACTCAACATCACGTCCTCTGGGTCCATCTATGTCATCACAGATGTTAGAATTTCCTTCTTTTTTTAAATATTGATTTATTTTTGAGAGAGAGAAAGAGAGAGGGAGGGAGGGAGGGG
>NW_027529175.1:7872129-7874862 GCF_008692635.1 Crocuta crocuta
AAATCTGAAGCAGGCTCTGTGATGTGGGATTCAAACTCATAAACCGTGAGACCATGACCTGAGCCAAATGTTGACGCTCAAATGACTGAGCCACCCAGGCGCCCCGGGATTTCCTTGTTTTCCAAGCCGGAATAACACTCCATCGCACGTGCACACATTTTCTTGACCCTCCCTCCCCCCGTTAGCCCCCTTGGCTGAGCGCAACGCCGCCGTGAACGTGGAGGGGCACTTGTGTCTTGGAAACCCTGATTTTGCTTCCTCTGGATGTGTGCCCGGCCGCGGGGTTGCTGGCTCATAGGTAGTTCTGTTTGTAAATCTCGAGGCCCCCACGGTTCCCAGAGCGGCTGCACAGCCTGCGTCCCCGCCAGCAGTGGGACACGGCTCCCCTCTCCCCACACCCTTGCTGACGTCTGCTGTTTCTCCTGCTCGTTGTGGCCACGCTGACAGGGGCGAGGCGGTGTCTCCCGTGTGTGGAGATGCCTGTCCCTGACGCTCAGTGACGCTGGGCATCTTTTCACGTGGCCAAAAACAGGCATCTGCGTGTCTTCTTCTGAGAAATATCTATCTGTTCAAGTTCTCTGACCGCTTTTTAACCGGGTTATTTGGGGTTCTTTGCTACTGACTTGTATGAGTTCCTTGTATGTCTTGGACATCAGCCGCTTACCAGGAGATTTGCAGGTATCTCCTCCCGTTCCCCGGGCTGTCTTTCCGTTCGGTTGCTGGTGTCCTTGGCTGCAGAAGCTTCATGCTTCCGTGGGGTCCACTTGCCTGTTTTCACTTTGCTTGCCTGTCTTTTGGTGCCATGACCAGTGCCAAAAAGCTGTTTTTGGAATGTTTTCTTCCAGGAGTTTTATGGCCTCAAGTCTTCCTTTCAAGATGCTAATCCATTTTGAGTGGGATTCTGTGATGGAGTGAAATATGAGTCCAATTTCATTCTTTTGTGTGTGGAAACCCATTTTCCCCAGCATCGTTTGCTGACTGGACTACCTTTTCCCCATTTTGTACTCCCGGGTTCCTTGTCGAAGGTACCGGACTGCGTTCGCTACTGTGTATTTCTGGGGTCTCCATCCAGTTCCGTGGGTTTATGTGTCTATATTCATGCCATCATACTGTTTCGATCACCACAGCTTTGTAATATAACCTGAAATCAGGAACCGTGTGACCAGCTTTGTTCTTCTTGCTCAAGATCTGTTTGGAGCCTTTTGTGTTTCCATATGAATTTTAGGATTGTTTCTTTATCTATTTATGTGAAGCATGACTTTGTGATTTTGCTAAGGAACGGAATCTGTAGACGCTTTAGATACTGTCAACTTTTTGAAAAATATGAACTCTGCCCATCCATTAGCATGGGATAACTTCTCGTTAATTTAAATTCTTCTTCAATTTCTCTCATTTGTTTTTGTTTGTCTTCAGCGATCAGGTCCTTCACTTCCTCAGTTACATTTATCCCCAGGTACCTCATGCTTTCTGATTCTGTTATAAACGAGACTGTATCCCTACTTCCTGTCTTGGATAGTTTGTTGTTACTATAGGTCGTTCTATTTTTGGGATATTCTGTGCTGATTTTGTATTTTCCATATTTATTGAAATTGTTCTTAGTCCTATCTGGGTTTTTTCTTCTTCTTGTTTCCCATTTAGTTACTTACTCTTAAAGTTTTGCGGTTTCTTTCTTTTTTAAGTTTTTATTTTAATTCCAGTTAGTTTGCATACAGTCCTGAATTAGTTTCAGATGTACAGCAGTGACTCAGCACTTCCACACAGCACCCTGCACTCCTCACAAGTGCGCTCCTTGAGCCCCATCACCTAGTCAGCCCCTCCCACCCCACCTCCTAAATCAGCACCTAAGGGACAGGTGTTGGCGGGGATGCAGGATGCGGACGATGAGAAAGGGGAGCCCTTGCGCACGCGCACGGCTGGTGGGGATGCAAGCTGGTGCCGCTGCTCTGGAGAACAGTGTGAAGGCTCCTCAAAAATTAAAAATAGAGCCACCCTATGATCAGCATAGCACCACTGGGTACTTACCCAAAGGACACAGGAGTGCTGACTCGAAGGAGCGCACGCGCCCGTGTTTACAGCGGCCACGCTGCATTTCTGGTTTGACAAATACCATGTGATTTC
This sequence comes from Crocuta crocuta, assembly GCF_008692635.1. Lineage (NCBI taxonomy): Eukaryota > Metazoa > Chordata > Mammalia > Carnivora > Hyaenidae > Crocuta > Crocuta crocuta. The sequence goes on from NW_027529175.1 coordinate 7,874,248, forward strand.
ACTCAGATGTGGAATCTAAAAAGCAAAGCAAATAAAGAAACGAGCAAAAAGCAGAATCAGACCTATAAATACAGAGAACAAAGTGATGCTTGTGAGAGGAGAGGGCGGTAGGGGGAGGGGCAAAATGGCGAAGGGAAGTGGGGAATAGAGTTTTTATTTACATGGTGATGTTAGGGTGTTTAAAATAGAAGATCATAATATCTGGACAGAGAAACAATTTTACTTCTTTCTTTCCAATTCAGATGCCTCCCCCATCCACTTTTTCTCGCCTAATCGCTGTGGCCGGGACTCAAGTACTTGTGCTGAACAGAAATGGTAGAAGCGGGGACCCGTGAACTGCTCCTGACCTTAGAGCACAAACTTCCAACCTATCACCACTGGGTACGATGTGCGCTGTGGGCCCGTCACACACCGTCGTCATGATGCGTGCGGGAGCCTCTCATTTGTTTTCCCAAGGAAAGCGCCCTGACGTGTTCAAGGCTGCGCGCCTTTTCCCAGCCCAGCGGAGTGGACCCAGCTGTTGAGATCTGGGAGTTGCGTGTGGAGGCTTGTGCATGCTGCGTGCGGGGAGTGCGGGTGCCAGCGCGGGGCGGGGCGGGGGCACACGGCAGCCCG
>NW_027529175.1:7875005-7886991 GCF_008692635.1 Crocuta crocuta
GCACGGTCAGCGGCAGGCCCTGAGCACAGCTTCAGTCCGATCTGCAGCTGGCCGGTGGGGTCCACGCACTGTCGCCGGGAGCGGCTGCCCCCGTGCCCGGCGACTGCCTGTCCCCAGATGAGTCAGCCGTGCCGATCCCAGGCAGCTAAGTGCTCACTTGACTCTCACTTCCCCAGGGGGATAAATTTCAAGCAGAGGGGACCTCTTGGCCCTGGGAAAAGTGAAACTGGTCTTCTCCCTGTCTTTCGTGCATCTGTTTGGGGATGGTTTTTGCTCTCCTGGCGTTGCTGAGCCTCTCCCCCACCCCCACCCCAGGTTCCCATAAAGGCCTTCTTGTCCGTGGGTGGCTGTTAAAAATCAGTGTTTCTGTGAGGCCTGAGGGGTCGAGTCGCTTTGCCTCCATCTTGCTGATATAAGTAAACTCTGAAATATTTCCCATCTGATCCTTGGCAGAAGGAGTTTGGAGACACCTGCAGAGTTGTTTCTCAGTTTTGGGGGGCTATGAATTATGTGCAGAGGTTCTTGTACACGTCTCCTGGCCCATGTTCAAGGGTCTTGTTTGGATAAATACCTAGAAATGCAACTGGCATCGTATTATGTCATCTGGTGGCCACGGTGCAAATTTGGGGAATGATATCTAAGAGTTTTTCCAATGTTTTGCCCAGTTTATGTTTCTACCAAAAAAGCGAGGGACGCTGGGAATTCCCATCCTCTCTAACAGTTGTTACTATGATCATTTTATTTTATTACCAATGAATAGGTGTAAACATGTTTTACTGGGGACACTTGGGGATGTTTTAGCAGGAGAACAATGCCACCAGTCTCCCATAAGGCAGCCCCTCCCAGGAAGCGGAATTAGAGTTCTGTCAAGTTGGATGGCCGCTGTGGCCCCTGAGATGGGGTCCCTGGCGGGGCTGGCGGTGGGTGCGGTGGGTGCGGGAGGGAAGACTTGTTACCTGGAGGCGGAGGAGGCCACGGTAACTTGTGCCAGCGCTAGAGGCAGGCCCTGGCCTTGGAGCAGCATCGGGTCGGCCTCCCAGGCCTTGGAGATGTTCTTGGGAGGGACCCTAAGGATTTGTGCTTGTGTTTCTTTGTGGGCACATCCCTTCTGTGTCCCCTTCTGGTCAAGACCTCAGACTCTGCCAGCTGACACATGTTTGGGGTCCGCAGGGGACCGATGCCACTGCCCAGCCACAATGTGAGGGCTTCCAGGCTCTGCTGCTGTCCGGCTTTACGGGAGACTTGAGGGTGGGCTGGCCTCAAGTGCCTCAGCACCGCCCATGTGATGTGGTCACCGCACAGCAACCTGGCCGTGGACGGGACCGTCAGGCCTGGAGCAGGGACCCCTGATCCTGCCTGGCGTGGCCAACCTACAGCAGGGGCTCCCTTCTGTCCTGGTGTTAACTGAATGGACGAATGAACGAATGGATGAGTGAATAGTTAGTGAATGACAGTTTGCTCTGAGGAGGCCAGACAGGACACCCAGCATTGGCAGGGACAAGGCAGAGATGGGGGTGGGTATGGTCCAGAGAAGCAGATCAGGTTGGGCGCCATCATGCTGTGAAAAGCAGGGGAGCCACTAGGCAGAAGGGTCCCGATTTGCTCCCCATGATCGTAAGTGGGAGAAATGTGGCCGCCTGGGGTGTGCTACAGGGGATGGATTCATTACGGTGTAAGAAGGGCTTGCTGGAGTTCAACTCTCCATGGACATGATAGGCTGGCTCAGTATTATTACTGCTGTACCACCACGACCACCACCACCTCTACCACCACCATCACCATCACCCTCGTGGTCATCACCACCATCATCACCATGACTACCACCATCATTATAGTTTTTAGGTGACTGGCCATAATGGTCAATTTTATGTGTCAACTTGACTGCACCAGAGGGTGTTAGATATTTGGTCAAACCTTATTTTGGCGTGTGTCTATGGGAGTCATTTCGGGATGAGTATTTGAATTCAAGTAATGTAAATCATCCTCCTCAGTGTGGAAGGGGCACTCCTTCAATCCATCAAGGGCCTGAACAGGGCACAAATGTGAAGGGAGGCAGAATTCACCCCTGCTCTGCCTCACTGTTGAGCTGTGACATCAGTCCTCCGCCCTTGGACTGGGGCTCTCACCATTGACACTCCTGGGTCTCGGGCTTGCAGAGGGCAGATTCTGGGACTCCTAAGTCCCCGTAATTGTGTGAGCTAATATCTCATAATAAATCTCTTTATATATCTATATCTGTCCATCTATATTTATATCTATCAACCATCTATATCATTTATCTACCTATCTTTCTATCATCTATCCATCTATCTATCTATCTATCTATCTATCTATCTATCTATCTATCTATCCATCCATCCATCCATCCATCCATTTATCTATCTATCCATCCATCCATCTATCTATCTATCTATTTATCTATTTATCTATCCATCCATCCATCCATCCATCCATCCATCCATCCATTTACCTATCTATCTATCTATCCATCCATCCATTTACCTATCTATCTATCCATCCATCTATTTATCTATCTATCATCTATCTATCCATCCATCCATCCATCATCCATCCATTTATCTATCTATCTGTCTGTCTATCTATCTATCCATCCATCCATCCATTTATCTATCTATCCATCCATCCATCCATCCATCCATCCATCCATCCATCCATCCATCCATCCATCCATCCATCCATCCATCCATCCATCCATCCATCCATCCATCCATCCATCCATCCATCCATCCATCCATCCATCCATCCATCCATCCATTTACCTATCTATCTATCCATCCATTTATCTATCTATCTATCTATCTATCATCTATCTATCCATCCATCCATCCATTTACCTATCTATCTATCCATCCATTTATCTATCTATCTACATTCTATCTATCCATCCATCCATCCATCATCCATCCATTTATCTATCTATCTATCTATCTATCTATCATCTATCTATCCATCCATCCATCCATCATCCATCCATTTATCTATCATCTATCTATCCATCCGTCCATCCATCCATTTACCTATCTATCCATCCATCCATCCATCCATCCATCCATCCATCCATCCATGTCTGTCTCCTACTGGTGCTGTTCCTCTGGAGAACCACATTAATGCAGTCTCTGAGGCTTATGTTGGATGAAACTGCTGAACAGAAGGAGGGCCGTGGGGAAGACAGTGGGCTGGGCCAAGAGTCTGTTTTCAGCTGCTGCCCTGCCGTGGACCAGTGTGGGGGCTGGGCCCTGGCACCACAGTGGTTTCTCCTTCCAGGCTTCCAGTTCTGCTCCGGCACCGGGAGACTCCAGTGGGCTTCAGTCACGCCAGCATTTCGTTCCAAAGACAAGCTTCCACATGAGCCGTGGATTCTTGCAAATCCAGGAGCTCTCCTGGGGAAAGCTGTTAGAGTGAGGCATCAAAATTTTAAGCAGTGCTTGGCAGTTCTGAACTCCCTGTGGCCCCAATGGTAGTGATGTGCCTAGGGAGCAATACGGGAACGTTACTAGAAGATCTAAAGGAAGGGTCCTGGCCGTGGTTAATTGCTTGTAACCATCAGAAAACAATCGGGCACATTCCCCATCGTATCCCCCGAGGAAAGTGTCTCAGAGGCAGAGGCGTGAGCTGCAAACTGATGATTCTGGCAACACCAGGATGTCTCCATCCACCCTTTGAAGTTGGTGGCTTGTCCCTTGGCATGAATAGCCCTGCTCTGGAGAAAGATGTGCGTGCGTGCGTGCGTGTGTGTGTGTGTGGTCCAGGCGCGAGACTGTATTGTGACTGATTGCGCCTACTTCCATGTGCACCACTGTCCACGTCACGTCAGGACAGACCCTGGTCCCTGAGGACGGCTGTGACAGCCACCTTTCCTCACGGTGTGCTCTGCGCAGGGCTCTGTCCGTCACCACCCACACCGGATCATGACTGGTACTCCTCTCTCTGCCTATCTATCTATTTTGTTGGACGCAACCCAGTGTGTGAAATGGGCGTGATGTTCGTGAGGTGTGATGGGAAGGGCACCGGGCCAGGAGAGCAAGATCGGCTGGGACGGACACGCGGGGCCGTCTGCCACTTAGGATGACAGAGGAGAAGGAAAAGCCCGTCCAGAAATCTAATTACGTTAACTTATCTCCACTATTGATCCCACAATCCGGGCCCTGGGGGAAGAAAAACCCCTAATTATTGTACCGCTAATGACTGAAATGACAAATCCGGGCACGCTGCTGCTGATGGGAAGAGCTTAATTTCAGAGGCTCCGTGTGGGGAGGACACGGGGCACATGGTGGTGGTTTCTGTCCCAGCTTTTCAGGGCCTCGAGGGCACGCGCCTGCCTCTCCCGACCCCATGAGAGCCTGGGTTGCGCTGTCCAACCTTTGCCGTTCGCCCCCACGGACGCCTGCGCCACCTTCCTCTCTGCCTCTGAGGGCGCGCCAGGGGATCTCCTCCCAGATCCGCAAAGCCGCCGTCTGTTAGAGGAAAGCCACCATGGAAATCGATGAGGCCCCTGGCCCTTCCGGATGCTTCCGAGGCGGCAGCTGCCATCTGTGGGCACGTGCGCTAAGTGGCTCCGGCAAGGCAGTGGGAGTGACAGCCGGGTCGCCGAGCAGTCTGCAGATATGATCATATATAGAATGCATTTAATGCTTCAATGGGCAGCTCGGTGTAACAGTTTAATTTTTCACTGAAATCTAAATCTGCTCCCAGACTGTATATTTTTCTATCACATTAGATAATCAATCTGAGCAGAAATCCAATTTTAACTCAATCAACACCCCTCTGGAGAAGGCTCCACAAATGAGCAGCCCCCTCGCGAGGTTGTCAGAGGCTGGAAGATGGGGGGGCCGCGCCTGGGGTCTGCGCGGCCGTTTGGGGAGTGGGGCTTCTCCACCGGCGGCCGGGGGTCACGGCAGAGGCTGGGCCAGCTGCCGGGGGGCGGGGGCCTGCCTTGTCCGCAGGACGCTGAGCCCCGTCCGGCCGTTGCCCTCCTGCACCTCAGGCCAGTCTGCAGGCAGTGGTGGGACACGTGGAGACCTCAGGGTCTGACAAAGAAAATACTAGATGGTATCACAGGCTGTCAACCCTCTGTGCCCGGGAGCTCCAGGAAGCCTCCCGCCCACTCATGGAGAACATTGTGTCCCCAAAGGGGCTTTGGTGACCCGGCTGCGGACCCGGCCCGAGTCTACAGGTGGGATCGGGAGCGGATGGAGGGTCTCTCAGACCCTCACGTGTCCCTCGCTGCCCTCCTTCCTTCGGGGAGGACGCATTTCTCGTGCCACGGCTGCAGGTGCGCGGTGGAGGGGAGGAGGCGGTGCCCTCCCGTCAGCGGGCACGTGGTCAGGGGCCCTCCGTGCGGCGCTGCGTAAGCGCCTCGCCCAGAAACAACGAGGGCAGAGAAGTGGTGCCCGCCCGAATGGCGGTGTTTCTTCCACAGGCCGGAGGGCCTCTCCAGGGCCGGATGAGAGGGAGGCCGCGGGGGTGTCTGAACGGACTTCACGTTCTGAATCACTACCGAGCAGCTCCCCCTGCTTACGCGCAGTTCAGGCGCGACCCAGCAGGACGTGGAGGGTCCCTTGCCCGGGCGCCTGGGTCCCCGACTAGGGGAGCAGAACGCAGCCGGTGCTGACGGGGGAGGCTTTGTGGGTCCCCTGCCCTCGGGAGCCACCCGCTCCGCCCCTGGGCCTCAGCGAGGCAACAGCAGGGCCAGCATTTGAACCGGGTTTTCCTAACTGCGACCTGTGGCTCCTTGTGGAATTGTCCAGAACAGAGCTCACCCATCAACAGGCATCAGGCCGCCATCACCCCTGCATGGCCTGCCCCCCCCCACCTCAGGCTCCTGCTTCGGTCTGTGGTCTGGGGGCCCTCGGAGCCCACGGGCATCTGCAGGTGCGGACAGACCACCCGGCCGGGATTACGGGCCGCGCCCCCGCTGCCAGTCCTCATAATCCCCGGCACCTGTGCTCACCTGAGCGAGGGGCAGGGTGGGCCCGGACCCTGGGCACTGACGGCCCACACCCTGGGCAGGGGGGAGGGGTGGCCCCACAGGAGCCCAGAGGAAAGACCGCATGGTCCTGCCTCTGCTTCTCGTGCTGTGGCCTCGGGGCCTTGCTGACCCGGGAGGGAGCCCCGACTGAGGATGAGCGGGTGAGTCTGCGGTGAGCACACCTCCCGCGGGCAGGCAATCACGACAAAGCCACCCCCTCACCACCTCCTTCACCCCCAGGCTCCTACGCCCCCCGTCTGTGCTGATCCCCAAGCAGGCGTCAGACAAGCAGGGGCAGCCCGTGCCCCGCACCCAACCGCCTGCCTCCGCGCCCAGGACCCCACCTTGCTGTCTGCCTGGGACTGGCCTGTGCTCCCCGTGCACCCGCCCCAGGGACTGTGATGAGAGACTGTGTGCTCAACGGCCCCACATCCTCACACGTCTGCCCTTCAGGCCTGAGCAATAATAGCCCAAGCGTGAGGAAAAAGGCGAGCGGCCCTGGGTGGGGCCTCGGGTGGGCGAGGAGACCCCGGGCGACGGTGGGAAGGAATACCCGTTTACCCTGACCCCGGACCATCGGGGTGGGAGTGGCATCGGATCCGACTCTGGAAAACTTCTTCCGGTTTATGTTAGGGACTCAGACACCAGGGAGAGTGGCCTCTGTGTGGGGACAACAGGTGAGGGGCCGGGGTAAGGGGGGTGGGCTCTGGAGCCCCAGGGTGGGGGCAGGTGGGGGCAGGGCGCTCCAGGCACCATCGGACGGATCCACTGGACACAGAGCAGAGCTGTCGCCTCGACCCCGTGCTGACCGGGCTCCAGTTTGCCGGCTTTAGTTAAACAGGGGCTTGGGGTGCTTGGGGGCTCAGTCGGTTAAGCACCCGACTTCGGCTCAGGTCATGATCAGTTTGATTTGTGAGTTCGAGCCCCGTGTTGGGCTCTGTGCTGATAGCTCAGGGCCTGGAGCTGCTTCATTTCTGTGTGTGTCTCTCTCTGCACCCCCACCACTCACACCCCGTCTCTCTCTCTTTCTCTCTCTCTCAAAAATAAACATTAAAAAAATTAAAAACAGAGACTTAGGCCCCCAAGTCCTCATCAGTAGGGTGGGGTGATGCCACGTGGTCTCTGTAAAAGTGTGACGACTCGTTCCTCCGGCCATGGCCGGGCCCCTGGCTGGGACAGACCCTCCAGGCCGGCAGACAGCGTCCCTGCTGGCTCGTGTGGCCTCTGCGATGGCGTGTGTCCAGGGGCCCCTCCCACCGAGGCGGCCGGATGCGGGGATGCGGGGTGGATTCTGGGCGTGGCCCCCAGGTGGGGGTGGGGCCCTTGCAGCCCAGCTCTTTCACCATCGGCCCCTCCTCCGGGCGGCCCCAGAAGGCAGGCCTGCTCTGCGGTCTTCATACATCGTGACCGACGTTGCCAGATGTGGAGACAGATGGATCCGTCCCCCCACGTGTCCCCAGAACGGCCGCCACCAGCCTCTCTCCATGCTGAGCAGCCCCGTGTGCACCTGGGCCCCGCTCCCCACGGCCTCGCTGGCTCAGGTGCAGGTGCAGAGTGGAGTGAAGGGGGGGGATGGCAGAGGGGAGGGGGATGACGGTCAGGGAGGCTGGGAGGGGCTGCCCCCCCAGAGGCCCCCCAGCGCGGGCCACACAGAAGTCCAGAACCAGCTGGGAGCCCGGCTCACAGCGTCAGGAAGTCAGGCTCCAGGACACCCAGTCAAGGAGGGACCTTGTCACAGAGCCCTGGGACTTGTTTTCTCCTGGAGCAAAGGGTTGTGGGCACAGCGTGGCCCTGGGCCCCATCCCCTTGCTGATCACTGAGCCCGTGGGGCACAGGCAGGCCTGGCAGAGGCCCCACCTGCCTGGGAGCCAGATGCTGGACCGACGGGGTCTGTGTGCCTACGGAGTCCCCGTGCACACACCGAGCCCTACTGTGCGCTGGACCCTGCCCTGGTCAGCCGCCCTCCTCCCCGCCGTCCCCTGAATGTTAGCTGGGGGTCCGCACACGGGCAGCGTGTGCCGTAGAGCCACGAAGCCCGGCCTGAACCCGTCCATGTTTACAGCCCGGGGTCTCCCAGGCGCCGTGAGCCCGGGTGCCGGCCGCTGGGGGACAGTGAGCATCGTCCTCGGTCTCTCACGAGTGCCCTGAGCACAGCAAGCTTCCGGGCGCCAAACGGATCCAGACGTAGAATCGGAGCCCCTTTGCTGGCTTGACTCCAGAAACACCCACCGTGTAGAGGGGATCCCAGGGCAGCCCCCAGACCCAGGCTGCTTCCGCCTTCTCCTGGGGGATCCGGGCTGAGAACAGCGGCCAGTAAGTGTCCCAGCCGACGGCTGATCTCGGCCGGGACCCTCAGCCCTAGGGCTCCGGTAATTCCTGACTCCCAAGGCCTGGGCCCCGTGTGGGGCAGTGCGGCGGGGCCGGGGCGGGGGGAGCNAGAAGGAAGCCCGTCCGGGGCACAAGTGGCCCAGGACCCGACGTGACCTTTACCGTTGGGAGAAGTTTAAACCACCAGGTGCCGGACAAGCTGGGGAGACAGTGAGGCGAATCGTTGCAGGGGGTGAGGACGGTTTGGGGACAGTCTTCACCGCAGGCGGCACTCTGGCGGGCAGACCCGTGGAAGAGGGCGTGGGGAGAGTGCCCGGGCAGCGCCAGGGCTCCGAGGGGGACGCCGCGTGGGGACATCCAAGGCAGCCAGAGGGGGTCAAGCCCCAGGCTTGCCTTCTCCTCCCTTAGCCAGGGCCCCGGGGATGGTCTGGATGCTCAAAGCCACCTTCTCAGGAGGCTCTCGGACCCCCCGGCTCAAAGTGGCGGCCTCTGCACTCCCTCTTCTGCCCCGTCTGGGGGCCTCCGCCTGCACCCCCGCCAGAGCCAGGGTGGTGTGCACCCCTGGGCGCTGAGCGAACGGGAGGGGAGCAGACTTGAGTCACCCCCACACACGCAGGGACAGCGAGGGGTCCCAGCACCCAGCCCAGCGCCCAGGGCGGAGCTGGGTCCGTGAGAGAGAGAGGAGCAGGGAGGAAGGCGCAGACTCACGAAGGGTCTGGGGACGGAGAACTGCAGCCTGAAAGATGCCGCAGGGAAGGGGGGGGCTGTGTTTGTGGGGCAGGAGCCGGTAATGGGGGGCGGCGGGGGGCTGTGACTTCAGTGGATGCCCATGACCCCTGCGGGACAGGGGGCTCACAGCGAGGTCAGGACCAGCCAGCTGACCCCCTGAGGTTCTAAAATCGTTCCGTGCGTTCCTTTGATAAAATAGAACGTGTAACAAACAGAAATGAACGCGGCGCCAGTGATCCCAGGGGAGTGACGTGTGCACGTCCCCATCCGGGCAAGCAGGGCCCGACCGCACTGTCTCCGCAGGTAACGCGGGCGCACACGGGCTCCGGGGGACGGCGTCTCCAGGGGCGTCTCCTGAAGGGGTGAGGCCAGCCTGTGCGGGACCTGAGAGCGAGGATGGGGGCCTGTGGGGCCGAGCGCCTCCCCCCTTCGGTCCCTGTTTGAGTTATTTTTGTGGCTCCTGCTTTGATAAATCTCCTGCGTCCCAGCTGAGCCCCTTTCCCTGCAAGGCCCGGACTCCAGCGCCCCCCTGTCGGCAGACGCCTCCCCCTCACCTGCTGGCACCCACCTGTCCGGAGGAGGGGGCTCCGGACCTTCCCTCGGGGCCGCACGCCCATCCTCCCGGACCGGTCCCCGCGAAGGCAGGATACCTCCCAGGCCATCCCCAAGCCGCCCCTCGATTCCCCCACCCCCACCCACCGTGCCCGGCCCCCAGGACCCCCAGGACGCCCCCGGGACACTGGAGACATGCCCTGCTCTCCCCGCTGCGGACTGGCCTCAGCCAGCGGCAGTGACAAGTCCAGAGCCAGGACGCCTGCCCTGGCCCCTCCCTCGGGGCCTCCGGGTGACCCCGGGGTCCAGTCTCGGCCTCGACTTCTCCCTGATGAGCAGGCGTCCGGCCCCCGCGCAGCCGCCGAGCCCCCCCTAGCCCACCACCTCCTCCGTGCGCACCTGCCTCCTGCCAGCGCGGGCCCTCCGCGTGCTCCGCACGGCTTGCTGGGAGTTTTTATTCCGCCAGGCAATTTCTGTTGTTTCATTGATTGATTCCTTCCTGATTGATCTCCGGAACTTCAGGTTTCCTGTCTGCCCTTCCCGTGCTGCTGCTTCAAGGAATATATGAATTTTAAGTAAATATTTGCATGCACAGGACAGCTGCCGTTTGAAGGAAACCTACGTGCGTTCTCCTACAAATATAGATTTTCTTGCTCCCGTGTAAGATAAATAACATCCCCTAAACGCATCTGCTTTGTAAATCCAGATTTTCATACATCACGTTTTCGTGGAGCAGAGCCGTACGGTAAGCAGACGCCCCTAGTCCTCCTTGAGGATAAGCTCTAAGGTGGAAATACATCTTTTGAAGAAGAACGATTTGTAACAACGTAGACAAGGACTTCTGGGGCTCATCCCGTTATGAGCTAGACGTGGGCTCGGAACAAAGATTTCGTGGGGACCGCGGCGCCGTGGGCTCGGCTCGGAGCACACCGACTAGCGCTGGTCACTCTGTTTTTCAAGTCCGGGCCTCTCGTGATCCGGAGTGTTTCGTTTGTGCTGCCTTGAGTCGTGCCAGGCAGGCCTGTCAGGTCATTAAACGGACGGGCAGAGGTCCGCCACGTGTGGACGTGGCCCTGGGCCGTGGGCTCCACCTGCCTGGGAGGCAGCGGGAGATTACGGGGCCGCACGGATTTCCGTCAGGGCATCGGTAAGAAGACCGGGGGCCCACCCCCAGGGTAAACCTCAGGTGTGGGGAGCCTTCCTCGGTCTGGGACTCAGTTTCCCTCCCTGTTAAACAAGGTTTTCATGAGAATCTCTCAGTGGCACTCGTAACCTTCGCAATTTCGGGGGCGCCCGGAGCCATGCCGGGGGTGCCTCCCTGGCGCTCTGGGACGGGAAGTGGCGGCCTGCGGTGAGTGGACCGTGCGTGGACCCCCTGCGAGGAGCACTTCTGGGGGCTGAGACACGGCAGGCTCCGTGGAAGAACCGAGGAGGCCGGGGCCTGCATCCCGCCTTTCCCGGCCTTTCTGTCATCGGTGAAGCCCGAGGTTCCTGCTGCCACAACCGTCGGGGCACAGAGAAGGGGCTTCCGGAGGAGGGCCCAGGCCCGCAGGGGGAGGTGCTGCCCCGGAGGACAGCTCTCCAAAGAAGCAGACCTGCAGGCCCCAAAAGGCTGAGCTGGAGAGACATCACCCCTGCCCCACGCGACCCCCGCCACCCACCACCCCTGCCCCACACGACTGCCGCTGGCATCCTCCACGTCCAGCATACATGGACCGTCTCGGAGCCCACACGGGGGCCGTGTGGCCCAGGAAAGTGGACACTGGAAGAATCCCTTTCTCAGGGAGAAACCCAGAGCCGACGCGCCCTGCACCACTTCCCCGTGACAGATGGACCCCCTGGACAGGAGCCCGTGTCCCCCCACTGCACGCCCGCGCAGTAATTAATAGCCGGCTACAGAAGCTTGATTGCTGTTTCTGGGTCTAAAAATGGATAAACAACCAGTATTGCCAGAAAGGTCCAAGCTGTATTCATCACCATTACAGAGAGTAATTTGGCGAGCGCCTGTTAATCAATCACTGCTCTCGCCGGGGCTGTGGCCGGCGGGTCCCCGGGAGTGGACAGCCGTCACCGGCCGCGCCGCACATGATGGATTGCAGCCGCCGCGCCTCCGATCTGGACGGGCTGCGGGGGGCAGGGAAGGCTGCCCCCGGGCGTGCTTCCCTGATGCAAATGAGGAGGGGCCACAGAGCCGCAGGTGGGAGGGGAAACTGAGGCAGAATCAGGCCCTCACCCGCAGGGCCATTGGAGACACGCCTGCTGGGGCCGGGGGCCCCTGTCCCGGACATGAGCCCGATTCTGCGACACATGCTGGTTCCGGGGCTGCTCACTGCCGGGTAAATGCAGTGAGGGAGGGGGAGGAAGGAGTACAGGGAGGGGCAGGTGGGG
>NW_027529175.1:7887144-7908451 GCF_008692635.1 Crocuta crocuta
CGGGCGGCGTCCGTGTGTCCGGCCCAGCCCGCCCGCCTCACCCCCTCCCGCAGGCCGGGCTCCAGCGGGACCTTCGGGGGTTTGCGGAGACAAAGCGCGCAGCTCACCTCCTCACTCGTGACTCCATTACCCGCCCCGCTGCTCGGCCACTCCCGCAAATGAACACATTTCAGCCTTTTTTCTTTCTGTTGAAGGTAATTTTCATGGCTGGTTTAACTTTGTAAGGATGATAGAAACTATTAATAAAACATTTGACGTCTGAGTTTGGTGGAACTTTACTAAATTAGACGGCATACTTCATTTTTGTTCACGGGACGGCGGTGGAGACGGGAGCTCCAGGGCCTGCTTGCTGGGCTGAAGGGGCGGGGCCGCCTCGCCCATCCCCCTCACAGGCGGGGCCCCCGCAGGGGAGGGGCCCGGGGGGGTTCAGACAGGGTCCCCGCTTCCTGTTCTGTCCCCCGACTCTCCCGAAGCCCCGCAGGGCGCACGCGGGCACTTTCCGCAGGTGGTGGGTGTGCCCACAGCCTCGTCCCGGTGAAGTGTCCCCCCTTCCCCACTGGCAGAGGAGGCTCCGAAGCTGCTGTCCCTTCACTGTCAGACTCTGAGTGACATCAGTCCTTGTGATCCAGGGAGGGTAGAGAGGTGAGAAATATTTGTGAAAACGACCTGCCGAGCGATGGGAAGGGCCGGGAAGGGAAGGGGAGGCAGAGTGAGCCCAGTGGGAAAGGGGCGAAGGGATGGAGGTAAAATACCATCGGGGGCTCTGCCAGCCAGAGGGGCAGCCGCTCCTGGGACACGTGTCTTCAGGGAGGGACAGCTCAGGGTTCGGAGCACGGAGGGCACAGCCTGGGGTCCCGGGGCCTCGAGCGCAGCACGGGCCTCCTGGGTTTCCAGTCCTGGGTCTCCAGGTGCCGGCACGTGCCCCGGGTCACCCCAGGGATGCAGGGCGGGGCCGGGCAGGGCAGAGCCAGAATGCAGCCTGGACGCTTCGTACCTGAGGGAGCACGGCCGCGTCTGGGGGGCGGGGGTCCAGATGAGATTGTGGGGCCACCGGGATGGCGTGCTTAGAGGACATGCCCTGAACACACACACATGCACAAGCATGCACACACACACACACAGATGCATGCACACAGACATACACACAAACATGCACATGCACGCACGTGCACACCTAAGCATCCACACACACAAACACACATGTATACATAAGCGTTCACACACAAACAGATGCACACAGAAGCAAGGACACACACACATGTACACACGCATGCACACACAGGCCTGCACACACAAGCATGCACACACACACACACACACACACACACAGGCGTGTACCCACAGACACATGCGAGCACAGAAGCAGACGCACAGCCAACTTTTACAGATTTTTGCACCAAACTGCAATGGGCCATCAGGCCTCCGTGAGAAAGGCTGGACTCGCGGGTGTGTCCCCCACTCCTGACGCCTCAGCTTTCCACGCTCACGGGCAGGGCGCTGAGCCCTGAGCTCCGAGGCCCCAGGCGGGTGAAGTCCCCGCTGGCACCGTCCGGAATGCTCAGCGATTCTCGACCAAGGCCCTACGTGTCTGCCTGTACTGGTGATGCCATTCCGCCTGCCGCTGCGGAGAGGACATTCTCACCTCCTTCTCCCCGCAGATCCGGGCTGGGGACCCAGGGCGGGGGACACACGGCCTTTCCCGGCCACCCTGTCCTGGAAAGGGGCGCCCTCACCACAGCTCCCTCCCGGCCGGCCTGACCTGTGCTTCCTCCCCTCGAGGATGACATTGTAACAGCGCGGTCGGTCCCTCCTCATAAATCTTACACAATGAATTGACTTTTACAGAACATTTTCACTCATTTGAAAAATGTCTGGCCATCTATTGAATGTAAATCACTGAACAATTAGACTCAATATTTAAATAATCAGCCTTTTGCCGAGCGTATTGGAATGTCACAATTACAAAGCACTTTTAATTATTTGAAAAAACTGCACACTGGTTAGTATTTTTTTGCAATTAAAAATAATACCCACACGTGAATTTTGCAATGATGTAGATATTAAGCCTCAGACGGCACGTCTGCACTTTCTGCCTCCGCACTGAGGGGGCGTGGGCCGGGCCTGGACACAACACACACCCAGGTGGCAACGGGAGTCCCCGGGGTGGTGCGCTGATGCATCCATGTCCCCCTTCCCGCAGGGCGCGGCCTCTCTTCGCCCGACACTGATGGGCCCAGCCGGGCAGCACCCGAGGGACACGCCAGCGCCTCCACGGTGGGGACACGGGTCCCTCGGGGTCGGGGACCTGGGGGGGAGGGGCCAGGACTGGTGTCAGTGACGGATGAAGGTTTGGGTCACCCCACTTGGCAAAGGACCATGGCCAGCTAAGGCTGTGTGTGTGTATTGTGTGAGTGTGTGTGCAAGGGTGTGTGTGTATGTATACGTGTGTGTATGTGTGTACGTGTGTGTGCACATATGCATGTTGTATGTATGCCTGTGTGTGTACGTGTGCAGGTGCATATGCGTGTTGGGTGTGCATGTGTGTGTACGTGTGTGTGCGCATATGCATGTTGTACGTATGCCTGTGTGTGTACGTGTGCAGGTGCATATGCGTGTTGGGTGTGCGTGTGTGTGCGTGTGTGTACGTGTGTGTGCGCATATGCATGTTGTACGTATGCCTGTGTGTGTACGTGCGCAGGTGCATGTGCATGTTGGGTGTGCCTGTGTGTGCGTGTGTGTACATGTGTGCGCGTGTGCGCAGCAAACACCCTGTTTCCTCCTCTCCCTGCCCCTCGTCCTGTCACACAGGACGTGCTGACCTCACGTCACCGTGTGCAGACTGTCACCTGCCCGTCCTCATGTTACTTGGGGACGCCCCGGAGAAGGGCAGGCATTGCTTCCTTCTGTGGGGAAGGGTCAACATGCCTTGGGCTGCACACGGGCGGCTGTGTCACATTAGGCACAAGTGCGGCTTGTGGTCCTTACCTGGAGAGGGACTGTGACGGAAGACGCATCTGGGCGCCTCACTGGCAGCGGAGGACTCGTGGTGACAAGGGCCCAGGTACCCAGGCACCTGACCAAATGCTATCCCAGGTGTCGCTGGGAAGGAATCCTGTACACGTGGTTGACATCAGCTGACTCTGGGCAGAGGAGGTGACCCTCCGCCGTGCGGGTGAGCCTCATCCAATCAGTTGAAGGCTTTACGAGGAAAACCTGAGGTCTCCCTGACTTAGGAATTCCTGCTCCAGATGCAGCGTCACCTCCTACCTGATTCCCCACCGTCCAGCGAGTGGGCACCCTCCCGACACCCGGGCCCCTGACGCCCCAGCGCATTGACAGTTGTGTGGCACGGTTGCCAGTTGGCTCATGAGCCGCCCTCAGGGAGTGACGATGCCGATGCCTCGAGACACCCACCCCGTGGCGGGGACAGGCCAGGCTGGGCTCCCCGCTCTGCCCGCACGTGGCGCTGGCCTCACTCCACGGCAGCGTCGTATGACGATCACTTGCTGGACACCCTGTGGCCGTGTGTGTCACATGCAGGCAGGAGTCACCAGCCCGGCGGGCAGGGCCGGCCAGTGGGACACGGAGCCCAGCTTCTGCCCCGAACGGCCCCAGGCCCTGCGGACCACCCTGCCGCTTTGCGGTTCGCAGAAACGGAATGTTGGGGGTAAGAGGGGACCCCAGCTCATCGCTCAGGTAGATGATCTTAGATTCCAAAATAACGAAATCTGCGTTAACGAATTTGTTCAGTGAATATAGTTTGAAAACACTGTTCAGGTTACTTGGTGCCCTTGAGTGAGTTTATGAATGAATGAATGAATGAATGAATGAATGAATGAATGAATAATGAACGAACGAATGAACACTTGCAGGACCCGTTGTGCCATCACTGTGCTCGCTCTGCCTGACGTTACGGTCGGGGAAACTGAGGCTCGATCTCTCTGGAGTCACTGCCCCCTCGGGCTTGCCTGGGTGGTCTCCCGGCGTGTGAGGTCCCACTGAGTCGAGCTGCCGTGCCCGTGAGCCGGGGCAGGGTCGCCGGCGAGGGAGTGGACGGGACACGTCCCGGTGGACACGGCAGGGGTGGCCACAAGCTCGTTGCTGCACCCTCCCTCCCGCAGCCCCCCTTGCAGGGGCTTCTCCGAGGGCCCCCACACGTCTGCTTTACGCTGTCCCCCCCCCCGCGCAGCCCCCTCCCCAGGGCCTCCCTCGGCTGCTCTGCGGTTGTGTGGGGACCAGAGAGGGACTTTCCTGTGTGTCCCACACACGCGGACACCCAGTCCCGAGCCTCCGGGTGAAGAGGGGGTGGAGCGCCCCGAGTCACAGCCCCGACGGGCGGAGGTGACACCGGCCGCGGGCAGGCTGGCCCTCGCCCGAGGAACAGCACGGTCCCATCAGGCAGCGCCGGTCTCCAAACCGAGGGCCTGCACTGCACTTGTTTTGTTGATTATTTTTGTGTTTAATTCATGCATTAGTTTGGTTTAATGGTTGCACGAAAACTATAAGCCTATGGGATTTATACTTAATTAAGTAATATTATAATGAAAATCACTGAGGTCAACACTAGTAGTCGGCAGTAATTATTTTTTCCTGCGAGGGACTTCTGCCGTGAGAGGCGCCTGGCCGCCGGCGCTCCGCCCAAGTCTGCGTTCTCGGGAGGCAGGGGTGCTGTGTTCCGGGCCAGCCCGCAGGGGGAAGGGAGGGCCGGGTGTGCCCCCCGGCTCCCACGCGGTCCGCCTCCCGGGGCGGGGGTCCCCCAGCCCCTTGCTGGCTCCCAGCTTCCCCCAGAGCCTCCAGAGCGGGAGCTGAGCCCCAGGCCCCCCGAGGCTTGGGGGCATTAATTTAAAACAGCTGATTGCCAGTGAAAGGTCTCATCAAAGATTAAATAAGCATAATTTAACTGAGGGAATGATAATAGATTTAGTTAAGAAGAGAAAAAAAAGGAAAATTGAATTAGAATGCATATTTGAGGAAAAATCGAGTTTAATATAATTACACTTAGAGCTGAGACAGATTACAATTACCATGTTTCAGAGGTGGAATTTTTAATTGTATTATTTAAAATTATAGCTGGGTCTTTGCAACAGGTCAGGGCCAGGGCTCACTGCCCGGGGAGGGGGACTCTGGCCCCCCGGCCCCAGGAGGCACGAACACATCACCTTCTAGGTGGCTTTTGGGGACGGGGGGGACAGTGCTGGGCACTGGGTCCCCCACGGAGGGGGTGGGAGGGAGCCCCTTGATGACTCCGACCTCGGGGACCCCACAGCCGGGCTGGATGGCAGAGCAGTGGGTGACAAATGTCTTCACCAGATTAGGTTATCCTCAGAGCTGATCCAATCTCCTGAGTTTTACAGCAGCAGAAATGAGTTATTACAGCAGCCAAAAAGCCTCAATTCCACCCCAAATCGGGTTTCCCAGATGGTGCTTCCGCTCCCTAGTCCCGAACTGCTCACCTTCACAGGAAGGAGCACACGGGGGCCGCGTGTGAGGCCGGCAGGGGCGCCCTTCACCCGCACACGGGGCCCCCGCAGCCGCCCGCTTCCCCGGCACACGCGGACACAGCGGTGAGCCCCGCCACGGCCGGCTGTGCTGTGTCTGTGGACCATGGACGCCCCCATCCAGGGCTCGGGGCTCAGTCGCCGTTGTGGCTTCAGCTGTGTCCCCAGACTTGACTGCCGAGGCCCTAACCACCAGCGTCTCAGAAGCAGGTGGGGATCAAGCCCTCAAAACCGAAACCGAGGTAAAATGAGCTCCTTCGGGTGGGCACTGTGACAGCACGGGCGTCCTGTTAAGAAGGGACAAGGACACAAGCACAGTCACACAGGGCAGACACACGGGGGGCCAGCCATCTGCACGGCAAGAAGCCGCGGAGCCCACGCCCGGCCTGGGACCGCCAGCCTCCAGGGCCGGGAGTCAGCGGGTGTCTGAGGTCACGTCCCCGGCCCGCGATGCCTTGTCCATGCAGGAAGCGACAGTCTTTCCATTTCAGGAACTACACAGCTTTCAAAAACGGGCATCAAGTCCACAGAAGACACTCTGGCCCGCGAGCCCGCGGAAGGGCACCGAGCATCTGCAGGCGGCGGGTGTGCCCGTTAAACCCCAGGGCAAGTCGTGACGCACCAGCCCGAAGGGCAAAATAGAAACGAGCGACCAGGCCGGGTGTCGGCCAACGCGGGGTCGGTGGGAGCTCCGGCCGCGGCTGCGGGGAAGGGGACCTGCACAGGCGCTCGGCAAGGCGGCCCGGAGCTCTCCGCGAAGTCACACGCACGCCGGCCGTGCGGTCCAGCCGCCCCACGCCAGGCATCCATGCAGCAGCAACGGGAGTGGACGCGGTCCGGCCTGCCCACCGGACTCCACTCGAAGTAGAAAAACGTGCGAGGTCCCCAGCGTCCGCGTGGAAGCGGGGACGGGAAAAGGTGAGTGTCTGTGGCAGAATCCGTCTCAGTGGCTGCTGGGGCCACGGGAGCTCGCGCTGTCTGCATCGTTGGGGTGACGGGGCGTGGCTGTAGACACGCGGCAGATGAACGCAAAGTCATCTCTTGAAGTGGGTGCGCTCGACGGGGCGCGAGTGTGTGAGCCCCGCGCGCCCTCCTCTTCCCGCCCCCCGCCCTGCGCCGGGTCCCCCGAAGGCCCTCAGGATCCCGGCAGGACCCGCCCACGGCTGTGTCTGCACAGATGCGCTCGCTCACCTGCACCCCATGCCTGGTGCTGAATCCACGGGGCGAAGAGCGGGTGACACGGAAGTCCTGGCGCTCCGAACCCTCAGCTCCCTGCACCGCGTCTACAGGCCCAGAGGCAAGGCCGGCGAGGGCACCAGCTCTCAGAGGTGACGGCTGCCACGCCTTTGCTCTTTCTCGTGGGACACAGGTGCCACGCCTTCTCTGACCTCCCCCGTCACTGTGCACACGGCCTGCGTTCCTTCTGGAGCCTGGGTTCATGCTCCTCGCCGTGAGAATCACCACACGTCCACGGAGGATCCCTCAGCACACCAGCCTTACAGACAAGCCCGTGGCCCTGGGACATCTGAGTAGGAATGTCCTCTCTACCCCCACCACCGGGGACAGGAGGTTCTGGGGGACAGTGGACTCAGCCCTGGCCGTGTGACCTTGGTGGCTGCTTCCCACCCCGTCCTCAGCTCTCACGTCACACGGGTCTGGCGCAGCCCCTCGCAGTGGGTGTGTGAGGGGCAACACGTGTCACGAGGTGCCCACACCACGCCTGCAGTGCCAGTGGCGCTGTCTCTGCTCAGGCTTCACGGCCAGGAGCCTCCCCGAGGGCGGACTGTCCCCAGCGGAGACTCGGCCTCGGCCTTGGGGATTGTGGTGAAAAGCTTGAAGTCAAGGCCCAATAATTAGGTGTTTCCTCGACGTCCAGTGGAGATGGAACAGCCTGCCAGCCAGTCCCCCACCCGCTCCGCTCCGTGGACAGCCCCGAGCCAAGCCACCCTACCCACCCCGGGCACCAAGCTCCACGTGGCCCCGAGGAGGGGGCTTGGATTCCCACCAGCCCTCGGAGCAACTCGAGCAAGCCAAGCACGTCCTCCCGTGGGCAGCAGGCACCCCACCCCTTGCCCTGCGGGGACCGCCTCCCCAGCCCCGGCCGCCGCTCTGCTCCAGAGTGCAGCCCCATGTGGCCCCGCGGCACGTGCGGGGTCCCCCTCGTCCCCCGCGGCCGTGAGCACACGGAATAACAACCCGCCCTGGGCTGCATCTGCTCGGTGTCCCGGGTCTGTGTCAGCATCAGGCGTTCAGCCACCCCCGCCCCCGGGAGCCCATCCCTGCCTCCCCAGCCGGGTGAAGAGGAGGCCATCAGCACAGGCCCTGACTTATGACGGCTGTCGGCGTCGTTCCGCGTCCCCCTGGCACCGCGAGGGGCTCGGGGCCTGTGCGCACGCGCAGCGAGCTGGGTTCTGGCGCCGGGCCTCACTCGGCTAATTAGCACAAGATCTCCAAGCGCAGACTGCGTGCCCGCCTCCCCACAGCCCCTGGCGGCGCCAGGCCCCGTGTCAGGGACCCGGGGATCTTCCGGAATTTTCAAACGCAACCTCCCGCTGGTGACTCCGTTCCTGAGATGCGCCCGGCCCGCGGATCAGTCAGTCGGCTCAAACAGAGTCACCGTAAACAGCAAGACGGAGGTTATCTTAGTCCCAAGTCCGTGTGATACAAGGTAGACACGACCCTGGTAAAGCAGGCGGGTCTGGAATGCCGCGGACGGCTGGATCCGGCCGCAAAGAATCCGTAACTAAGGCGACACGTGGGGGTCGCTGTCTGTAACGCTTTCCTTCTCCCCACAGAGAGGTCGGAGGCAAAATGTTAATGTTTGTTTAATCTTGATACAAAGAAAGGAGCGCCCTCTCTGGACCCACAGGAAACAAGCTTGGGATGTGTTTCAATTTTATAGCTTTACGATACCGAGGTTTCCAATCCGCAAACAACATTTCTCTCTCTGTTTCTTCGGGTCTTCTTTTATGTCTGCCATAAATTGTGTTATTATTTCCATAGATATCACGTATATGTTTTCTTAGGGTTTTTTCCCCCCGGGCCTGGGTACTTTATTGACATTGTAAATACTGTCAGCGATATCCGTTGACCCGCCACGCACGGGAGAGGCGGCGTTTCGCGTGACCCCTCGGGCTTGCATTGCAAAGCACGGTAGGACGTGTAACTTATGTTCTGTCCTGAAGACTTTATTCTGTGTTGTAACTTTATATTTAAGAATAGTTTACGTGCAAGGTAACTATGGTCCTGAGAAAATTGGAAAGTGGAGAAGAAAATTGCTCAGAAACGAGGAGTGTTGTTTCTGGAGATGCATCCTCTGCGGTGCTTCCCCACCAGACGCCACTCCATCAGCTCTCTTCCTGCGGCCAGGATACTGTAAATACCTTTCTTTTCTTCTATTATCGTTTCTAATGCGTTACAGACACATGGAGGATTGTTCTGACTGCATGCACAGAAATTCATCCAGCCTCTGCTTTGGATTCACTGTTTAGTTCCAATCATTTTCTGTAAATTCCCCAGAATTTTCTGTTACTTGTTATCTGCAAACATGGTGAATTCAATGCTTCCTTTTCGAGTCTTCTAACTTGTATATAACTTTCTTGTCTTATTGCTTTGGCCAGGGCTCCCTGTCTCCGGTGCAAGGTTAAATTCAAGGGCAGTGGTTGTCTGTCTTATGTTGTTCTTAACATAAGAGGAGATTCTTCTGTAGTTTCATCTCTCTTTTTTTAATTTTTTTAATGTTTATTTATTTTTTGAGAGAGAGGGAAAGCGTGAGTGAGGGAGGGGCAGAAAGAGAGAGACACACACAGAATCCAAAGCAGGCTCCAGGTTCTGAGCCGTCAGCACAGACCCTGATGAGGGGCTCGAGCTCACAAACCATGAGATCATGACCTGAGCTGAAGTCGGACGCTTAACCGACTGAGGCCTCCAGGCGTCCCATGTAGTTTCATCTTTAAATACAATATTTATAGTATTTTTTGAGCTGCTAAGTTTGCTAAGAGTTATCATGGGTGAGTGTTGGATTTTGTCACATGCTTTACTTGCATGTACGAGGGGGAGCTAATGATTTTTCTGTTCTGATTTTAACTGATTATCTGATTCGAGCCGAACATATTTATGTATTGGGTTAAAGTCACTCACAGTCTTCTCTTTGAGTTTTAAATATCTCTCTATTTTTTTAGTCTAATTATTTTGACAGAGAGAGAGCGCTAGTGCACACACAAGTGAGGAGGGGCAGAAAGAGAAGGGGAGAGAATCCCAAGCAGGTTCTGGGCTGTCAGCACAGAGCCCAACACAAAGCTCAATCCCACTTCTGTGAGATCGAGTCTTGAGCCAAAATCAAGAGTCAGACATTTAAATGACTGAGCCACCCAGGCACCCCTAAATATCTCCATTTTTAAATTATATTCACTCTTCCCAATATAGGTTATTTCTTCTTTTCCTATCAATCATATTAACAATTTTTTTTCTTTTTCCTTAAATGAAAAATGTTGCATTTGTTGAAACTGACTTTTTTTCTTTCTAAGGTATTGATTTATGCTCTTGTCTTTAATATTTTCCTTTACTTTCTTAAGATTTATTTTAATTTGACTATATCCCCGAGTTGAGCATTTATTCATTTCCATTAACAAAGCCACAGAAGGCTGTGAATCCCCCCCAAGTGCTGTTTCAGCCTCACACCGCATGCTTCTGGAAGGTGAACCCTCGCTGTCTCTCTGTCAGTCACGCTCTTTCCATGACACTGGCATTGATGTAGAAACAAACGTTTAAATTTCCAAAACTATTTTTCTCTACTCATATTGTGTTTAGTGTCCAGTAATCACAGAAAAGTTATGTCCGTGAAAATATTGGGGTTTCACTAGTGTCGATTACAGTGTGAATTTGTAAGTGTCTGATACATACTAATAAAGAGTATTGAATGTGTGTGGATAACGTGTATATAAATATATTGCTTTGGATACGGGGTCGGTCCCCCACACCTCTGTTTTCTCAGTGTGTTGACTCTGTTATCCAAACCTCTAGAAGCACAAATACCTTTTATTTGTTTAACCTAAAAAGTTAGTGTGTATAAAACTCACCTTTTAAGATAGTGTTATAACCTTTTCTTATAATTCTTTTTAGAATTTTACTAAGTGAATATAAGTTTATAACACTTCCATCTCCTTGTATTATAAACCACTCACCATTACCTGAGTATAGCTCCACACCCTTGAATGGATCTTAAATTTGCCTAATACTAACTTTGCTACCCTACAAGGCATTTCTTTTCAGTCCCTTTATTTGTAAACTTTCTGTACTTTTATTTTACTTATACCTCTTATAAAGTTTTCAAAACATTCCATCGTATAGTGTCTGTATCTTCAAACCACATAATTTGATTATATGCATGGTGATTACTGGTATAGATGTACTTATTTCCACCATATTAAAAAAAATTATACTCTTCTTTATATTTCCTTGATTTCTGTTTATTCTACCTTTGAATAGAAAGGGCTGTTTTGTTTTCTTTCCCTTCTCTCCCCTTCTTTCTTTCTTTCTGCACCACGGTCCTGTCTGAGCCCCAGACTCAGACCCAGGTCCCCTGTCGGGACAACCCACCACTGCCCCCGGGCGGGGGGCACAGAGCCCGCACAGACAAGGCGGGGGTGGGCGTCGCACCTGAGCCAGGTGGTGTCTGGGGACAGATTTTGAGCTTCCCGAGGGCAGGTGGAGCCCAGCCCCCCACCTACATTCCAGGGAACACCCCCGGGAGGCAAACAAAGTGGTAAAATCTCATCTTTCTGGAACAGTGAGAAGTTTGGAAAGTCCCATCTGGGCCGGCCGCTAGGGGCTGACGGGCTCGTGGGGGCTCAGCAGGCTTTTCCCACCACAGGCCAGGTAGTAACTATTTCCTCCTTTGGGGTCCAAGAAGGTCTCCGTGACCACTCCTCAACTCCGCCCTGTGGCTCAAGATGGCTTCAGCCACCGTGTGAGCAGCTGCACGTGGCCTTGAGCCCAGGACGTTATTGGGTGAGCAGGCGGCGGCCGCCAGGCCTGAGGGCGGTCTTGAGGGCCCGTTCCTACACGGTCACAGATGACAAGCTGCTTGTGCGCACACAGTGCGCGTGTGACAGAGGGCGCCCTGGGGCTCTCCTGGCAGCATCTGGAATGTCTCAAACCCAGACACTTGTTTGGTGACTGGCGCATACAGTCAGGTGGTAAGAGAGGGAGACCCACTCTTAGGGGGCTCTTTCTGCTGAGGGTTCATTTGCATGTATTTACATATTTACATACTTTGGATTTCAATGCCCCCCGCCCCACCCCACCCCCGAAAGTACTTACTTACAAGAGGATCTTGAGGGAAATTCATGATGATTGGATCCATCAGGATCCCACTTAGGGTTATGGGAGCCAACATTTTGTAACTGAATTTTCATACTGAGACGATTGTGCACCGATACAGACTTAGAAGCAATGGAGCTGAGATCCCAGCAACCTTGACCCAGTTTGTCAAATGGAAACACCTTGTAACACTGGAAGGTCGTCGATGCAGGTACAGCCCTGCTCTTACTCAGTCCCCGGCATGGACTTGGACTCTGCCCCCTGTGCACGCTGAGTTCTCTGCCAACGCTTTATCTTTGAGCCGAGAGGAGGTTCGGAAGATGCCCAGCCGCCCTGCTTCCGGACACGCCCCGGACAAAGTCTGGCTGCACCAGAAGGGATCCCGGCCACAGCACCGCGCTGTCATCTGCATGGATGCTGCGGGGACACAATTATAAAAAAAACAAACTCACTTAACCTGGGCTAATGACAGCGGGAGGATTGCTCCGACCCCGGATTAATGGAAGTCAAACGGGGGTGAGCTCGACGGTAATTATGCCGAGGTTAAAAGCTTTCCACACAGGCCTTTCAATAACTGACTTTTTCAAAGACCTCGGGGGCCTGAACAAACTCCCGATATTTATTCAGGCTGAAATTCTGACTCCGCTCAGACTGCGAAATTAATGAGCCTGGAGACTTCTTCCTTCCCCGACTGGGCTCTGCCTTTCCTTTATCCCGCAGAGATGCATCCCCATTCCAGAATACCGTCCATTATTTGGGATTATTAATTCATCAGTTACTCGGTTGAAAAATCTGATGAGTCAACACGGCAAGTGGTTGGGACAGGGTATGTCCCAGTGAAAAACCAGCTCGTTGCTTAGGAAATAACGTTCAGGGAACACAGATCAACAGAAGACCTTTTTATTAAAATATCAGGGATCGGTGTCTCCTTACGAAGCTCAGAAGTCCTCACTGAACTCCCCCTCGGGGAGAGGTGGGGGTCCCCGGGGCAGAACCTGTTGTCCCGCGCAACCTTCCTGGGCCAGGGTCTCAGCGGACCTCTGGTGGGGCCCCTGGGGAGGGGGCAGCGGTGGTGGTCAGTCTCTGCTGGCCATCCCTCAGGTGCGGGGGAGGCTGAGATCCCGGCCTCCCCCCACACACCCCTCCCCTTGAGCTGGGGAGGGGCGAAGGTCGACGAGGGGGAACAGAAGCGAAGACACCCCAGCCGTGTGCAGAGGACACAGTGGACATTTGTCCCCAGGACCTCCCCCCGGAGTCCTGCTCCGGCCGCAGCCGGGAAGCTGCCAGGACAGAGCGAGGCTCAGGAGACAGGCCGTGACGGTGCGGGCGCGGAGGCCACTTCAGGAGCCTTCCCTCACTTGTGGGCGCCCACCCCTCCCCGGCCACCTGGCCTCTCCTCCCGCTGACCACAGGTGGCTCCTCGGCCTCCCTTCCCCCCCAGGCACCCGAGCCTCCCGCCAGGGCCCCCCTTTCCTTCCAGACGGCCTGCCCAGCCCTGTCTGCCACTTCTCCCCGCTCCCTCCCTGCGCGTGCGGGACGACTCGGTCCCTCACGACTGTCAGGCACAGATCAGCACCCCCGACCTCCACAGCCGGAGTCCCGAGTCCCGGCTTCAGCTGCCACAGGGTGGGAGGTGAGGGAGGCGGAGACAGGATGCCCCAAAGGAGGCGGGGTCCAGGCCCGAGGGTCTCAAAGACTCAAGTCAGCCTGACATTCCGTGAGGAGCCAGACAGGCAAGCATGTGGGGCCAAAACTCACACTTCCTGTTGCCNCGGGCCCTGCCACAGTGGGTGATGGAAGTGGAGTGTGTCTGTGCCGGCACCTCCGCTTCGAAACAACTCAGCACAAATGCCCTGCTTCGCACATGCTCAGAAACCGTGCATTTCCTGCCCGTAAAGATCTGGGAGCCCTTTTGCGAGTGTCTGCAATGAAATGAGGGACTCTGTTCAACCGAGGCCACGATGGACAAGATTGAAGGTTGGGAGAGTGATCTGCAGACTCTAGAATGAACGAGCAAGGAGCAGTGAGAGGGACAGAGCACCATCCCCAGAGGCAGGGAGGCCGTGGGGACCCCACTCACGGGCTGTGGGATGGACCAGCGGCAGCCAGTGCCCAGGCGCCTGGTGGGTGTTGTGACGCTGCGTGGGGTGAGGGAGAGGTGGCCGGGGCGTCCCTGCCCTCCCTGAGTCTAGGAGGGAAGCCAGGGCCCCAGCGTGGGGCGCGCTCCCCGGGGCTGCAGGGTGGCCCCAGGGTCCTGGCTCCGCAGAGGGTCCCCGCAGGTCTCCAGCCCGGTGCTGCCCGCGAGGCAATCAGAAGCGGCTTTAAGGAACGTCCACACTGTTTCCCAGAGTGGCTGCACCCGTTTGCATTCCCACCAGCAGTGTAGGAGGGTGCCCGTGTCTCCACGTCCTCGCCAGCATCTAGAGTCTCCTGGTTTGTTCATTGTAGCCACTCTGACCGGCGTGGGGTGCTATCTCAGTGTGGTTTATCTGTACCATGGAATACTCCACGGCAGTGAGAAAGGATGACATCTGGCCACGTGTAGCAACATGGATGGACCTCGAGGGCGTTATGCTGAGCGAGATAAGTCAGGCAGAGAAGGACAGATACCATATGTTTGCACGTATAGGAGGATTAGGAGGAACTTAACTGAGGACCAAGGGGGAGAAGAAGGGCGGAAATGGTGGGGGAGGGGGAGAGAGGCAAACCACGAGAGACTCTTGATGCTGAGAACAAACTGAGGGCTGATGGGGGTGGGGGAGGGGAAGAGGGTGATGGGCACGGAGGAGGGCACTTGTGGGGATGAGCACTGCGTGTTGTATGGAAACCAACTTGACAACAAACTATGAAAGGAAAAAAAAAAAGAAGCAGCTTTACACAAAGACCGTTATTGTAACTGAAAACACACATGTGAAAACAGCACTGCATATTCTAACAGAAGCCCCAAACGGGTTTGAAAGAAGTGTGTTAAAACAGGAGTGTGGCCGCCCAGGGCCGGGGTGAGCCCGTCAGGAGAGAGAGGCCAGAGCGCAGCCCCGGCCAGCGTGTCCCCCACACCTGGAGACGGAAGAAGCACACGCACCCGCGGTGAAATTATAAACGGGTTGGCCCCCTTTGGGCAGGGCTGATAAAATTTAATTAACCAATAAAAGCAGTAACAATAAAAAACATGACATACAGAAAACGTTTCAAGAACATACCGTTGTGGTAAAGTGACCCTTCCGTCAATAAAACTGGCTCCACTCGTCCGGGACGATGTGCCAGGTGCCCTTCTCTGTAAGCCTGGACCTGTGTGCCGGGCGGATTTCATTGCCAGACCCAGACGAGGCCACAGAGGGAAGGGCTCCCCAGGATCACCATTGTTCCCATAAGGGCACTTAACTTTCCAAGTCACTAAGACCCCAAAGAAACTGAAAATAAGGAACCGATCCTTTCATATATGTGCAATAGGCAGACAGAGCAAAAGCTTCAGGCTTGGTTTGATCCAGCAGCTCAGTATTTTCATAGTAGCTGGTTTCTTCCCCACATTGGTAGTTCCTGGGACGTAATATTTCTTCTTCCAAACCCAGAGAGAGGGGGCTTGAGAGAAGAGCAATGGGCTGCAGTGCACTGAGGTCCTTGGGACAGGTGTCTGACCCCAAAACAAATCACAGTGTGGAGGGATGAGACCGCATGGCTGGGCCGGCCAGAGCCCCGGGACACGACCCGGCCGGTGCGGTCAGGAGGTGCCCTGAGTCAGGCCGTCCTCACGTCCAGCACAGTGGGGGGCTCGAGCCCAGGCCCGGGCGCCGGCACTTCCCCACCGCTGGATGTGGGGGCAGCCACCCCCTGCTGGTCTCTGAGCACCTCATTTCTCTTCCTGTGTCTTTGTGGGCGGAGCTTGGGCTCCACGCACCACCGCAGGGCAGGCGGGCTGCGGACGGAACCAGAAGCCCGGCCAGCCCGCGTCCGGCGGGCACTGGGGTCGCGGGGGACGCGCACCGAGGGCCCAGGAACGGGTGGACCCTGACATCACCTGTAAGAATACAGGCGGGAAATAATGAAAATACCTCTTGTGTCGGAGCACCCTTGCCACCTGCGGTCGCTGAGAGCGGGTGAAACACGGACCCGGGTCCTCTGCGACCCTGCCGCGGACAGGCTCAGGGCTGTGGACCCCGCTCCCGACCGCCAGTCCCGGAGCGGCCGTGCACGTCCTGTTCCGGAGCCGTCTGTCGGGCAAGGACCGAGGTGGACGTTAAGGCTAACAGGCCAGAGCTGCAGATACCCTCCCCGCCGCTCGGCACGATGGATGCCCCCTAATTTCACTCTTGCTTAGAGGCGCCGCTGTGGGGAGGTTGGGAAGGACACTTGCCGTGTGTCCGCATTCAGCCCTGCCTGATGTGCGAGTTAACGGGTAATTAAAATCCCTTAAGATCCGCTCGGAGCAGGAGGCGTGAAAGCCCCGCTTAGCGGCGGACAGAGGGTGGTCCGTGCGTCCGCACCAGGCAGTTTGCGTCGCCCTGGTCTGGGCAGCTCTTCAAGAAACTGAAGACATTTGTGAGGCGGAGCGTGGTTTTGTTTTAGGCACTGACGTCCTTAAAGAGAAGAAAACCCTCCTCAGGTGCACAGAATGGAGTCTTTTAGGTCAAGGCAAAGTGAAGTTCAAGTGACTCCCCCAGCGAGGAGGCTTGTTTACTCCGCCGCCGCCCAGCCTGCCTCTCTGAGCTGCGGGCGGGAGCCAACGACCTCCGCATCCCTGCCCCCAAGGACCTGAAATTCCGGGGGAAAGACACAGAAAATAAATCAAACAAACGTCTGATAAAAGCTGTACGGAGAATCCGACAGCAGAAAGTGCTCTCCGGAGAACAAAGCACAAGTGAAGTTTGCCCTCTTTACTGGGATGATTGAAAGGGCACATTTGCCCTGAGACTGGAGACGGGGGAGGGGGCTCCCAGGAGCACGTGCAGGGAGGGGGTGCCAGGATGCCCCCCGAGGCCCCGGGAGTNGAGCCCAGCGGAGCTCAGGGAAGGGAGGGGGAGGAAGGGGAGGGGGACTGTCTGACGAATCCAGGAGAGAGTGGGGGAGGTGGAGGGCAGCCTCACATCCTGGGCGCACGTGCTGAGCCCCGGGCGGCGCCGGGCGCCAGGTGAGCAGCACAAGTATGTTCACGGGAGGAGGTGCGTCCACAGTGGAGCTGGTTTGGGAGGCGCCAGGGCTGAGCCTCCCGAGGAACATCCCAGTGGAGGACACATTCCCAAGGCGGGCCAGTCAGGCAGGACGTTCCTGGGTCTGGGGAGCCTGCAGAATGTTCCAGAAGAAGTGCAGGGACTGGTGCTGAAAGGGGCAGGTCCACAGGGGTGTCCCCTCGGCCCTGGGGACGCTGCATCTAACTAAGCGGCTGCTGAGGTCCGGGGCCACATGGGGACATTCCAGGCAGAGAGGACACGGGACAGAGTGCCAGGAAGACGGGACGCAAGGGCTCCGTGCAGCCGTCTTGGCGTCGCTGTCACGGAGGATGACATCTCTGAGCTCTGAGGGTGCCGCCAGGCCCGTCGAGGTCGGATGACACCGGGCGGTCGTCGGGAGCACCCGGCTCTCCCTCCTCCAAGCAGAAGCAGCCCTGGGCAGCGGGTGTGGGGGGTGGTGAATCGCCCCCTCGCTGCCCCCACCCACTTTTGCAAATATCTGGGGAACTAATATCCCCCAGTGCAGGGGACATCACCTGGCCCCGGGGGGCGGGGTGCACGGGGCAGCCTGCAGCCCCAGGTGACTGAGGTGACGCCCCTTCTCCAAGCGACAGCGAGGGGCATGTGCTGCTGTCCTCAGCCAAACTGGCTTCCGTGTGGCCAAAACGACCCCGCATGACCCACCTCTCGGGGCCACAGGGAAGGTCAGGAAGAGACCACGTCACGGGGTCCAGCGCAGAGCCAGCCCTGGCCGTGGCGGTCCTGTGCAGGGCTGCTGTCCCCCACTGCTGGCCTGGACTCCCAGGGTGCCCTCCGCCCCAGCGCCCTGCCAGGGGAGACCTCGGCCACGGAGCCGGGAGCGCCCGGCGCACGGCCCCCAGCGTGTGGCCCGGGCACCTGCGGCCTGGCCTCCCGCCTTCCCTGCCCGGCAAGCGCAGCCCGGCGCTCGGGGCCCCGGGAAGCTCTGGGCTGCTCATTCGCCCTTCCCGGCCCCTCCCTGGGGAAGCGTCTATGACACAAGTGGATGCAGCGTCCTGGGCTCCCAGGGCACCGGTCGAGGGATCCAGGCCCAGGCAAACTCCAGGGACAGAGGGCGCAGAGCGCCCGTCCACACCTCCGTCTCCTTCCTCACCTTCCCAGGCGGATCTCGTGTGTTGGACGCGCTTGGGGAATTTGTTCCGGGCCCTTCTCCCTGTCCTGCCCAGGGTCCTGGTGGCTGGAGCCCTGGCCCTCCAGCCCTGACGGTGGGTCCCCAGGGCTGGGCTGGTCACGCCCCTGCCTGCGACCCCTGCGCCCTTCCCCAGAGCTCAGGGCAGAGCACAGGCTCCTCCCTAACTGCTCCTCCTGATCCCATACGGCCCCAAGTAGGGACATTTGTCATTGATCCTTGTGAGTCAACCTTCCGACCTAGCTGAACTCACTTCTTAGTTCCAGAAGGGAGTTTTTGGTTTTGTTTGTCTGTCTGTTGCTTTTATAGCCCGCTCTTTCTACCAGAGTACCCTCTCGTTGGGAAATGGGGAGTTGTATTTCTGCCCTTCCCATTTCTGCTTATTTTCCGTATCCTAGTGCGCTGGCCACGCTGCACCTAACGCAATAAGGAGACAGCGCCACCATTTCCAGTCGCGGGAAGCGACCGCTATCCACCGTCCGCGATGAGGTTAGCAGAAGGGTTTCTTTAGATGCGCCCCAAGTAGCCGGCAGGCCCCCCACTTGCTGCCGAAAGCTTCTGCCGCAAGCGGGTGTCGCACTGGGCTGCCTGCGCTTTCTGCATCGATGAGTGTGATCGTGTGATGTTCTTCATTGGGCTGTTGATCCAATGGGCTGGGTTGGTGGGTGTTGAGTCCTGGGCCAGCCCTGCGCCCCCGGAGCACGCCCTGCTCAGCCACGGAGCACGGTCGTGTCTACACACTGTTGGATTCTGTTTGCTGGTGTTTTGTTGAAGATTTTTGCAGCTACGCTCATGAAAGGTATCGGTCTGCAGTGTTCTCTCTCTCTTTTTCATACTGTCTCTGTCTGGTTTGCTATCTGACTTCCTTTTTATTAAAAAACTAGGTGAGCATCAAGCCACAGCCAAATGTATCTGACTTCATCGAGACGGGCGAGACCGCTTTCATAACGTCTTCATGGGACCACACAATGACCACACAGCATACCTTCCAACCGTTGAAATCCAGGAGGACACAAGATGTCATTTTCATGGTCACCATGCCCCTCAATGTCACCATCATCCATCATCATAGTCACCATGATCCTCAGTGTCACCATCGTCATTGTCCCCCCAACTCTCAGCACCATTATTGTGGTCACCATGACCGCAGTGTCACCATCATCCATCATCATAGTCACGTGGCCCTCATTATCATTATTGTCTTTGTCACCCCAACCCATGTTGTGGTCTCCATGACCCTCAGTGTCATCATCGTCACCACATGACCTTCAGCGTCACAGCCATTATCACTGTCATTATAACGCTTAGTGGGACCATCATTGTCATGGTCACCATGACCCTCAGTGTCACTACCATCCGTCCTCCGAGTCACTGTGTCCCTCAGTGTCACCGTCCTCATCGTCACCCCAACCCTCAGCGTCACCATCACCGTAGGCAGCCTCCGCAGTCCTGCGCCGATCCCCTGAACTTGCTCTGTGGCAGTGCCCGAACCAGCACGCCACAGGCGTGAATGACTGTCTTCCCATCTGTCCTGACTGTGGAGTTAATCGCCGCTCCCCCCGGATTAAATGCGGCTCTGTCCCGGGTGTTAACTACCTGTCTTCTGCTGTGACAAGTCTGCCGGCTAAGGGTAAGAAGTTAGTCACCCCGTAAGCCCCCGAGACAGGCCATTCTGCGTAACCGGCTCCCTGCTCCAGCCAGACGGCGCTGCTTAATTTCATGAATGCAGAGTGAATGCGGCGCCGCCGTTTCCAAGCCATAAACTCCCTGGAAAGGCAGGCGGAGATCTGTTAGTATGCCAGGCAAGGGTGGAACATTCTCCATCGATTGAAGACTTCGGGAGTGAGCCAGCCTCACAGAGCTCAGACGCCTCATTAGTGGCAGCACCGTTTTGTGCAGTTACACCCCAAGCAGCGAGCGGCAGCTCCTCTCCGGTTTGAAAAGTGCTTCATCGTGAGGCTTATCCCGCTCCTGGGAAACAGCGACTGTCCCCACAGCACTGCGGTCCTGAGAGGTGGCCACGTGGGAATGACCAGGGGAGGCGGCCGGGCAGGCGTCCTGGTCGATGGTCACGTGCTCTGCTGGGGACATTGACGCCTCCTGCGTCTCTCTCCGTGGAGCTGGTGCCGCACACACACGCGCGGACCCTGGTGACATCCGATTGCCCATGTGTGCCAGCTTGGGGTGGCCGCGGGGTCCCCACACTGGGCTGAGATGGCCGCGCCTACGCTGTGTTTTCTGAACTACCATCTCGAGGGATCTGGGGCCCGACGTTCACGTCCGGCCCTTCTTGGGCCCTGGCTCGTCCGGAACACGAGGAAGGTGAGTGAATACCGTTTCCTGCAGCACTGCTCTTCACACGCCCTAATCACACGCCACGTATGTCGTGCCTCCCAGGGACCTGTCGCCGGCTCATGTTTTCCTACAATGACCTCAAATTGACTCACTTTTAAAGAACCCTTATCTTCAGCAATAACAGCCCAGAAATCATGTTAGGTGTCCTGAGTTTGCATGAAGCACATGAAAATCGTGTGAACATAAATGTTAAAATACACAGGGGCATCCTGCGCTGTCTGCTCTGACCTTGAGAGCCCCCTGCACATGTGGCCCCTGCGCGGAGGGCCAGCTCTCAGCCTCACGGTCACGGACAGGCGCTCTCCCTGCTGCGTGGAGGCGGCTCCTATGAGGACCGAGCCCAGGCAGCGGCCCGTGCTGGGACAGGAAGACTCTGCCGCCGCATCCGCCCCAGAAACAGGCCCTGGACTGGCGCTCAGGGCAGCAGGTGGAGATGAAGATTCCAGTCCTCAGGCCCCGCCCCGCCTGGCTGAAGGAGGCTAAGGGGTGCTTTCTCAGGAGGCCTGCAGCGTGTGGGGTCCCGGACAGGCCCTGCAGAGGCTGGCAGCCCCCACGCAGGGGCGGGAGGGGTGGCCAGAGCTGGGCACGCACCTGCCCCACCGCCCAACACCCACGGTGGGAAGGACCGTCTCCTCTCATCTTACGAGTCTGCGAGAGGTTATGTCTGCCCCCCAGACCCATGGGGGCGGCCTGGGCATGGCCTCCTCTGAGCTCCCCCACCAGCCTCAGGTGTGAGTCTGGGGGTGCTGAAGCCAGCGCCTCAGGGGTCCCCCCACCCACCCACCCCTGTCCCCCCATCC
>NW_027529175.1:7908615-7926319 GCF_008692635.1 Crocuta crocuta
CGGGCTTGACCTGAGTGACAGGAGCCCACATAGGACAAGGGCAGATAATTACATGTCCTCACGGGCTCTTTGATCTCCTAATCAATTCTTCTGGGCTTCCCAGACAGCCCTCTGCTTTTCATAATACAATTTAATTTTTATGTACAGATTTTCCTGAAGGGCATAAATGCATTTTTGCTTTATGCCCCAGTAATTCAGTTTTAAACCAAGCATAAAAACTCAATAAACAGCAAAGAGCTAACTGCATACGCCAGGCCCGTGACCTTTCACTGTTATTTTTGAATAAATAAGAAAGTGGGTAAAAGTCATATATGAAGTCGACTGAAGATTTTCCATTGTCTGTTAGAAAATCAGCTGGAATTGACAATAATTTGATAGTTCATGCTTGAGAGAGCTCCCCAATTGGGAATGTGAGGCCCGGAGATTGGCTCTCGGGGCAATCACTGGGAGATTGGGTGGCAGGCGGCCTCTCCTGACCTTGAGGTGCCCCCCACGCGGAGACGCCGTAATAGATGCGGACCGCGCGCCTGGACTCCCCGACTTGGTGAGCAAAGGCGAAAATGAAGATTCACGGAGATGCCGCGCAAATGGGTTTCTCAATTGGCTACTCAGATGCCGCTGATGCGGGGCCGCGGGTGCGGGAGGCGGGTCTGCGGGAACAAAGCCTGGTCTGAGCGAACCCACGTTTCCACAGCCCTGTCGCAAGGCCTGTGGGAATTTCCTTAATCCGCCGCACAGACGACTAACGCCATGCACCTGGGTCAGACTCGGGGACAGCGGCCCCCCAGCACCCCCACGTGGGCCTCTAGCCCTGCGGGGTCACAGCCAGTGGCAGGTCACGGGCCCCTTTTCAGAAGCCCACAGGGAGCACAGGGCCCCCACGGCCACAGGGAAACACACCTGCTCCTCAGCTTCGTCTTCCCTGACTCTAGGCTCTAGAAGCCTTCCTGACTCTGGTCATTCTTTCCTTAGTTGTCGGTGAGCAAGGCTCCTGGGGGGCCCTGGGGGGTCCCGGGCCGGGCCCATGTGGATCTGGGATCCCCTCCCCCCTCCCCTTCTGCAGAACGCCGGCCGCACGCCCAGTGTGAGCCCACACACCTTGGGGAGGAGAAACTACAGCCGGGGGGAGGAGGCGTGTGCAGCCAGACAGAATCAGGCTGGGGCAGGGGTGGGGTGGGGAGAGGAGGAAGGTGGGGGCCGGGCTGCGGGACCAGGGCGGGGTGAGGCGAACACGGCGCTCACTCCCAGGGGTGACTGTGGGACAGTCCTCAGGTTTGCACGAGGGCGTCTCTCCTGCCCCCGCAGCCCTGCTCTGCTGTCCCCTGAGGCCCCGTGGCCCCCACTTCCACAGCTGGTGTCACGCGGCCACTGATCCGGCTCAAGAGCTGGCTCTCCGCCTGCCAAGCGTGCGTGCACATCTGTGTTTGTGGGTGCTGTGCGCGTGTGTATGTGCGGTTAAAGCAGCCACGTAATGTTGAGCGAAAGAACAAAGTCCCAATAAGGCTGTGACATCCTCTGCAACGTAAAGCACTTAAATACAACAAGACTTTTAAGCAGAGACCCGCCGTAAGGTACAGAACGCAGACTGGGAGAGCCAGCCAGCCCCTCGGTGGTTGATTACTCTTTAGGACCAGCTTCTCAGTAAGAACCAGAAGCGGACGGTGGACACAGAAGTGTCTGTTAGTCTCTCTGGGTTCTCGTGTGTAGGGTTGGAATGTGACATAATTTCTCCAAAACACCCCGACTGAGGCTGCGGAGGACACACGGCTCGTCCGTCTCCCTGCCCGGCCCCCGTCACAGGGAGCCAAGGATCGGGGCTCTCCTGTCTTCCTGACCTATTTTGAAATTTCTTTCCTCGAAGCAGCGAATACGTACGAGGCGTAGGCTGCAGACGCGCGTTCACACTGCATAGTCACATAGAACGTGCTGTGTCTGGGGCGGAGTTTCTCAAGAGTTCATTAGACAGCCTTCACTAATGGGAGCACTGGGTCAGGTCCGAGCGTGGCATAGGGACACAGGATGACCGGCCTCTGCCCCCAAAAGCGGCTCCCCGCGTGCTGGCCATGGCGCATTCAACACCATCTTCCTCCCAGCGACCACGGCTCAACACCCACCGCGGCTCCCGCCTCTACACACTCACACACACACACATCCACACTGCCGGGGAAACGTTAGGACACAAACCCAAACTCATCGCCAAACCCGGAAAACTTCTCTCCTCTCGTGAGGCAGCCCGCCCGGCAGGCAAACCCGGCGAGCCCTTGTCTTCCTTGACCCCGAACCCCCGTTTCCCCCTCTGCCAGGGCCGCCCTGGGGGCCCCTCAACTTCTCTCCTTTCTGGTGCCTCCCTTTAACTCCCAAGGTCCTTGGAGAAACAAGATAACAGCCCCCGCTCAGGGTAGCCTGCACCCCGGGCTCCTGGCCATGCGATCTGTGCGGAGCGGCTCTAAGGAGTCAGCGCGGGCAGCTGTGACCCGCCCCTGAGGCCGCAGGCTCTCTGAGGGCGGGCGGAGCGCGGGCGCCAGGTTCCTGCGCCGGGCTGGACGCCGTGCCAGGATGCAGGTGCAGTCCCTCTCCGTGGTTCTCCTCAGCGGAAGGGGGCGCGTGGGTGCCCAAGGCTGCCCCCGCACACAAGGCCACCAAGACCCGAACCAACCACAACAGTAGGAGGGAAATGCCTCCATTTCACTTCGCTTTGCTTCCCGAGGAAACTTCCGTGGCCTCAACACCAGGCAGGGTGGGTCTTCGTACGAGTGGTCAGCCCCCAGCGCGTGGAGTGTTAGTGTCCGTGGGCGGGAGCGCGCCGGGTCCCGGGCTGTGGGCCGGCTGCCTTCCCTTCGGAGCACAGACCGTGCATGGGGGTAACGACCAACGTGCGCATTTCAAGGACTAATCAGAAAAAAAGACCAGCGTTCGGCGCGGCCGGGCTCGGGTGATAGACGGCGCCGCCTCCCATGGGCCCCCAGGGATCAGAAGGTGCTTCTCATTTACAAAAATGAAATCCATCCTGAAGTTTGCGTTAACCTCCATTGCTTTCCAAACAAGATTGCTCGATCCATAGAGCTCGTATCTGTCAGTGACGTATTCAGATTTGCCTTGTTTTGAAGATGATCGTAAAGAGGCCAATGCAGAGTGGAGTCTATGGAGTGTTATTTTTCCCTTCAAACGCCATGTTTTGGAGAATCACCAGTGTTGGTGTGTGTAGCCGGGATTCATGAAGTTCAGCACCAAGTTCCGGGACACGGGCAAGCCTCACGGGTAAGTGACAAGGGTCACTTCGAGCTCTGTGCTGACACCAGGAGCCTGCCTGGGGCTCTCTCTCTCCCCCTCCCCACTGTGCCCCTTCCTCACTGGCGCGCTCTTTTTCTCTCAAAATAAATACAAAATAAATACATAAACTTTAAAAAAAAATCTGGGTGTTGTGTGTTCTTTGGGGAAGAACTTTTATCTCTGACTCAAATTCATAGGTGATGCAATGAGCGTTTCTGATTTCCTTCCTCTCCTCTGCTTCAATTAGACCTGTGTTCTTTCTTGTAATTTGTCCAGTTCACCTGATTTTTAAAATTTATTGGTGCTAAATTATTCTAACTGTTCTCTTTCCAATCTTGGCTGCTTCTCACGGAGGATCCTTTTTCCTTCCCCCAAATGCACGCTGGGGGTTAGTGCGTCTTCTCACCAGACCTGATGGGAATTTGCCGTTCAAACAATCTTCTCCAAGAACTTCGCCGTGGGTGATTTTCATTTTCCAGCTCACTAATTTCTGTGCCTCGTTTCCTTCACGGCACTGCATCTTTTATTCTGTTCTATGTTTAAATTGTTTGCTTTAGATACGACTTCTTGGTTTATTGACATTTTAATTAAATATTAATGTACGTAATGATATGATATCAGATTTGCATGGAGAAGAGCATGCTTCATCTTTTAATTTGTATAGACATTTTTTTAAAGTTTGTAGGCAGATAGTTTTACTTTATTTTTAACTTAACCTACAGTAAAACAGACTTTAACTACGTGTGTACACTTACGGGATTTATCACTTGCTTCGAGGCGTGTGGCCAGCAAGACACTGGGAATGCAGGAGTCCCGTCCCCACGGACGTCTCTCCGCGGCCTGTGCAGCTACACCTGCTCCCCACCCCTCACCCCTGNCCCCGTGTTCTGCCTTTCAGGAACGGCCTGAAAATAGAATGACAGAGAACACAGCACTGAGGTGGATTCCGTCACCCCCCACATCTCCCCTGAAGGCTCAGGCCCTTGTGCGGGGGAGCGGCCCCCAGCCCCGGATGGGCTCCGGCGGGGACCCCCTGAGATCCCGTCTCCTATTCCATCCCACAGGAGCCTTTCAGTGTATCAATTCTTGTGCTGACGAAGGTGCGGACTGTTTTCAGTTTGGCTGAGAAGAGAGGGGCCTTCAGCATCTCCACGCATCTTTTTTGCGGACATGAGTTCATCTCGGGGGGAAATGTCTGTAAGTAGTGTTAATGCCAAGTGTCTGCTCAGCTTCAGAAGAAACTGCCAGCTGCCTCCTGGGCAGCCGCACCTCCCGCCGGCCCTCCCGCTGCTGGGTGACAAGCCCAGTCCTGTCCCAGCGTTGTGAGTGTGCCACGTGGTCAGTTCTGGAAGTTGAGCTCAGGCGCTGTCCTTTCTCCGGCTCAGCGCCAGCTCGCGGACCTGCCTGCCACTCGCCGTCGGGGGATGGAGGGCTTTCCTGCCTCCTCAAACCAGCAGGTCACCATCTGCATGTTCATAATTCAACGCCCCTGCTTGGGGGCCCCCCACCCGGGGACCTCCCCACGGTTTTCAGGTGCTTTCCTGCTAACCGTGGCCTGTCACGGCTAACCACGGTCAGCGTGTTCTCCTATGCCTCGCGGCCGCCTATGCTGCTTTGATGAAACTCCTGTGCAAGTCTTTGCCCATTTTTAAATAGTCATATTTATTTTCTTACTGTTGAGTTTCAAGAGATTTTGTGGGTTTTTATAGCACAGGTAAAAGTGTTTGTCAGATATGTGGTTTGTGAATCGCTTCCCCCAGCCTGTGACTTGTGTTTTCATTCACTTGACGGCCTCTTTGAGAGAGCGGTAGTTATTAATTCCGAGAATTTCCTGTTTTTTTCATGCTTTTTCATCTATGTATTGTGCCTCGGTGCCGCATCTATGAGTTTTTGTACTCAGGTCACAAGATCTTCTCCAATGCTTTCTCCCCAGAATTGTACGGCTTATACTTTGCGTTTGAATCAGCAGTTCATCCGGGGTTAACTTCTGCATCGGGAGTGAGATGTAAGTCACGGGTTACTCTTTCTGTAAATGGAGATCCAATTTCTCCAGCACCTTTTGTTGAAAGACTATTCTTCTCCTCTGAATGCTCTCCGTGCCATTGTTGGAGGAGAATCGGCCACATCTGTCTATTTCTGAGCACTTGCCTGCATCCCATTGATCTCTGTATTTATCTCTTCACAAACATGACAGACTCCTGGTTGCGAGGCTCAAAGAGAGTCTTATGATCAGGGAGTACACATCCTCTGAATTTTTTCTTTGTCCATAATTGTTTAGCCTCTTCTAGATTCTTTGTCTTTCTATGTAAATTTTCGATCAGCTTGCCCATGCCTACCAAACATTGTGCTGAAGTTTTTAACTGGGCTCAAAATAAATCTGCAGACAAGTTTGGGGAAGACTGTCATTTTTCCTAGGCTGTGCCTTACGCGTGGACGCGGCGTGTCTCTGGGCTCATCAGATCCTCTGCGGTGGCGCCCGTCGGTGCTGCGCGGTGCTCATGTTCTGTGAGCTCCGTCACTGACTGTCTCATCTTCCGCTTGTTCTGTTAATCGCAGGGTTCAGCTGTTTGTTGCATATAGAAATGTGCCTTACCCTTCTTATTATTCCCTGCCTTTTACTTGCATTTGATTCCTTTGCTTTTTTTCTTATTAAGTGGAAATATTCTTGATTTTAAACTCTTCTTTTTTAATTTAATAATGTTTATTTTTAAGAGAGAGAGAGAGAGAGAGAAAGCGGGGGAGGGGCAGAGAGAGAGGGAGACCCAGAATCTGAAGCAGCTCCAGGCTCTGAGCTGTCAGCACAGAGCCCGATGCGGGGCTCGAACCCACAAACCGTAAGACTGTGACCTGAGCTGAAGTCCGACATTCAACCGACTGAGCCACACAGGCGCTCCTGTTCATTTATTTTTTAATGTTTTATTTATATTTTGAGAGAGAGAGAGAGCACAAGTGAGAGACGGGTGGGGGGCGGGGGAACAGAGGATCTGAAGTAGGTTCGGTGAGCCAAAGTCAGATGCTTAAGTGACTGAGCCACCCAGGTGCCCCGAGACTCTTCTTTTTAATGTAAGTCATTAATTCCATGAATCTCCTGCTTAGACTCCTTTCTTTAGCTTCATTCTACAAAGTTCAATATGAAATATTTTCACCTTTGTTCAATTCAAAGTATTTTCTAATTTCCATTGAGATTGTGACTTGACCCCTGAATTATTTAGAAGTGGGTTATTTAATTTTCAAATGCTCAGGTATTTTCCTGTCATTTTTCTCTTCCTGAGAATTGAATTCCATTATGGTCAGAGAAACACACCTTCTATGACTTCGGTTCTTTAAATCGTATTTAAGGTTTGTTTGTTCGCCTGGCCACAGTCTGCCTCCAGAACCATCAGTGCGTGTGGCCCTGAAAGAGGTGTTTCCCCTGCTCTCGGCAGCAGGGAGGGGGGAGGGCAGGTGCCTCGGGCAGGCGTGGGTGTATCTGTCAGTCACTATAGGGAGGGTGTATGTTTTCCGTTGCAGCTGTGAAGCTGTCCCCTGACCCTTCAGTCTATTTTAACGCTACATTTTTAGACGCGTACCCATTTAGCATCCTTGCCGTGTCCTGGGTCCTGTGAGCCGACCCCTGACCCTCTCGTCACGATGTAACGTCCCCTCCGTCTTCCCGTTGGCTCTCTCGACACTGACGTTAGTGTATCCGCCCTCTCTCTCTCCGATCTGTCTCCACGGCGTGTCCGACTCCACCCTTCACTGTGAAGCGAAGCTTATCATGATATTTGAAATGAGTTTCTTGTCGATGGTGTGGATTTGGGCGCAGCTTTTCTCTCCGTTCCGATAACGCCCGTCAGTCCTTCTGTCTAAGTCACTCGCCTGTAATATAACGTCCGTATGTCTGGATTGGCATCTACTGGTTATTAATTGTATTCTGACTGTGTGAGCTCTTCTGTCCCGTCCCTCCTGTCCGCCCTCCAACTGCTACTTGAACAGCTGTTAATGTTCCGTTGACATGTTGAACTCCACGCAGGTGCCCAGCACGTCGCTGCTCCCGAGGCCCCCACAGTCACCCCGGCCCCAGGGGGCCCGTCGCCCTGCTCCCTGCTCGCGCCCCACATTCAGACCAGACAGAGAGACGGGAGAGCAGCCATGGGGCTCCGCCGGCTCCTCTGGTCCCGAGCGTCTGCCCTGGGTGCCCCGCGCCCCGTCCCGCGCCCCCTCCCCCCACCACCTGGGCGGTGGCTGTTGACCCCATGTCCCTGACATTGTCTGGTGGGGGCCTGAGGCGGCCCGGGCAAGGTAGAGAGCGGGGGGGAGGGGAGGGCAGGGAGCTCGGCGTGCGGGCAGCACCCCTCACTCGGGGAGCGGGGCCCCGATCCCCCCGGGCCCTCTGCGGCACCGGGCCACGACTGTGCTCCGGAAGCACATGGACAGCATGGGGTCACCGCGAACTCAGTCACCCGTGGACGCGGGTCTTTCCCCCGATCTGCCGGCTAGACGGCCCGTGTCACGTGGGTGCTCTGCCCCGGAGCTCGCACCGCTGTTCTGAGTCCCCTGCGTCTGCTCTCCGGGTCCCCTGCATTTACGGGCCTCGCGGCCAGCGCTCCGTCTGCTGTTCCCGTGCTCTGTGCAGGTGGCCTCCCACCAGACAGCACCCGCGGGCTCAGCGGGGACCCCCCTCCCTGTCCCGCGGCTTCGAATTAGAAACAGCGCTTTACCAGTCCTTCCTGGTGCACGGGACGCCGTAAGCGCCCTCACTATGTCGTCCAAGTTTTGTCCATCTTCCCAGCCCCTCCGGGGGCCCAGGGACGAGCCCGTCTGGGAAGTGTGCATGCGCGTGCGTGCGCGTGTGCCCAGCCTCGGCCCTGGGCTGCCCCGGCTGGCTGTCCCTGGGGGAGCAGGGCTGCCGAGGGGACTTCCCGGCGGCTCCTGGGGTGGCTGTGGGGACGGCAGAGCCCAGGCTCGGTGGATTTCGTCCGATTCCGGGGCCCTCGTGGGCAAACCCTTCTGCTCACCACTTCCAGCGCCTTCCGCAGCCTGCAGCCCCTCGTCCTGACGAAATCCTCCAGCAAAGGCCACACCTTTGGTAAATGGACCCAGTCTTGCCCTCTCGCTGTCCCGTCCACTGCAGCAGGGTGACCGCCCTGTCCCCCCACCCCCCGGTGGCTGCCCTGCGCTGTCAGCCTCCCCGCCACCCTGGAGACCCCCCCCCGCAGCCTCGCTGTGGGCAGAGGTGCTGGGGGGCCCATCCCTGGGGCAGCGGGGGGGCCGTGTCCTGGGCTCCTGAGGGCCCGGAGGACTCACTGGGCAGAGGAGCCCACCCTCCGGGAGCTCTCGGGGGACCGCAGGCCCCCCCACTCTGACCATTAGTAGCCATGGGCCTGGGGAGCCCGCCCGCCTGCTCAGACTCAGGGTGGCCGCTGGAAATCAGGGAGGTACAGGGCCAGCCCCCCCGTCGTGAGGCGCTGCTGACCTGACCTCACAGATGCCTCAGGCAGTGACATCTGCCATGAGGGTTGTGACACGGAATCCCTATTAGATATTAATGTGCCTCGGCTGTCACTGTTCGCCCCCGGCAGAGGCCGGATCCCGCCCCAGATTAGTCAGGGAGCCGGCGAGGGCTGGATGATCAGGCTGGACCCCACGGAGCCCCGGCTTCCCCAGGGAGGGGATGGAAGGAAGAGTGAGCGAGCTGGTCATGAGGCCACACCGGG
Source organism: Crocuta crocuta (assembly GCF_008692635.1). Lineage (NCBI taxonomy): Eukaryota > Metazoa > Chordata > Mammalia > Carnivora > Hyaenidae > Crocuta > Crocuta crocuta. The sequence goes on from NW_027529175.1 coordinate 7,917,582, forward strand.
TCTGGCTCCGGGGGAGGCTGGTGGGGAGGACGCCCCCTGCCTAAGTCTTTCGAGCAAGCGTGGAGTGCTGGGGACCCGGGTGAGGACACAGAGCCGCCTCCGGCCTCGNTCCCAGCAAAGGCAGCCTCTCCTCAGCCTGCGTTCCCACCCAAGGAAGGAGTAAGACCCGAGGAAGACATTCAGGAGAGCAAGGAACCCCGTGTTTCTGAGACGAGGCGCAGGTCTGCGGGCCGAGTGGTCCGGGGGGCACGGGGTACGCGCCCGGGCAGACCCCTGCCCCCACGTGGAGGAGGGAGAGGCGGGGAAGAGGCGCTGGGTCCCCCCGGCCGTGGCTGCGGTGCTGGAGGAAGAGAGCAAGGGGCAGGCGAGACCCTGGGTATCCACGCGAGCTCCCCAGGTGGGCCAGCTTCTCTGTCCCCTTCTAGGGACGCGGGCGTCACCCCCGGGAGGGGCGTCAGCAGAGGAGATCGCCTCCCGTCCAGCAGCCAGGCCTTTGCCGCAGACCCTGCACGGTGGGACTGATGGCCGTGCGTCTGTCCCCGACAGTCACTGTGCAGTGCGGGGGAGGGGTGGGAAGCGTGTGAGGCGAGGGGACACATCCACGACCCGGAGCAAGTCACTCATCCTCGGCTCCCCAGATTCCCGGGGCCCCACGTCCCCCAGATTCCCGGGGGCCCATGTTCCCCAGATTCCCGGGATCCCACGTTCCCCAGATTCCCGGGGCCCCATGTCCCCCAGATTCCCGGGGCCCCACCTCCCCCAGATTCCCGGGGCCCCACGTCCCCCAGATTCCCAGGGCCCCACCTCCCCCAGATTCCCGGGGATCCCACATTCCCCAGATTCCCGGGGATCCCATGTTCCCCAGATACCTGGGGCCCCACGTCCCCCAGATTCCCGGGGCCTCACGTCCCCCAGATTCCTGGGGCCCCACCTCCCCCAGATTCCTGGGGCCCCGTCTCTGGTCTGAAAGTTGAAATGTGGAAGCCTTTAATCCCAAAGGCCATTTCCAGCTCTGAGGGCCTTTGATTCCCAGGTTTATTCATGGAAAACGTATATGTTTATAGATGTTTGTAGTGAGATCAGTTTAGCAAGCTGTTTCCTGGAGCAACATTTATCCTAAAGGCAACTTCCGTTCTTCCTCCCGTCCCGGTCGTGTGAGTGGGACCCCAAATCCTCCTCCCAGCCTCTGCGTGGAGCTTCTGGACTCCCTGGAGGAGGAGCCCCGGGGTCCGACTCCGGAGAGTTCCGGCCTCAAGCCCTCTGATCCTCGATCCTGGGATCTCATCACCTGGGTTCTCACCGAGCATTTGGAAGAAAGGAGGGTGAGTGGTCTCCACGTTCCCTGCAGCCGTCCGTCCCTGCGTCCGTCCGTCCATCCGTCGGGAGCGGACCTACTGAGCGCCGCCCCCCCCGTGGCCGGCAGCGCCTTCCCACGGGGGCCCTAGGTCTCCCTCCTGGAGCTCCGTGGAAGCAGGCAAATCGCACTCAGACAGACAGACAGACACAGGCAGACGTGATGGGAGGCTGGGGTGAATGACAGCAGCGGGAGGGGCGGGTGGGCAGAAGCCCAGGTGAGGGACGGAGGGAGCGGCGGTTGGGGTGGGGGGTGGAGAGACGGGCCGGTGGACGTTCAAACACCCACACTCGGCTGAGACACAGCATCACTGATGCGCGTGTGGGTGGGCGTGCGTGTGGCCGGGGCCGGGNAGGGCTGACGGCCGGCTCGCAGCACCTGGCCCCCCTGAATCCTCCCGGGGTGAAGACTGAGGGCGCCTGAGCCCCGCGTGGGGGGAGGGCCCAGTTCCGGGGGCAGAGCCCAAGGCCCGGCACCGTGTCTACCTCCCCCGGGCGCTCTGTCCTCGAATCTGCCCGAGTCCCATCTGGGGGTGCTGAGGGGGCTGCACGGTGACGCCTCGCACAGGGGGCTGTGCCAGGGGCTCCCGTGGCCTCTCCCCTCCCCGGGCCTTCCTTACCCTGGAGCCTCAGCCCCGCACCTTCATTCCCGTGGTGACCCCAGAATGACGTCCGTCACGCTCTCTACGAAGCAAAGCCATGGGCAGGTGTGGGGGCTGCTTCTTGTGCTGTGGGCTCTCCTCTGGGCACCTGTGCTCTTCTGCCTCCAAGCTGGCTCTGGGGACGCCTCCTCCAAGAAGCCTTCCTTGACTCCCTGGTTCGTGACGGGAATCTCTCTCCCTTGGTGCTCCGTCTCTCGGGTCCCCTGGGTATGATGGCTGGCGTCTCACGCTTACAGGGACGCGGGATCACCAAGGACAGACCATGAGGGGACCCGTCCTGGCATCTGGTAACCAGCACAACGTCTACATGGACTGGGGACTCAATACATTTTTGTGTTTAATCTGCCCGATCTGGTCAATAAAAAAGAGCTGTTGTCCTGTGCAGGAGTCCCAGCTGAATCTGCCGCCGGAGACGCGCTCTGGAGAGAGAGCAACTCCGCGGCCCCGTCCCCACAGCCTGTGCGGCTCTGACGACATAATTAACGTTTCCAGCCTCTCAGGTGGTTTGATCTCGGTCCACTTTTATTATATTTCAGAATTTCCTCTCGGGTTTTTCTCTAGCTCCTCAGCTTCATTCACAAATAGTCCAGAGACGCCAGTGTTGGCAGGAAAACCTGGTACCCGCAGCCCCATAACGCGGAAGGTCACCCTGCCCGGTTCCTGGGGTGATGACTGTCCCGGGGGCCCAGGCAGGGGGGCAGGCACTCCTCAGTCAGGGTCGCCCCGGGGCCTCTCCCGCGGGCAGGTCTCCTGGCACCGCCTCTCCAGTGGCAAACAGCAAACACAGGGCAGTCCGAGTGCCTGCTCAGCCCAACGCTCAGCCCAGGAGCCTGGGGGTCGTGCCCGACGCCTGTCCCCACAGACCCACTGGCCGCACCCCCAGATGCTCCCAAGGACTAACTGAGGCTGAGGACGCCACCCCACCCCCAGCGCCCGATGTCATGATTCCTGACCCCAGCCTTGCCCGGGTGACTCTAACAGCCACACGGGCACGTCACTGTCACCGGAAGACATGCCACGCTCCGTGCCCACATCTGGGGCCCCTGCACTGGCGGCATCCTGGCCTCTGTGCCTTTGCCGACTCTGTTCCCTGGACCCCTCCTCCCCTTCCGGTCTCTCCCTGGTGCCCGGCCTCCCAGGCTCTGCCCACAAGGATCAGGCGTGAGTCACGGTGCCCGCCCGCCACCACCATCCGCGCTCAGACACGTCTGGAGGCCCTGGCACCCCAGCCAGGCCGCACACACGAGCTACGGTGGGGTGGCTTTGTGTGCAGACACCGTGAGGGAGCCTGAGGGATCTGAAGGCATCTGTAAGCACGTCGTTCGGGCGCAGCAAACCCCATGTGCTCCCCACAGACAAGGGATTTCCTATCACTCACAGCGGCATCGGGAAGCCACATACTTCGTCAAGGTGTGCCGGCCAGCTTTGCCGAGGGAAACCGTGGACGGACGGGAAGACTGGGTCTTGTGAGTTCCGGGAAACTCACCCTCGTTCCGTCTAAGACGTCACTGGAACGTCTTTCATCAAGAGGTACAAGCTGATTTCCAAAATCGTGCAGGAAAATCGGAGGATGTCAGGGCGCCAAGGACTGTGGGGGAGGGGAGGGGCCATAGTGGCGGCCGGACGGCTGTCAAGGGGCCCAAGATCTCCCGGAGAGGACGGGAGCACATCGGGGAGGCGCTCCTGACTGATCCCCTCAGAAAGGACGTGTCTCCGTGTCTACCCCCCACCCCTGCATTGAGACGCTTGCCGTCATCAACATAAAAGCAAAAACTACAAAGTTTCTAGGAAAATGTAACAGGGCGTTTTCATGACCTTGAACCAGACAACAGTCCTAACAGGACACGAAAATTCTAACCATGCAATTTTTTTAAAAAGTGGATAAATTGAGCTTCATGGAAAAACAGAAAAGAAACCCCCCGCCCACTCACAGTAAGACAGACAAGCGCCCCACGGGCTTGGCAGTAAGATTTTCTGTCTTGTGAGGGACCCAGACGCCAAATGCACGGAGACGCCGGGCAGCAGGGGAAAAGGCAGCGCGTCCGTCCCAGAGCACAGGCCCGAGGCTGCTCCTCACAGAGGAAGATGCCCCTGGGATCGAGGAGCGGTGACGAGGCCTCAGGATGAACACTCATTAGAACGAGGGATCAGTCCCGCGTCGGGCGCAGAGATTACTTAAAGGTAAGATCAAACACGGGGAACATGGACATGGCCACAGAGAACAGCTCGGTGAGTCCACACCACACTCCCTTCCTGCACAGCGGACAGCGGGCCGTGTCACCACAGGTGTGGACGAGCCTGACCCGCATCACTCTGCGCGAAGGAAGGCAAGTTTGAGGGTCCGGGCGGGCAACCAGGCAGCCGCGCAGGTGGAAAGTCATCAAAACCCCTGCTTCCCTTCTGCGCGTTTTGCTAGACTCGGATTCTTCTCCGGTTTTGGAAAGAACTAGCAGACTGCAGACACGAGAAAACACTGTCATCTTCTGTGCAAGGCAAACATCACACGTTACTTGCACCTTCACGCTTCATGTTAATTCAATGAGGAAAATGCTTTTTCCTCTTTGTTGTTCTGTACCTTCTGACCTGCCTTCAACGATCATGTATTCACTTGAAAGTGAGAAGATCCCTGTCCGTTTACAGTTACGAGACAGAGCACATATGTGTAAACAGGGACGAGTGTGAGTTCATAGGAGGGGCAGCTCCCTCAGAGCGTTATTTTCACATCCGTGTGTTAAATTTTGAAGCTGATTCACCATCAGGCAGACGCGCTGCGTATCAGCGACTTGAGCAGTACCTCTGTTTTTTTACTTTTCTTAATGTTTATTCATTATTGCAAGAGAGACAGAACATGAGCAGAGACAGAGAGGGAGACACAGAATCTGAAGCAGCTCCAGACGCGGGGCTCAAACTCAAGAACCGTGAGATCACGACCTGAGCCGAAGTCGGACGCTTAACCGACTGAGCCACCCAGGCGCCCCTCGAGCGGCCCCTTTAATATCTCACGGTTCTAGGTCAGAAGTCTGGCTGGGTTCTCTGCTCGGGTCTCCCAAGGCCAGAATTAAGGGATCGGTGGGCAGGAGCCTGGGACCCTCTTCCAGGCCCATTTGGGAATCAGCAGCATGTATTTTCTTGTGCTCCTAGAAAGCGGGCCCCCAAGTTCTTGCTGTGGGCCAGGGTGTGCTCTCAACAGCCAGAGGCCCCCAAGGTCCTGGCTCATCCCTGTCCCTGTCAGGCAGCCTGCAGCAAGGGCGCGAGGCTTCTTTAGGCCACAGGAACAGGCCTGACTCCTCACCTTCTTTTAAAGGGCTCCCCTGATTAGGCCAGGCCCACCCAGGTCAGCTCCCATTCGATTAACTCAAACTGGTTAGTAACTAATCACTGGAGTGACAGACCATCATATCAGTCCCTTCCCCCAACACACACACACTCGTGCAAACACACAGGGGAGATTTTTCAGCTTGAATACAGGAGGAGGGGCAGGGAGGGTAGGAATTTCACGCTGATTTCTTACATATGTGTTTACAGAGCCTAAAATCTTCTGCAAAATACCTGCAGTCAGAAATAAGGCTCCGAAACTAATTACAACCGACAGGGGCTGCGTGTGTCTTGCATGAGTGGAGCTCACATTTCGGGGACTCCCATCCATCTGTGAGTTTAACTGTCCCTGCCTCGGGGCCCTGGGACGGAGCCGAGGGAGAGCTGTAAGCTGAGCCCAGGGTGCAGGAGGAGACCTGAGGGCCCGCAGGGGCCGAGGCCACGCTGACCGCGCACAGACCTCTCCGTCCCTCGAGGGGCCGCTCGTCTGGTCCATGTCCTCGAGGGCGGGAGCTCATAGAGAGATGGGAACTTGGCTGAGAAACTGAAAACAAATCTCAATAAGCTTGAGAAAACCACCAATTCCTGTAACCATGGTAACGAAGACTGGGGAGGGGAGCAGGGGAAGAGTCTGGAAGGCCACAGCAATGACCTCCTGTCTCATCCTCCCAGATGCAGGACGCGGGCTGGGGCTCTTTCCACCCGGGGCCCAGCCTGGCGGGGGGTGCGGACGCCCCGGGCTCCAGCTGCCGCCCTCCTCCCAGGGCATCTGCCTCCGTCCCCTCCCGCAGCCCCCCGGTTTTCCGGCTCTGCAGCCACGCCGCACCTCCACGGAGCCACGGGGCGTGTGTGTCTGTCCCTCGGCACGCTGACCGCAGGGGCCCGTTCGAGCTGGACCTCCTCTCGGTCCCCCTCACCCGGGTGACCACACCCAGCGTCTTTCTCCAGAACAGCGTGTCAGAGCCGGGCTCCAGGCTTCCCGCGCTGAGAGGGGCTCCCGAGCCCCGGGGCACGGCGGCCTGCGTGTGGAGGGGACAGTGGAGGGGACTCATCCATCCTACAGGGAAATCCACGTTCTCCATGCAGGCTCCCCAAACTCCAGCCGGTGGTCAGCCAGAGGGTGGGTGCTGGGGACCCCGGCTGTGAAGACAGTGCACGTTTATTCTCAAGGCAGCTGTGGTCCCAGAGCCCCATGGGGACATGACCTGGAAGGTTCCGGAAAGGTCCGAAAGTTAGGGCAGAGTCAGGCAAGACTGCAGAAGGGGGACCCTTCCCAATGTGCAAACGCAAACGCCACCCAAAAGGCCCACTGCAGACCACTCAGCGGCCAGAGCCGAGGAGAGGGGTTCCAGTGCGGCCGCCAGAAGGGGCCCTGGGCTCGACCGAGCATCCGCGGCATCTGGAGCTCTGGGCCCTGCTGGTGCTTGAATGGGTGCGTGCGCTCCGGAAGTTTCTGTCTCAGCCACTCCCTCTAAACACACGCGGACCTTAGGGCCCCGGGCCCCCATGCCTAGGAACACACCCAGAGAAACACTCCCCAGATGGGCACCCAGAAATAGAGCCGCCTCAAATACGTGTTCAAAACAAAGAGGTATTTTATTAAATACAGAAGAAAAGGCAATCGGAAAAGAAGCTGGTGGACTCGGGGCTCAGAGAGGACCTGGTTCTACGGTTCCCAGCTTTCCCTGCAGACGGCATCTGGGAGGAGCGGCACCTGGCTGTCCGGGGCCTGGTGAGGGAGGGTGCGTGTCTGCCCGGTGCTCACGACTGAGGGCAGAGAGCCCTGCTGGGGTAGGGGCGGGGGCAGGATCNCGTCCGGTCCCAGCCAGGCTCTGCCCTGCGCCCCCGCGCCCCCCCCCCGGGGATTCCTGCTCCAGGGGCCCCCCTGCCCGTCCCAGCAAGGCTCCCCCGGTGCCCAGGAGCACGTGGCCGGGGACACACCAGCCGCAAATGCAGATGTCACACAGCGCGCGGCTAATTACCAGCAACGTGCGGGAACAAATTGAGAAATGATGGATTTAATAAATTCCTACATTTTTTGTTTACACCAACAGCGATTTGGGTGCGGGGGGAGGGGGGACGTGCTCGGCATGTCGAGCCACACCTGCCTCCCTGCGCCGTGCTGCCTTCGGGGCCGAGCAGACAGGAGAGCACATGGATAATTGCATTTTCTCCCCACGTGTGGCCGTGGGGACCGTTCTAAGGACGTGGCTGTATTGAATCCTGTTTAACCTCAGAGAAATCACAGCCTGTCCAACCGTGCGGGGCGCTCGCCAGGCGCCGGGGGGCTCCGCTCTGCCTGCCTGGGAGCCGCAAACTGAGCTGCTTGGAGGGTGGGGGGCGGGGAGGCCCCTCTGCTGATGAAACGGGATCAAGGGCGGCCCTGCCCTCGTGACGCTGGGCGAGCGAGAACGAGAACGAGGAAGGAGGAAGAAAGCGAGCGCTCGAGGGTCTTGGCACGTCACTCAGGGCTCTGTCCCCCCGCCCCCCCAACCCGGCGCACAGCATGAGGGCTGGTGGAGTAGAAGGAAGGGGGGGCGGAGGGCAGGGGAGGGTGTGGGGCCTGGCAGTGCCCCACCTCGGAGCCTCTCCTGGTTGTGCAGGGACCCCCGTCCCCGAGGTGCTGTGGGGGGGGCTCCCCGAGCATCGGGAGAGTTCCAGGGGCTCGGTGGCGGATGAGAGCTCACACCAGGAGCCGCAGGCTCCACCCTGGAATGAGGCACGGCGGCCGCCTGAGTCAGCGCTGCCTGACACACGTCCCCCGAGCACTGTGGCAGGTGGACCCGAGGGGCCGGGGCTGAGCCAGGATGGCCGGCTGATGGCGGGTCTGGGTGGAGGTGGGGGAGGGGGGAGACCCCGCCACCTGCAGTGGAGGCTGGGCCATGCCTGGGTCCAGCGACCCCAAAGTCTGCAACCCCGGTGACCTGCCCAGCTCCTCCCTGTAAAAAGGACAGGGGACTGCGTGCCTGAAGCAGGGAAGGCGGCCCTGCCAACTTCTCGGCCACATCCACACGCGGATGGCGCTGCGGAGCCCCGAGAGGGAGGCGCGCTGTGCGCCCGCAGCAGAGGCCCCCACCCCCGCCGTCCTGCCCGCGGCATCCCCACCGCTGGGTGGTGGATCGTCTTCATGAAGCCTGTGTGGGCCTCAAAAACCCCTGAAGGAGAAAGGTGTCCAGGCCCTGAGCAAGTCAGGTCACCGAGGAGGAGAGACTCACCCCCAGCCAGCATCACCAGCACCCCCTCCGGGTCGGGGTCACCGTGGCCCCCACTTATCAGCTGAGGAACTGGGGCTTCACGACTTGTGGGGGTCACCTGGCAGGTAGGAGAGGTGGGCTTCGAGCTGGCCAGGTGAGAGCAAGCCCAGGGAGGGAGAGGTGGGGAGGGAGGGGAGGGGAGGGAAGATAGAGA
>NW_027529175.1:7926340-7938632 GCF_008692635.1 Crocuta crocuta
GAGGGGAGGGAGGGGTGAGATGGGAGGGGAAGGGAAGAAGGGGAGGGGAGGGGAGGGGGGCGGGGCACTCCTGCATCTGGCCTGGGACCGGGGAGGACGCCGGCCAGCGGGCCGGTGCCAGAGGCCCCCAAGGAAGCGCAGTCAGGACTGCAGGCCACGCCAGGCCACGGCGCCACGCCAAGACCAGCATCCGTCGAAGCCTCCGGCTTCTCCGGCCCTGGCTCCCGCTCAGACTCGGTGCTGGTGTGGACGACCCGGGCCATCGGTGCCCCTTCTCAGGCCCCCGGGCCCTGCATTGCCACCACAGGGGAGCTGTCCCTGCGACCCCCAGAGCACACGGAGCCCACGTGCCGGCCGCTCGGCCTGGCGGGCTCTGCGCGACCAGCAGGGCCGTCCGGGAGGCGGTCCAGTGACCCCCGATACCCCTCCTGTGGCTCTGACCGCAGGGGGTCGGGGCCCGCCCCCACCTGCAGGGAGAGCCCCGCCCCATCCTTGGGCAGGAGGGCCCTGGGCCGCTTCCTCCTGAGCTTGGGGCCGCGGTTAGCATCCCAGGCGGCGGGCCCGCTGCCGACAGCGCAGGCACAGCACGATTTACAGCTTTATTTTCTGTTGCAAACTCGCGCTCGGGGGTGATGGATCGGGGCCGCAGAGCCCACGCCAGACGCGTCACGCAGCCGAAGGACTGGGCACAGCCTGCTCAGACCGGCGGCCCCAGCTGCCTGCACCACCTGGCTGCACCGCGGCCCCCCACATGGCGGCCGAGGCCCCTGGCCCTTGTTCCCTTCCAGCCAGGGGACCCAGCTTAGCACTGGGGAAGCTTCTAGAACCTCTGTGCACCTGCCTGCGGCTCCTCCTTGGTGCATCACAGCGGCCGGCCAGGTCTCCGGGCTCTGCCCACCTTATGGCTCAGTCCTTCCGTGACCCTGGGAGGTAGGGACGCCTGCTGCCCCGTCTGGAGGTGGGGGCCACACCTCGGGGCCCGTCAGGGTCTCCGCGGACGGAGGAGCTGCGAGCAGAGGCCCCATCAGTGAGACCTGGGCAGGCGGCAACCCTGTGACGGCGGGTTGGTGGGCCCGCCCCCGTCGCTCCCGGCCGGGCCAGGACTGGCACACAGTAGGTCGCCCAGGACGGCCTGGGGTTGCTGTGGGTGACGCAAGGTTAATGGACAGACTCGTTCACTGCGGAAGCGAGAAACCGGCGTGGCCCAGCCCCTGCTCCTTACCCGCCCTCCGTGCTCAGGGAGCACCCGCAGTCAGGTGCGTGCCGTGCGGCAGGGCTGAGCAGGGCCGAGGCGAGTGTGGGCACACGGCCATGAGCCCCCGCCCTTGTGTGTGGGGACCAGAGCTACAGTCTAAATCTGCAAGGTCAGGCTGGACACACTGGGGCGCTCAGGGAGGTTTTGGGGACCAGAGGGTCATGGAGGAGGCGGCTACGGTGTGGAGCACGCNGGCAGGGCTGAGCAGGGCCGGGGCACAGTCAGGGACAGTCAGGTGTTGGGGACTGTCAGGTGTGGGGGAGGACAGTTGGGTGTGGGGGGGAGGTGCCAGGGATGGGGGACAGTGAAGTGGGGGGCAGCCGGGTGTGGGGAGGACCCCACAGAAGGGGACAGGCAGAAGCAAGGAGGTGGCCCGGGTGTCAAGGAGGGAAGACCGAAGACTGGCCGCTCTGTGTGCGGCCACCTGCACGGCTGACAGGTGCCGTGGTTAGCGTGCTGCCGGCCGAGGGGTCACCTCCTGACAGCCGCAGCTGGCCGCACGGGGGCCCAGGCCTGGGGTCAGGGCTGGGAGGGGCCGCACGGCCGTGCTGACCATCAGGACGGGTGCGTCCAGGGCCCCAGGAGGTGTGAGGGCTCAGCCCCTGCACACGGGGGCCCGGGGCGGGGAGGCAGGGGCGGGGGCAGCGATGCGGTGATGGGGGAGTTCCGTGCCCCTACCCCCTCGTCCGTCCTGATCCGGGCAGGTGGGCGTGGCTGGGAAGCTGGGAGGACACCGGCCCCTGCCCTGTGTGCTGCCCCCTCGCCGCCCCTGCGTCTGGTTCAGCTGCTCACCCAAGAGGCACCGCACTGGCTTCAGAGCCCGAGGCTGTCCTGCCTCCAAGTTCAAGTTCAGTCACTCCTCTCCCAGAGCGCTCCGCTCACTGTCCCCCGGTCACCTGTTGTCCAGGCAAGGCTGGCCTGGCGTCCCCTCTGCCTCCTCTCAGGAAGGTCAAGGTCCTGGGGGAGGCCACTGGGGCAGTTGGGATGAAGATGCCTCCTCAGCTCCTGACCTCTGACCTCTGACCCCGGACCATGGCCGGGGCTGACACTGGCCTGGAGCCCAGAGTAGGGACCATCTGAGGACAGGGAAGGTGGGTCTGTGGGTGACACCTGGCTGGTGACCCGCGTCCTCCTTCCCCAGGGTCCCGACCCCACGGCTCCGGGAGCTCCGGCTAAGCCCTGGGAGGCCGAGTCTCAGGCTGTGCCCGAGGCTGCGTCCCGCGTGCGCGCCCCGCCCCCACCCCCACCGTCAGCGGCGGAGCGGGCCATCCATCTGAGCTTTAATTTGGAAATTAGACAGTGTTCACATCCCATTATGTGGCAGAATTAGTTGCCAAAGCCCGGGGAGCCGGCCGGAGCGGGAGTGATCTATGGCTGCATTAATCAGGGGAGACAGTGGTGGAAGCTGGGAGGCCAGCAAGGTCATAGGAGGAGGCGGCCGCCGGCTGCCCCACCTGGGCCCCACCTGGGCTGTGTCTGCCCCCAGAAACCCGCGCCTGACCTGCTGCCCGGGCCTGACGTCTCCCCGGGGGGACCGCCCACGGGCCTGCCCCGAATCCCGGCCGTCCTGGGAAAGGAGCAGACGCGGCCACTGAGGGATGTGGGGCCGTGGACGGGGGAGAGGCCACGGGGCCCCGCAGGTGTGCGGTCTGCAGGGCTCACTCCGGGCTGCTCGCCGTGAGGACGGGGCGGCCCGATGAGGGGCTGTGGGTGTTGGGACGAGCTGGCTTTGGGACAGAGGAGACGGGACACTGACAGGAGCCACGTGAAGACTGAAGCACGCCCTGGAGGGACGTGGCCACGAGGCACGTGGCTGCTGGGGGAGGCAGGAAGGACCGCGGAGGCGCCGGGCCACTCAGACACCTTGCTTCACACCGTGAAAGCACGGACTCCTGCGGTTTCGGTGTGCGGTGCCTTGTTACGTGGCCGTCCGACCTCCACGCCGCTGACCGTTGACCTTGGGCGGCAAAGGTGCCCCCGGCCGGCAGCAGGGTCTCAGCAGCGAAGCCCCAGTTCCTAGGAAGGCTCTTCCTCCCCGAGCCAGTCTGCGCGAGGGGCTGGCGCTTGGAAGCGCAGGACACACCGCAGCGGGACCCTCCCACTAAAACAGCATCAGTCCTCACCCCTGCCTGCACCACGTGACCACGCATGACCAATCCCTGGGGCCAATGGCTGGGCGTGGTCACCTCACTGGAGTCACATGGCTGAGAGGAGAGGGTGGCCCAGGTGCACCTGTCTCCGTGGACCAGGGAGGCGGGATCCAGGCTGGGCTTTTGACATGACGGAAAGTTCTGGAGACTGAAGGTGATGACCTCGGTACATTATGAATGTACTTAACGCCCCTAACTGTGTACTTAAATACAGTTAAAATAGTCAATGTTAGGATATCTATATTTTACCACAATAAAAAGATGCATTAGGGGCACCTGGGGGACTTGTCGGTAAGGCGTCTGACTTCGGCTCAGGTCAGGATCACCCGGTCTGTGAGTTCACGCCCCGTGTCGGGCTCTATGCTGACAACTGGGAGCTTGGAACCTGCTTCCGATTCAGTGTCTCCCTCTCCTTGCCCCTCCCCTGCTCATGCTCTCTCTCTCAAAAGTAAATAAATAAACTTTTAAAAAATGCATTAAAGTCACTCATGCATGGAGCCAGGTAACAGAAAAGACGAAGAGGGGTCATCGCCCACCAGCTGCTCACTGAGGGCGCTTCCCATCCCCTCGTGCCCCCCGGGCCTGTCAGGGGTCAGAACACCTGGCCCCCTCCTGTCTTTGTAAATAAAGCTTTATTGGCACACAGCCGCGCTCACTGTCTGCCGGCTGAGGAGCTGGGACGCGGTCTCTGGGGCCGGAGGCCTGAGGTGCTGGCTGGCTGGTCCTTCTCGGGACAGAGCGGAGGCCCCGGGGGCCCGCACAGCAGAGCGGACGCCCTCTGTCCATCTCCCAGGAAGAGACTGCTTTCTGCCGCAGGTTTGAGGCGGTTTGATCTTCCTCAGGGCTTTACCTGTAGATTCGTGGCCGCCCTGTGGAGCCGCCCCCGGCCTCCTGCCCCCCGGACTTCCACGTCTACATCTCAGGGTCCAGGAGACGCAGGCGCTGCCGGCGGCCAGCGCTAAGCCCACAAACAGTTTCTACTTTGTCGATAGGGAGGGTCCGGGGAAGAGGCGGCAGGCAGTGTGGACACTGCCACGGCCGAGCACCTTTGCTTGGGGGCCCACGGACCCCGAGCTGACCCGTGGGCTGCAGCGGGAGGCTCCCCGGAACTGGGGGCTGGGGGGCGCTGGCTAACTGTGGAGCTCGCCCCCACTGGCCCAGTGCTCTGCTCCCGTCCCCCTCCCTTGGGAACCAGGCTGGACGCCAGGGGCTGGGGGGCTCCCGATAGTGGGGGCCAGGCCGGGGGCTGACTCTCCTTCAGGAGGACTGTGCTTCGGAGAGTGCTCGGGGCCAGGAAACGGAGGCCTCCGATGCTGGGGCCCCAGGAGCCCTGTCCCTGCCGGCCGGGTGGTGGGTCCCAGTCCCCTCTTTGTAAGGAGGGGCACAGGGGGTCAGGGGACAATGGGGTCCGAGCCCGGCCCAGGAGTGGGGGAACCAGTGTGACGCTCCTGAAGACGTGACCAGGTGTGGGGTCTGGGATTGTTACCCCGAACCCTCTTTCCCCCACATCCTCAGGGCCGCTGAAGGGGATACCGACCCCGGGCCGGGAAGCCCAGGACCCTGTGCACCCCAGTGCTGCTGAGCTCTGCTCCCCCAGCCCCTCGTGGCTTGTGCCTCTCTGCACCTGCACCCCCTGCTCTCTGCACCTGACCCCCTGCTCTCTGCACCTGCACCCCTGCTCTCTGCACCTGCACCCCTGCTCTCTGCACCTGACCCCCTGCTCTCTGCACCTGCACCCCGTCTCTGCACCTACACACACTTGTGTTCTCTGCACCAGGACACACATGCCCCCCTGCACTGGCACACCCCTTTCCCCTCTGCACCCGCACCCCCACATCCCCTGCACCTGCACAAACCTGCAGCTACCTGCCACTCATCTGGAGCCCTGACCACTTGTCTCTGGAGCCTTCCTGTCCCTGTTGTCCATCGTTCCCGAAGGGGACCTCATGGCCCCGGAGGAACCCAGGGAGCAGCAGTTGTCACAGGGATGGATGGGACCCTGATGAAGCACCAAAGAGCCATCAGGTCAGCCCCTCCCTCCCCTTCCTCTCTCCCCTTGCAGGACTGGGCACAGGCCGTTCGACCGGGAAGGCGCCTCCACGGGGCTCTAGCTCCTCAGGAGAGGGAAGACGTGGCCCCTCAGACCTGGGAGGGGATCAGTTCGGGCCTCACCGCCCACTCAGCAGCGCCAGGGGCACATGGCTGAGGGAGCTGGCGTGACGGGCGGGTGGAGGACACACGGCCTGGTAGGCAGTGTCTTGTCCGCAGCAAGAGACACAAGCTTTAGATGCTCTCCTTGCTGCTTCAGGGACGGAGCTGAGGGTCCGCAAAGGTGGGCGGGTGGGAGAGTCCTGAGCACTCGTGGGGGCAGAGGGAGGCACCCACTCCTCCGGGGCACAAGCCAGGGCCCTGACCCCTCCCGTGCTCAGGACCCTCACGGACCAATATAGAATGTNGTCCGCAGCGAGAGACACAAGCTTTAGTTGCTCTCCTTGCTGCTTCGGGGACGGAGCTGAGGGTCCGCAAAGGTGGGCGGGTGGGAGAGTCCTGAGCACTCGTGGGGGCAGAGGGAGGCACCCACTCCTCCGGGGCACAAGCCAGGGCCCTGACCCCTCCCGTGCTCAGGACCCTCACGGACCAATATAGAATGTGTCATGTTCAATTATTCTGTGAAGAAAAGCCAGAGGTTCCTCACAGTCGAACACCCCATTAGCTGGTAATTCAGCACAGATTCTCATGTAATGTGACTATATTTTATACAAATTATTTCAGACAAGAATTCAGTCCCTAATAACATTGATCTTCATAAAATTGTCGCCCGGCATCTTGTCTCGGGCCCCTGCTTCGGCTCACGGCTACAAATCAGGGCGGGAGATGGGCCGCAGACGACCTTGTGGCCCAGAGCCTGTGGAGGAAGCGGCGGGGCCTGGGCTCCCGGGCAGGGCGTCGGGGACCCGCNTCTCGCGACCGAAGTTCGTGTCTGCGGACCATTAATCATGCCCTTCCCCCCTCCGAGCCCTTCCCCAAGCGAGGACTCCGGGCAGGCGTACCTACAGGAAGCTGCCCGCGGTCTTACCCATGTCTCTTCACGGCCCAATGAAACCAGGCGGGCTTTCTAAAGAGTAATTCCCAGCCTAAATGACGGTAAACAACTGACTTTGCCTGCGATCGGCACACAGCCCCCTGCTCCCCTCGCGGGGACGGTGCCGAAACATTTCAATCNGGGACTCCGGGCAGGCGTACCTACAGGAAGCTGCCCGAGGTCTTACCCATGTCTCTTCACGGCCCAATGAAACCAGGCAGGCTTTCTAAAGAGTAATTCCCAGCCTAAATGACGGTAAACAACTGACTTTGCCTGCGATCGGCACACAGCCCCCTGCTCCCCTCGCGGGGACGGTGCCGAAACATTTCAATCCAGGGTCCTTTGTTCACAGCTGCTGCTCAGGAGCAGTTTGGCCCATGTCCAAGCCGCGTACCTGTTTTGGCTCCAACTTAAAGTTCCCATTTGTATTGTCAGTAGTTTTCAAATAAATGTGCCTTTGACAGTGAGAAGAAGGCAGGCTGGCTTGGAGGCCGGCCTCGGGCTGGACCCGCCCCTGCATGGAGCCGAAAATTCCTCTTCTGGGGCTCAATAAAGCCCAGGGAGCCTGAGGCACCAGCTGGCCGTGCACAGTGCCAGAACCCAGACAGGCTGCTGCTTCCCCAGCAAGACGTGTTTCTTGTCTTCAGCATCACCCGGATGCAGCAGAACAGGGGCTTGACTCGAAGTGCTTGCGGCCCGTGGAGAGAGCCGGGGGCGAATGGAGCCTGGCCCTCAGGCTGCAGAGGCTGGGTGAGCCCAGAGTGTGGTAAGAATCAAGGGATCCAGGGAAAATTATGGAAAAGACTCCACGTGATTGAGAGATTTTATCATTTGCTAATTGTTATTTGCTTGTAAGGGAAATGTGCTAGAACTCAGTTAAATTTAGTGTTATAGAAAAGTAGAGCAGGATATGCAAAGTCAGTATGGGAAAGGTAAGCTGTGTGACTGGCCTTCATTCATCTTCCTCCCTTAATTCCCCACCCATCCCTCCACCCATCCACGCATCCACCCACCCATCCATCCATCCACCCATCACCCATCTATCCATTCACCCATCCATCCATTCACCCATCCATCCACTCATCCATAAACCCTTTATCCATCCATCCACTCATCAGTTCATGTATCCATTTACCCATCTGTGCATCCATCGATCCATCACCCTTCTAACCATCTGTTTATTCATCCACTCATCCACCCATCACCCATCTATCCATCCATCCATCTACCCACCCACCAATCCATCCATCTATCCATCCATCCATCCCTCCACTCATCAATTCAACTACCCATTTACCCATCTGTGCATCCATCGATCCATCATCTTTCTATCCATCCACGTACTCATCCATTCATCCACTTGTCCATCCATGCACTCATTCATTTATCTAGGTATCCATTCATCCACTTATCCCCCGTCCACCTAGCCATCCGTCCAGCCACCCATCCACATAGCCACCCTATTGCCTTCTCAGCGTCAGACTTCCACGAGGCCGTGCACAGAATCTAAGGGGCTTGTGCTGGATGCGCTCTGTGTCTCTCTGGCTTTCCCTGGACCTCACAGTTCCCGAGGCCACCATTCTGCTGCCTCCACCACAGGCCCCTTCCTGTGCGCCCGTCCCTGCCCACTGCTGTGGGGCTCTGCGGGGTGCCGGAGAGGGTCTTCGGAGACCAGTTAGGAGGCCACAGCAGAAGTCCAGGTGAGAGGGTTTGGTGACCTGGGCCCGTGAGACCAACCCACCATTTTTGTAGGAGGCAGCGTCAACCAGAAGCGGCTGGAGAGGGTGCGGAGCAGCTGAGAGCCATTTGGGCTCTGCTCAGCTGCTGGGCTTGGATGAATCGTGAAGGTTGGTGCCTTTGTCTGAGACGGGGACAGAGAGAAGGGCTGATTTCATGTACAGGCGGCTGGTTTTCACTGGACTGTAAGTTCATGAGGTCAGGGACCGGGTCTATCTCGTTTCCAGTGTATTTTGACATTGGCACAAAGTTGCAAGAGATAATGTGTGAAATGAATAAACAGGATTGTGGTTTCACCATCAGTCTTCCAGCAGGTACAGCTCGATGCCAGTGACAACCCTGTCGGGGTGGGCTCCCTCTTAAGGCTGGAGGTCGGTCGCCTGCAAATTCTTGAGAGGTGTGTCCCCTCTCTTTGGAATAGGGTCAAAGCCCGTCCCCTCCACCCGGGGAGGTTATAGCAAACCGTGGGGGTGACGCAGGCTCTGGGGCGATAGCGCTCCCACCCTGGAACTGGCTCCCTCAGCTCAGACCCAAGCCTCAGTTTATGCATCTGCACCTTAAGGATCGTAACTGGCTCGCGCGGGAGCCTGGAGGATTCTGTGGGATGATGTGTGGACGTGCCTGGTACCACGTGTTGCTGAGCGGGAGCTGTAAACATCTGTGTCATCACTGTCATTGGAGACTGAACGCCAGTGGACCCACCCCTGGAACTGCATGGCTGCTGCACGGGGAGCCCAGCAAGAGCTTCCCCCAAGGAACTGTCCCCGGACAGCAGCTCGTAGCCTGGTGACTGCAGGTGTCCACCTGTGTCTGTCCTCTGACGGACAGGAGACATCACAGGGTGGGCCTGGGGGTCTCCCACCCACGGAGCCTTCCATGTTAATGGGGGAAACGCAGAAGGGTCAGCCTGTGGGGGTCCATGTGCTCGGGGTGAGCAGAGGTCAAGGACATGCAGCTGTCGCAAGCAGGCGGGTCTCCGCAGTGTCCCGGGGAGGTGGCGACCTGGAAAGACCAATAGGAAATCCCAACCCTGGCGATGACCTTCGGGGGTTGGCTGGCAGATGCTCAGGGGTGAGAGCAGCCGGCGCACAGCCCCCCCCCCCCACAGGGAGCCCCCTTCTGGACTGGCCGTCAAAGGATGCTGGTCCCCACGCAGGGGAGAGATGAGCCTTGGGCTTTGCTAGGATCTCAAATATGATCTGAGCGGGGGGGGGAGGGGGGACAGCTGTGTCTGGCTCAGAAGAAATGAAGGGGGTTCTGGATAGCAGAGCACAGCCTCGTGTTCTGTTGGGTTACTCAGATGGGGGGGGTCACCAGGGTCCCCTGACAAGGGCAGGGCTCGTCAGCGACCGCTCTGATGACTTCTCTGCACCAGTGCCGACCGCAGCCTCGTTTTCTTGAAGTTTATTTATTCACCTTAGAGAGAGAGCACGCAAGCCGGGGAGGGACAGAGAAAGAGAGAGACGGAGTCCCAAGCAAGCTCTGCTCTGCCAGCAAGGAGCCTGATTCGAGGCCGGAATTCATGAACCGTGAGACCATGACCTAAGCTGAAATCAAGAGTCAGACGTCTAACCGACTGAGCCCCCCAGGCGCCCCGGCTGCAGCCTCATTTAATTACCTTCTTTCACCTTTGTCCTTTGACCTTGTCACTTAAAAAAAAAAAAAGAAAAAAAAAGCAGTGTTCTTTCTCTCCCCACTGGGTTTATCTTAACCAGGATGTGATGCTCCCACCAGCCTCCTTGGGCAGAGGGTACCCCAGTGCCGGGCGCCAGGCGTGAGCCACCACCAGCCCTGCGGCTGCCACCAGTCGGCATGCAGGGGACCCGGTGCCCCGCTCCGCCCAGGGGCCAGTGTGGCGTGTGCTGCCCCTTGCTCTCTGCCCACACGGCGTGGGGACCCCAGAGGCTTCACCTGGAGACAGGTGCCCCGCTGGTTTGGGCCGCGGGGATTCCCACGGATGGGGCGGCCACTGGACAGGAAGGGCTGCGGTGTATTCCTAGGCTGGCCAGTGGGCCTGGGGCTTCCCTTCCCTGGGGCCCCGCCCCTCAGCGGCGGGGTGGGGGGGGGGAGGGAACAGACCACCCTCTGGGTGCTAGAAGCATAAGAGCTGCACGAGCCTCCTGAATGGAGACGTGGGGTCGTGCGGAAAGCATGGGATGCTGCTCCCACAGGCCCTGGGATAAAACCCTCGGGCTCCCAATGTCCCGAGGGACCCCATAGACGGC
Organism: Crocuta crocuta; assembly: GCF_008692635.1. Lineage (NCBI taxonomy): Eukaryota > Metazoa > Chordata > Mammalia > Carnivora > Hyaenidae > Crocuta > Crocuta crocuta. Next base: position 7,936,790 of record NW_027529175.1, read on the forward strand.
CCTGCCCCTGCCCACCCGCCTCCCTCTGCCTCCTGAGCTTGGACCCACCCACAGGGCGCCCTGGAGTGGGGGGGGGGGATCCGGGCTTGGTCTCTCTGCACAGATGGACCCTTCTCGGAGATGCCCTCCTGCCCAGGCCCCCTGGTCACTTCCCGACTCGGCTCCTTTGTCTCCTTCACTATCCGAAATCTTTCCGGACTTTACATGTTCTCATCTGTTGTGTGTAGTTCACAGCTTCTCTCTCCTCTCCAAGCCCCACTGAGCAGCCCCTCCCCCTCTGACTCGTTGCTCGGCTTCCCCAGGCCCGGAACGGCGCCCAGCAAGCGGCCGGTGATGCTCGCGTCCCAGCTGCGAAACCCCTGCTGTGGGTCTGGGTTCCCGGGAGCCCTGGGCAGCCGTTCGCTTGAAACGCACCCTTCCGCCCGGCCACACTGTTCCTTGCAGAGCCCTCTCAGGGCGTGTGGGAAAATCAGGAAACGTCCACGCGCAATTCCAAATAGCTAATTCTCCACCCTCGGGAAGGGAGCAGACGCCTCACTCTTTATGCACTTCGTGACGTCTTCCCCAAAGCACAGAGGGAACCCGGAAAGAGGAAAGTCTCAGTGGAGATGCGGACAGACCCTGCACCAGGCGACCCGAGCAACAGGGTGGGGGGTCGGTCCTGGTGGCTGTGCGATCCTGGGGTGGTCCCACAAGGGCACCTCACCCCTGGGCGTCCCCCCAAGCCCCATCACCCGAATCTACTCATAAGAAAAACATCAGACAAACACAATGGAAGGACAGACCCTAAAACGCCTGTCCAGCAGGCCTCAGAACCATCAAGGTCATCACACTCAAGGGATGTCCGGGACACTGTCTCAGCCCAGGGGAGCCTCAGGAAACCTCATGTCTACGTGTCACATGCACCCTGGCAGGAAAAGGAAGTCAGACAAACACTAAGGTATTTGAAAAGAACGCAAGGGCTTATTTACTTAGCAACAGTGTATAAATATTTTCACTATTTGTAACAAGTGCACAGTAACAATCCAAGGTGTCAGCCGAGGTGCAAAGGGGGGGGGTTGTTAAGCAGGAACTCTGTATTGTCAGCTTTTCCCACCAATCTAAACTGTTTTAAAGTAAAATGCTAATTTAAAACCATCTATGCACAGGTATGTTTACCAAAATGTCACTTAGAAGGAGGGAATGTCTGGGGTGCCTGGAGGGCTCAGTCGGTTGAGCAACCGACTTCGGCTCAGGTCATGACCTCACGGTTCGGGGGACAGCTCAGAGCCTGGAGCCTATTTCAGAGTCTGTGACTCCCTCTCTCTCTGACCCTCCCCTGCTCACGCTGTCTCTCTCTCTCTCCTAGAAATTAAATAAATAAATAAATAAATAAAGATGGAAAAGGAAGCGGCGACCGTGCGGTAGGAGACACCCGTGTAATGAAACACTGCACGACCCGGAAAAGGACCACCAGAAGGTCAGTTACATCCCAAAGCGCCGGGATTTTAACTTAAGCCGGAAAAGCAGAATTTAAAGTCTGTACAGAGATCACCGCAACTCTGTAGGACACTGTGTCTAGAAAATCGGAGTCAAGAGGCACACCAGCCAGGGTGTCGTGCCCCTCCCGGCGGGGGCGTCAGGNGATTTAGTGCCGTCGCCGTCGATGCGGTAAATCCTCCACCTCATTTGCTAAACACACCACCTCGCAGGCCGCGAGGTCCCGGGACTGAGCGTGGACGCCTCGGGCCTGAGAACGAGCCTGGGGTCCGACGCCAATCAGGGCACGCCCGCTGCCCGTGCCCCTGCCCGGGAAGCGGGGGGCCGCTGGGCCTAGTGGGAGGCGCCCGCCCAGCTGCCCTGA
>NW_027529175.1:7938661-7939531 GCF_008692635.1 Crocuta crocuta
ATCTGCTCTGAAGATTAAACATTTTGGGAGTAAATCCAGGTCGTGTCTGACATGACATTTGGAAGCGAAGGCTTGGGAACTTCTGCAGCCGCGGAAATAGGATAACATGCTACAGCAGCTACAGTAATTGCCCGGCCCTCCCGCTCCCCCTCCTCCTGGGGCCTCTTCGGGAAGCAGCGGGGAGGAGGGAGAGCAGACAGGGCAGGGCGGTGCTCGCCGACAGCCTTGTGAACCGCAGACCCTCGACAAGGCCGATGGGGGCGGGGCGCCTGGCCTCCCCCTCCCCCACAAGGGAGCCCGCACGCCCACGTGGTCATGCGCCCACGTCGGGCTTTGGACCCGGGCGCCTGAGTCCCGAGCATCAGGCTCCTCTCCTGGGAGCCGTCCCAGCGGGCGGACCGACCATGGCGGCCGTGCCACAGGCACCAGTTAAAGGGCCACAGAGGCCACGGAGCGGACAGTCCAGGCTTTCCTGACCTGAAGCAAGTCCAGGCGCCTGGAGTCCCCGCCATGAAGTGGGCGAGTGTGTTTTCAGATGAGAAGGCTGACGGGCAGCCGTGTGCCCAGGGCTGCGGACCAGACCCGGGCCCCTGCCCCTGCCTCCAGGCCGCAGCGACCCCTCCCCTGAGAACCAGACTCTGGGGTCCGTCCTGCCTTGAACCGGTGAGCAGAGTGACTGGGTGGCCGGGGGGCCTCAGCGGTGTCTAGGGCCCCCCTCCCCCAGGGCTGTGATCAGAAGCCTGGAAGCCTCCAGAAGGGGTAGCGGTGAATGGAAGTCTAGTCCGGGAGGAGGAAAGGAAGAGAGCGAAGGTCGCTGGGGCACCAGGAGCCCCGCAAAAGAGACGCAGGCGCAGGCGCCCGAGGTGCCCC
>NW_027529175.1:7939597-7939776 GCF_008692635.1 Crocuta crocuta
GGAGCGTGGGGGTCACCGAGCCAGCACTTTCTACTCTCAAGAACCAGCAGTTCCTGCCCCTCCCTCTGCCCCACAGCCCGCACACTCGGGGCCCCGAGACCCTTGCCAGCCCCCCGCGTGCCCACCCGCCCTGACGGCTGGCCTCTGTGCCCTCAGGGTGGGGCACGTCCCAACCAAAC
>NW_027529175.1:7939907-7941381 GCF_008692635.1 Crocuta crocuta
TTACGGGCTCGGCTGGGTCTGGCCACACTCTGCCCGGAGCTGCAGGCCCGCGGGTTTCTCTTCCTCCGGGTCCCTCTGCCTGCACGGCTGGGGCTCCTGCGCCCTCTCAGGACCGGGTGGCCCGTCTGGCAGAAGCTTCCAGACCTGCCCACTGGGCTTGCAGTGACCGGGATGCCCTCTGTCTGCCTCTAAGGTCAGATTCCGGGAAGGACAGGGCACCTGCCTGGCTACCCTCCCCCTGCCCCCCCTGTGACTAAGGGTCACCCAGCGGGTCACCGCGCATGCTCCCGTGACACATGCACTGGGCACTTTCCCGGGGGTTCANTGGAGGTGGGTGGGGGTGTGCTGGGGGAGGGGAGGGAGGCAGACAGACAGACAGACGAGGAGGGAGGGAGGGAAAGGAACACGTCATCCTCAAGGAGCAGCACCCGAAGGCCTGCTGGTGGCTTCAGAGAACGGCCCAGAGGGACGCCGGTGAGTAGAGACCGCGTTTCTACGCAGCTGGGAGACAAGTTCCGGCTCAGGGGACCGAACCAAAGCCGGCGAGAGCGACAGCGCCCGTCTTCCCGGCCCCTCCCCAGCCGCGTGCAGCCTTCCTGGTGGCTCCGAAGCCCAGCTCCGCTCACAAGCTCCCCGCGGCAGCCCCGGTGTCCCGGGCACAGAGCCCACCTTCTCGGTGGGTCCTCCAGCATGTCCACCCCCACCCACACCCCTGCGTCCCGCATGGACGGGTGAGCTCAGGACGCCTCTGTCCCTGTGACCGGAGCCCAGAGTCCTGCGTCCACATGTGGGTGGAGGGTAGATAAATAGACGGAGAGACAGACAGATGACAGAGTGGGACAGACTGACAGATGCAGATGAAGGTGGACAGATGGACAATGGAGGCTTCTCTCTCCGTATATAAATATTTACGTAAATATAAGCACAACGTGTCTTTAAATATTTGAGGACTGTGAGGGGCACCTGGGTGGCTCAGTCAGTTAAGCATCTGACTCTTGGCTTCGGCTCAGGTGATGATCTCACAGTTCGTGGGATCGAGCCCCGAGCCGGGCTCCGTGCTGACAGCGTGGAGCCTGCCTGGGATTCTCTCTCTCTCCATCTCTGCTCCTCCCCTGAGCGCTCGCTCTCAAAATAAATAAAGAAGCTTTAAAAACTTATTTGAGAACTGTGAATCAATATTTGTATTTCCTTCTTCCTAAGTCTTCCAGAAATTTGCTTTGAATTAAGAAAGGAGAAGACGAGTGTGTTTGGAAACAAATGGCCTGGCACTCGTGGGGACGAGCACTGGGTGTTACATGGAAACCAACTTGACAGGGGCGCCTGGGTGGCTTAGTCGGTTAAGCGTCCGACTTTCGCTTAGGTCATGATCTCGCGGTTCGTGGGTTCGGGCCCCGCGTCGGGCTCTGTGCTGACTGCCAGCTCAGAGCCTGGAGCCTGTTTCAGTCTGTCACTCCCTCTCTCTGACCCTCCCCTG
>NW_027529175.1:7941429-7941899 GCF_008692635.1 Crocuta crocuta
GTGCAGGTCCCGGGGCCTCACGGCCTCACGCCCACCGTGCGTATGATTCGCGGTGTGCACACCAGGTGAACGCAGGGCCGAACCTTCACCGCAGGCTCGCGCACCACTGCAAGGTGGGGGCCCGACAGCGTCCGCTCCGCAGGCCGGACCCCCAGACCATCCCGAGGACACTCAGGTGCCGCGCGTCCCCGTGGGCTCCTTTCCACGCACACTTCCCACAAGCGCTCCGGCCGACTCACCGGAGTGTCCTCTGCACAAGTGTCCTGCGTCCGGCGGCCACACACTCGGCCTCAGCACATGATCGGAGGGCGTTTGAGTTTTGTCTTCTTGCAACATTTCAGGAACGTGCAGAATCAGTCCCCGTAGGAGGCGGCAAGTCTGATAATCCCTCGCCCCTACCCCTCCCTCTCCTTCCTTCCCTCCCTCTCCCTCCCCCTCCCCTCCCTCCGTCCCCCTCCCTCCCCCTCCCT
>NW_027529175.1:7941923-7943365 GCF_008692635.1 Crocuta crocuta
TCGGTTTCCCGTCAGTTCTAGGCTGGTTCTGAGTCCGCACAGAGAGCCCCAGAGAGCAAAGGCCCAGCAGCCTGAGTCCTCCGTGAGACCACGGGGGGCAAACCCCAGGCTGGCCCTGGCTCGACCCAACACGCGGTGAGAAGGAGAAAATACCTGGACACTTTTATTGACCTCGAGAATCGGCAGGGCCCCTGGTCTCTACCTCATAACTGAAGCTGTGCTAGCTAACAATTAGCCACCTGGGCCCCAGTGTCCTCAAGGGGATGGGCAGGTGGTGTGGCCCCCAAAAGCAAGGGGATCAGAGGTCACGGCCGGAGAGCCCCCCGTGTGTGTGCGGAGCTCACCCGCCCCCACACGGGAAGGAACGTGGGGCCTGGGCTTCTGCACCGGGAGCAGGTGCTACAGGCCAGCCTGCGGGTCCAGAGAAGTCAGACCACGGGGGCCTGGGGTCTGGGTGTCCACACGCCGCGTGTGGGGGGGTGCGGGGTGAGTGTCAGCCAGCCAGGTGCCGGGGGCGGCTCCCTCCCGGGGCGGGCACCCCCCACGTGCATGCCTGTGTCACGCGCGTGTGCCTGTGCATGGCCAAGCCCGCTCGAGTGCGAGCACGGAAGCCGAGGTGGAGCCGCGCACGGCCTGGCTGCAGCCCCCCCACTCCGCTGGGGGTTCTCCTGGGGCCCCAACACCGACGCCCGATCCGCACGGGCCCAGGGGTGTCCTCAGGGCGAGGCGGAGCTGCAGGAGGGGCCGCGGCCTCGCCCCGGCGCCATCCCACGGGGGACGTTTGCTGACCTCCCGCTGGCAGAGCAAGCCGCCTGGTCCTCGTCTGGGTTCAAATTCAGACAAAAGGTTTTGCACGTTTTGTTAAAGAACAGTGTACACTCAGGAGCGTGCAAATACCCCAGACGTGTCGCTCCACGTTCTCACACACTCAGGAAGTCCTGCTCACGAGGAAACCTCTCGCCTCCCGGCGTCTGGGCCCACGGCCACGCCACCCCGGCTCCAGCCACACCCCGTCATCGTCGGCGCTGCGTATGCGGGTGCTGGGGCCACTCAGGGTGCGCCCACGAGGCGCCTGCCCGGCGGGGGGCTGCAGCGACGTAACGAGTGTGACCAGGAGCCAACCCCGTGCACCCCGTGCACCCCCCCAGGTGGCCTCGGGCTTCCCAGCCCAGCCGGAGGTGATTCCGGGCGTGTAGCAGAACCTTCTGGCGCACACATCTCTGCCTTTCTCCTGCTCACACCCCAGAACGCGTCCTGAGTCTCCTCGGAGGATCTGAAGGGTCCGAGTGGCACTAACCACCTGCACCCCCCGCGCCACCCGAGGGCCCTGCTGGTTACAGGTGTTGGCCAACATCGGGTGTTTTCTGTCTCCTTCTCCCCCTCCTCCCTTCACCCCTCCTTCCCTCCCCTCCTCCCCTCACTCCTTCCCTCCCCTCCCCTCC
>NW_027529175.1:7943390-7951765 GCF_008692635.1 Crocuta crocuta
CACAGGGGTGAGAGGTCACTGGTGCCCGTAGACACCCCCCCGTTATGTAGACACCCCCCCCATGTGGACACCACCTGCCTCCCCCTCTCCGACCTTCACTTACACTTGGAGTTCATCTGGTGGCTCGGCTGCGGGGACACTCGTGTGGCGGGCGGTGCAGGTGCGACGGATGCCCGCTTCCTTCCACCTCACCTCGTGGCCCCTGCACCCGGGCGTCACGTCGGTAAATAAGTCGTCTCCAGAGGCAGGTGTGGACGCAGCCCTGACTCCCTGTTTGTAGGAAGGACAGTGTGAGCAGAATCGTGTGAACACACAGGAGACAGGAAGCTTCCAGCACGGCGTTCAGGAGGTCGGACTCGGCAAGCAGGGGCTGGCACGCTTGGGGGGCATGCCCCCACCTGTCCTCGGACCCCCGCCCTGCCGGGACCCTGCCCCGTGGAGCGGCCATGGCGCGTGGCGGGACTTCCCTCTGGGAGCAAGCCAGAAGTGGCACAGGCCACATGCTGTCACGGGCTACACCGTGGTGCAGGCTCATGTGAATCCAAATTGAGGACACCAGCTGCCCTCAGCCCAGGAAACCCCCCAATGTCTACACCCCACGCCCACCACAGCCATCACCCCCATCCTCTGATGGGGGGGCACGGAATCCGAAGACCATGTGGCAGCACGTGGGGTGGCCAGAGGGGCCGTGACGAACCCTGCGGCGAGGCCAGCACACAAGCTGATCCGCCCAGGCCGGCGAGCTTCTCCGAGGGGGCCCCTGAGCCTGTCCCAGCCCAGCCTGCTCCCCTGCGTCCTTGCGTCTGTGAGTAGCTGGGGGACGGGGAGCCTGGGGGTGGGGGCTTGAGGGCTGCTGAGGAGGGAGGGCTGAGGTGTGGCCGTCATGGGGGCGACCTCCCACAGCCCCCAGGGGATCCCTGCCTGGTTCTGGCGGCCGGGCCACCCCCTCCCCACACTGCGCATTCTTCACCCTGAGCAGAGCCACGCTCCAGACATCTGGGCCCCCAAACTCCAGAAGTCCTGACCTTGACCGTCCTCTCCCACCCGGCTTCCCTCTGTCCGGTCACTGAGACGTGGCTGAGCGGCAGCAAGGGGCTGGAGGTCAGCCCGGGGCAGTTTCCAGGGGGAGGAGGCCCCACACGTGTACCAGGCGCCATGGCCTCTGCCACCCGCTTCCCCGGACAGGCCGTCTGTGACTCGGAGGACAGCCCCTCCCCTGACCCACAGCATCCCCGTGAGTGTCCCCACCGCCGTCCCCACCCATCTCAGCTGGGGGAGGTGAGAGCAGGGGGCGGGGGGGGGGGCCCAGGTCACTCACCTGTGGGCACAGAGGTGCTCCCTCCTGCCTCCTCATCTCACAGGCTGGGAGCCACCTGTGGGACCACAGAAGTCCCATCTGATGGCCTGAATGAACCCCGATACCCAGATCTCAGCACGGGGGGGGGCCTGGGGTCAGGCGTGCCAATCACAGGTGTCTCCCCTCCCAGGAGCCCCCCTGGACCCCCCTGCCAGCAGCAGGTCGGGCTCGGACCCCCTGTATGTGGGGCTCAGCCCTGCTCTGGTCCTGGGGCCCCATGGCTCCCATGGCTGACACCACAGGGTCCCTGTAGCCCTGAGCCCACTGTGGGCCTGGCCCCACTGGCTCCGGGGTCAGCAAGGGGCTCCCGTCACCCCTCCACGGAGCCACTGAGGCGTTTCTGCCTGAACGCGTGCGGTTCTCGGCTAAGACCTGGGGCCATGTGGGTGGGCCGGCCCCCACTAGGGGCTGGTGTGGACACGGGGACGGGCTGTGGGGGCCGTGTCGCCGCGAGGGGCTCCCCTGGGGAGCTGGGCACTGCCGCACTGTGAAAAGCACATGTCTGTCTTTCAGCTGTTTGGTAAACTATTTAAAAATCAGCCTTCCATTTCAGTGCGATCTAACATGATGAGCTCGGTTGGGGGTGGGGAATGGTGCCAAATGTTTTCTTATTAAAAACCGCGATGTAAGAAAAAAAAAGTGGTAATATCTTTAGAGAGAGCCCAAGTGGTCTGACCCGGTCCCCGGAGTAATCTCCTTAAAAGGTTTTCAATAATTTCAGACTTTTATTTGCTACGTGAGTCACTTCGGAAGCTCAGCAAGGTTCGAGACTTGGGGATTTTATGAGTTTATTTAATGTGCGCTCTCTTGGTGTTTCGATCCATTAATTCGGCAGGGGCTGGGGGGGCACCACGGCCTGCAGCCCCCTGTCACTGCGGGCACCGTGCTCCCTCCCCAGAGACCTCACAGCGTGTGGAGGGGACCCTCCCGGAGAGTGCCGCCTCTCGGGATCTCCCCGCACCCCTGCCCGCACCCCTGCTCGCCCGAGTTCAGGCCGTTGCCCGCTCCAGGATGGCGCCCTGCTGGGTGCTGTGGCTGCGTGGCTGCCGTGGCCCAGGGAAGGCAGACGCCAACACAAACCAGACGGAGCTCGCACCCTCCCCTCCAGGTGGTCCCCATGTGCGTCTTCTTACCGTCCATCCCTCCCGCCACAGGGCGGCATCTGGCCTACCAGCTCGGCACCCCAGGCGGCCCAGCCCTGCGCACCGACTGCATGCCCGGAGGGACACAGGCCGTGGAAGCAGCTCACCCCTGGCTCCCCACCCGGGTGCTGAGGGCCCCAGCCCCACCAACGTCCAGGGGGAAGGCACCGCTGCACACACCCCCCCCACATGCTACAGGTGAGGAGGCTTCTCAGAGATGAGGGAGAGGTCGTCATCCGGGGGGGTGGTCTGGAAGCCCTCCGCCCCCCCTCGCCCCGGGATGCAAACTGAAGTCCCGCAGCGCCAGGCTGTGAGCAGGGAGCACGGAGCCTGTTCCCACCACCTGCTGCCAGAGCGGGCTCGGCCTCCCGGGAGAGGGGCCCTGACGCCGGATCAGGGCCACGGCAGCGGCTTCAACCCGGGGCATTGCACGCACTGGAGGCACCCAGCCCGGCACCCTGGCCCCGTCTGCAGTGGGAACTCACGGGTCCGCAGCTCAGGGGCCACCCCACTGCATCTCCACCAGGAACAGCGTCGAGGAGGAAGTCAGAGCATTCGGGATAAAGCAAGCATAACTCTGTGCCACCCCTGCCCCGGGCGTCACCCTCACCCCGGACGGCACTGAGGTTGAGAGCCCCGGGCCTCAGCCGTGCTCCTGGTGACCACACAGACCTATTGAGTGGCCCCCCCACCAGAGCCGGGCCTGGGGCTCCGTCACCCGCGTGCACTGGTGCCACGTGGCGCAACTGCCCCCACGAGGACTCACTTTCCCCCTTGTGTGTTTGCGGTTTGGTTTGCTCGTCCCTTGTCGCCCTGAGCAGTCAACTCCCTGGGGACACGGATGCTCACAGGCGTCCCCCCAGCATCACGTGGGCAAGTGCAGTGGCCAAGCCCCTTCCTGTGAGATCCTGGGCTCCACCCACCCCTGCCGCTTGGCGTTCAGTCCCTAACTCCACGCCTGCATTTATTCATTCAACAAGCGGCATTAGGTGCCCCCCCCTTAGCCAGGTGCGGGGCCAAAAATAACGAACAAGGCAGATGGGGCTCCTGCACCAGGGAGCCCCTTCCAGGGGAGACGGAGTCACCACGTCAGCACACGTGGGCATAAAACAGTTTCCAGGAGCAAGAGGGGCCCCAGTCACAGACCAAGTGGCACGTGGAGTCTGGGGTGAGGGGCGGGGGGCCGGTCAGGAAAGGGTCCGAGGCCCAGCAGCCCTCCCGCGGCGCCCGGGAGCAGGGGGCTTGCTCAGGACGTGCCCCCCGTCGCTGCTTTTCCAGGTCTTCTTGTGTGCAAACCACGCATGGGGTAGAATTTACCGTCCTGGCCATTTTTAAGTGAACAAAACGGCGTTGTTTTGCAGCCAGAATTTCCCGGGCTTCAGAGCGGCCTCACTTGCTGCAGGGGGGGCTTCCCTGAAGGAAACTCGGCGCCCCGAGGGGGCACAGGGACTCAGCAGGCGTTAACTGGAACCCCATCGTAGTCGTTAGAGAGGCTTGGGGGTGAGGTTTAGCAACTTCTGAGGAATGCCACGTCCTGAGTCATGTCACCAGGCTGTCCCCCCCCCCACCATGGAACACCAGGGTCAGAGCCCCTCCCCCAGGGCAGGACCGGGGGACCGCGGGGCCGCGCCTTCTCTGGCCCCCTCACCCACAGGCACCGCGCGCGTTCTCGGATGGGAGGCTCCGTGTCTCCTCTCGTGCCCACCTGACCCCCGTCACGGGAGGGCACAGAACGCGAAGGCAGCAGCGTCTCACCGGCGGGGCCCAGGCTGGGACGGTCACCCGGCTGGACCGCGGGACATCCGGGGCCGGGAGCAGGCCGCGCTGCGGCCCCACCCACCGGGTCTCTGCCACCACCCGGGCCGTGCAGGCCTGGGGCGCCTTGTGTGCAGACGCCTAACATCAAGCCACTCGGAGCCCGTGACAGAGGACAGACAGGCCCCTCCACACAGGCGGCGCGCACCCTGCAGGCCGGGGGGAGACGGGTGGTGGCCACACGGCCCGGGGAGGGAGCAGACAGCGGAGCCCGGCCCTGCCCACGGCCTTCGGTGGCGCCAGGCTGGAGCCGCACCTGACGTGCTCCCCGCAGCCCCGGGCCGACTGCGCCCCAGATGCACGCGTCGGAGCCTCACCCCCGGACCTCAGCGTGACCGTGGGTGGAGACGGGGCCTTCCAACGGGTGAGGTCCTGAGGGTGGGCCCTCAGGAGAGGGGCATAGACCCGGGGGACGACCACGTGGGGACACGGGGAGAGGACGGCGCCTACACAGCAGGACGGGCCTCGGGAGGACACAGCCCTGCCCACACCTGGACCCTGCACTTCGGGCCCCAGAGCTGAGGGGACACGAACGTGTGCGGTTGGAGCCCCCCGGCTGCGGCTCTGTCCCGCCGCCGCGGTGCACTGACGGCTCGGGTATGCACCCACCTCTCTTCCTGTGTCCTTGTGCTCGAAGCCCAGGGTGCCTCAGTTTACCCCCGCGCCGTCACGTCAAGGTAACAGGACCCACCAGGTGCCCACGGGGGGATGGGAGCCACGCGTTCACCGGGACTGGGCGTGGTGGCCGCGCGTCTGCTGCACCCCATCACCAGCCTCTCTCCTGGCGCAGGACCCGGATCGCTGCGCTCCCCCCGGGTCCCCGTTTCCCAGGGAAGGACACCAAGGCACACGTAGGTGATGACTGCCGTACGCGCCGGGGAAGCGCAGACCTGGGACTCGCCCCAGGCGGGCAGGCTGAGGAGGCCCCCAAACTCCCCGGGGACCCGGGCCCAGTGACACTTGCAGGGCCGGCAGGCCAGGCCACGCCCGAGGGTCAGAAGTTCCACCAAGGCCGTGGCGGAAGAGGCACCAGCTGCTAATCTGAGGGGGATCCGGGGTCCAGCTCGGGACCCTGGGAGCACCGTCCCCGCAAGCCTGAACGCCTGCCCCGCTTCGGCAGGCCTCCAGCTGACACCAGAACCAGAACCGGAGCCGCGGACTCTGACGGCCTCAGACCTCGCCCCTGCGCTCCCTTCAACGGTGTAACTGAGGGGCGCCTGGGGGCTCCGTCGGCTAAGCGACCGACTGCGGCTCAGGTCATGATCTCAGGGTTCGGGAGTTCGAGCCCCGGTGACGGCCAGAGCCTGGAGCTGCTTCAGATTCTGGGTCTCCCCCTCTCTCTGCCCCTCCCCTGCTCACGCTCTCTCTCTCTCTCTCTCTCAAGAATAAACATTAAAAATTTAAAAAAACACACAGCGTAACTGAGACGGCCTGTTTGCCGTTGGCCAGCTGGAGGGCTCGATGGTCTTTTCTGTCTTTACTTCTCTGGGCCGTTTAGATGGTATCCGATCAATCTGCCTTTGATTTCCAATGAATTCCTACAGCTTAAAATTCAGATTTCCATTAGAAAACACCTTGTTACCCCCACTCCCTACTGAGCCCCAAGTGCCCCCCACTGTCAGTGCCCCGCCTCCCTCCCGGAGCTTCCGGGGACACCCAGCAGCCAGGAGTAGCGGCGGATGGCCTTGGGCCGATGGGTGCTCAGAACTGCCCCGGACGGACAGCCTGATGTCCCCACTCCCACCTCCCCTGCCCGCTGCACAGCGCCCCCTGCCCGCCCCAGNACAGCCCGGGGGAGGGGGCGCAGTCCTGCGATGGGACTCCGGGAAGGGCAGGTGCCTGTGAGTGTGGGCGCTCCCCGGGCCCCTGGGCGCTCTTCAGTCCCCGTGCTCCCGGGCCCGCGCACAAGCTCTGCGGGCCGGCGCTCACACCGCGCACACAGCCCGCACGCCCGGTGAGGACCCCGCTCTTGGCGGGCTCTGCTGACGGTGTGCGGGGTCCAGGGCGCCGTCCGGTCTCTGCTGGGGCGGTCGCGGTTCCGGTCTGGCGCTGGACGCGGGAGGCGCTCAGCAAAACCCGGGCCGAGGGGGGGAGATGAGTCACGAATGGGGGATCCCAAGCTGCCCCCCCCGGGACTGGGAGCTGCGGAACCGCCCTCCCGGCTGCTCAGCACGTCCCGTTCCGCCCGGAGAAGGTCCGCCGGTCAGCTGTCTGTGCGCGAGCCTGTTTGCAAGTCCCGGCCCGTGTGCAGCGGCCCCCACGTGCTGTCCCCCGGGAGCCCAGCCCTGGACCCACATTCTGGCCCCTGCTGTCGGCCGCCCCTCGCCTGGGAGCACACGGCCTCCCTGCGAAGGCTCCTAGGGGCTGGGCGGACCGCGCGCTGCCTGGCGGTGAACGCACCGGCCCCCCTTCGCATCGGGGTCTCCCGGCACCGCAGCCCCCGGGGGGGTGTTGAGCGCAGGCCAGTTCTGGTGGATGTGGCGTGCCGCAGGGCCAGCTCCTGGGCCAGCATGGCCTCCGATCCGCACACAGCCCGAGGCCTGGCCCCGTGACCCTATCCTGCCGGCTCGGCAACCCCCCGGCGCCAAGCACAGGCCAGAGGGTCAGGATCCGAGAAAGGCCGCGAGGAATGGGGTCCGCGTCTGCGCACAAGGGACGGAAAAGGGGGTTCGCCGGCTCAGGCCCCAGACAAGGGGTCTCCCCGCTGGCTGCTAAGGACGCTGAGTCACGGGAACCCCAAGTCCCGCTGAACACACCTGGGGACAGACTGGTGAGGCCCACGGACACGCAGAGAGGTCACAGACCCACAGGTGAGCTTGGTCCAGGGAGGACACCCGGGGGGTCCGGCCTGGGGTCTGGGCCGTGCGGTTCCCGTCCTACGGTTCAGTGAGCAGGACCAAGACGCGCATCGCACGGGGCCAGCACGCGGTTGGTGAAGGGGGACGTCGGCTTCCCCCAAGGGGCCAGATGCGCCGGGGACGGGCCTCCCTGCTTCACCCACAGATAGTGCAGACCACACGGGCGCCTCGGCTGGGGACACCCCAGAAGCCACCCGGAGGAGAGAGGCCGTGTGCCCCGGCCCAGGGAGGTGACCAGGGCCCCGAGATTGGGGGCCGCGGGAGCGCCTGCAGGGGTGCCCACGGGACAGATTTGACTCAGTTTGAACAAAAAGGGTGCCAGTCGTGGTTGTGACATTTCAAGTAAAAACGTACCTGAGAGTGTGGGGTCATCGGAAAACTAATTCTCTAGGAAGAAAATAGTGAAATGAGAAAGAAAACGAGAGGCAGGCAGGCAGGAGGGAGGGAGGGGAGGTCTTCCCTCCGGCAGAGCGCCCGCGGGTGAGCGAGTGGGAAGCCTCAGCCTCGGGCCCTGAGCTGCAGGTGCCGGCGGGCTCCGGGGCGCCTTCCCGGGGGCAGACAGCAAAGCAGGAAGGGACCTGGGGTCGGAGGCTGGTCGGGGCCGCTGGGAAGCCAGCAGGGTGTCCTGGGGCGGGGACCCCGGGGGCGGGGACCCCTGGGGCTCTGCCTCCCCTCCGCCATCCGGGCCTCTCACGCTGAGCCCGATTCTTGGAATCATCTTTCTTCGTCGCCACCCGATAGGCACCTGCCGGGACGCAGCAGAAGAGGCGGCTGGGGACCCGGTGACAGCGCCCAGGGTGATACCACCACCCGGCCCCCCAGGGACGTGGGGGCCTAAGGGCAGCACACACGCAGGTGTAGACCGGGAAGTGCGTTCCTGCGTGGGAAGCATGGAGGGCGTGATGATGTCCCCGTGGGTCCTGGCCACGAGCACCTCTTACCAGAAGGCAGACACGTCCCCGTTCTTGGGCGTGGGAGGGAGTCCATCACAGCCAGCCGCCAGGGCCGGAGGGCAGCCCGCACGCACCGCCGCCCCCGGACCCAGCCGGCCGAAGGAGCCGCGGGCCACGCACCACAGGCGTCCACGCCAGGGACCGAGCCGGAGCGGGGGGAGGGCAGCCCTGGCGCCCCGCTCGGCCAGCGTCGGCTTCGTAAATGGTAGCAGCGCCTTGTCAGCCAGAGGCCAGGGACTCGGGGGTGTGA
>NW_027529175.1:7951807-7953037 GCF_008692635.1 Crocuta crocuta
GTTAACACGCGCGGCCCCGGAACCCCGTGGCCTGCAACGCGGCACCAGGAGGCCGCCAGGCCCCACCGCCAGGCCCGGCTCCCCACACGGCCTCCAGCTGAGTGCCCCCGCCCGACAGTGTTTGTCCAGAACTTTCCCTCGGAGAGAAGGGCAAGTGCACACTGTCGTCTCAACGGCCCGTGTGCTTGAGTCTCCAAAGTGAAACGCTGGAGGGGGGAGGCCCTGCTCGTGCCCGAGGGCAACCCCTCGTCCCACGTGCCCCCCATCGGGGCAGGACCGTGCCTTTCCCCAAAGCCCCCGAACGTCAAGGAAGGACGGTCAGGTCGGCCGACCCGATGCCACGCACAGCGGCCCAGCCTCGTCCGGGGAGCACGTGCCACGACGTCGGGACCGGCCCTCCGCGTGCACTGCGTCCAGGGCGGGACTTCCGGTGCCGGCCCTCCACGTGCACTGTGTCCAGGGCGGACTTCCGGGCTCGGCCCTCCATGTACACTGCATCCAGGGCAGGACTTCCGGTGCCGGCCCTCCACGTGCACTGCGTCCAGGGCGGAACTTCCGGGCCCGGCCCTCCATGTACACTGCATCCAGGGCAGGACTTCCGGTGCCGGCCCTCCACGTACACTGCGTCCAGGGCGGAACTTCCGGGCCCGGCCCTCCATGTACACTGCATCCAGGGCAGGACTTCCGGTGCCGGCCCTCCACGTGCACCTGCGTCCACGGCGGGACGTCCAGGGCCGCTGCCCTCCCCGACCGCGGCCTGGGTTCGGTAGTGTCACGGCCCCTGCAGAGGTCGGAACCGCCCGACAGACGGGAAACAAGGGCGTGAAGGACGGGACGAGCCCTCTGGTCCTTCCGTCACCAGAAGGTCAGGGGCAGCACTGTGGAGACTTGAGGTGGCGGCTCTGACGAGTGCGCGCTGCCCGCGGGACAGATGGCGCTGTCAGCTCCCCCACACGGGGGTCCGCTCCGGGCGAGTGGCCCACGGCACCCACCCGCGAGCACTGGGAGGTGAGGCGCACGCAGGGGCAGGAAGTGGGGGTGGGGCAGGCCGGGGCCTCGGGACGGAGGAGACTCAGGTGTTTCCCGCTCGCCGCGCCCCCTCCGGGGAAAGCGCCTCTGAACAGCATGTGTTGGGTCCTGGGCTCTCGCCGAAAGCGGCTGGTGGACGTTTGTAGCAGGGAGAGGAGGAGAGGGCCGGCGGGGCAGGACCCCGGCGCAGGGAGGCGCACG
>NW_027529175.1:7953047-7953306 GCF_008692635.1 Crocuta crocuta
CTGGCTTTGGACTTGGGCTTGGTTTCTGTTTATTTTGTGTTTTCAGAACTAGTTCCGAGCGCATCCTCCCCACCCTTCCCTTCACTCTGTCCGTGGGACGGCCCCGCCCGGCCAGCGGCTGCACAGGACAGCGCCCCCTGTTGCGCGTGGGTGGGACGTGGTCAGGGAGGGCGTGGGCGCTGGGCTCCAGGGCGGGTGGGAGCTGACCTCCTGGAGAGGCGGAGACAGGCGGGGGGGGGGCGAGCACAGGGGAGGGGGC
>NW_027529175.1:7953422-7954652 GCF_008692635.1 Crocuta crocuta
GAGCTCGGTGGGGACGGAGACGGGCACTGGCCAAGTCTAAGCGGAGGAGGAGGCAGGCGGCCACAGTCCCCTCCTCCCCGCGAGCCCTGCCCACGTCCTCCACGAGGCTTCCAGAAGCCTCCGAGGCCAGCGTGCAGACCCTCGTATGGACACAGACACAGCAGCGCCGTCGGGACGCGGGTGGGGGCTGACGCAGGCGCCCCCGCGGAAATGACGCGGCCGCCTCCGGGCTCTGCTCGGTGGCTGGGGGGGGACGCTCAGAAGTACTGACAAGACCCCCCCACCGCCACCGCCACGCCCGCCCAACGCCCCTGCCGAGAAGCAGCAGAAATTTGCAGCAAAGAGAGGCCGGTGGAGCACAACCTCGCTGAGCCGGGGCCTCACAAACCAGGTGGGCTTCGCCGAGAAGGCCCCGCTGTCGATAGTAATTTGCTCAGTATCGACGTGTAACAGTTTTTCAAGGAAGCAAAGTCCTTCGATGGTGTCTGAGCCTCCCGAGGGTGACTTTTAGACGCGGAAGCACTTTCTGGCAGAGCTGGCCCGAGAGGCACAAGGGGGTGCGCTCTGGACACCCCCAAACTCCCGCCCTGGGGGTGGGGGCTCAGGACCCCGCCCGGGGCTGCGGTCAGAGAACATCACGGCCGATAGTGGGGGCATCTCTGGGGCTGAGCTTGGGCCCGAACGCAGGGAGAGGCAGGGGTGCGTTCACTCGGCGAAGGGTGAACCCTCACGAAACGGGGAAGACCTTGGGGGTTAAGCCCTGAAAATTCAGTCATTTGCCTTCATTTATTTGGGGGGTTGGGTGAAGATTAATTGGCAGTTACCAAAAAAGCAGTGGGTGTCCAGGGGCTGATGTAGCACCGTCAACAGTGCACACGCAGAGGGGCACAGAGAGACAGGAGCCCTTAGGAGCCTGCCAGTTGGGGACGGAAGGCCCGGAAAGGAGCCCCTTGTGCAGGGAGGAGCCTGGGCGCGTGCAGGTGCTCTTCCCCAACGAAACCAGAAGCCAGGAAGCTCTCAGAGGGCAGAGAGGTGGCCTCTGGGCACTGGGACTGGGTTGGGGCCTCGCGCCCCAGCCCCCCGGGGCCCCCAAGCCCGACCTTGCAGAAACAACCCTCCCAGTTCCTTCAATTCCATCCTGGTGTCGAGCCCAGGTCTCAGCCGTGGCTTTGCTCCCACACTTCTCTCTCCTGCCAATTTCCACTGCGTCTCAGAAGGAGTGTTGGGCCC
>NW_027529175.1:7954776-7971349 GCF_008692635.1 Crocuta crocuta
GGGGGGGGGCACAGGGGTGTCTTCCCAGGCTGGGTTTGCCTAGCCGCCCACTGCCCCGCGCAGGGTCACGTCCCCCCACGAGCTGCCCGTCTCCAGTGTCGTTTCTACTTGTTCCCAGTTGTTCTCACGGCGGTTCTGTGTGTTTCGGTATTTTATCGTGAGCCGAGTAAATGTTTTTGCTCTTCTGAAATATAGATTCTGTCCCCATCGGTGTGAGAGAATCATTGTTTTCCTTTCAGAGCTTTGCTTGAGATCCTCATTGTCTATACTGATAGGACACAGAATCCATCACAAATAACCTCAGAGTGTAAATAGCAAACGGCCACATTGTGCTTTCCCTTCACCGGTGGGGGATTCAGCCACCTCCAGGGAGCCCTCCAGGTTAGCTAGCTGTTCTGCATTCCGCAGACTTGAGGAGGGGGGTCTCCTAGAGCCACAGGCTTCCCCGAACATGCAGTGTAGCCACTGCTCCCGCACGCCGAGCCCTGGGGTCTGTCAGCAGCCTCACGTCTGTGCTCCCAGGTTCCTCTGTTGAATGCTCATCCCTGTCGTGATGGCGTCTGGCGGTGGGGCCCTCAGGGATGGAACTGGTGTCCTTGCACAAGGGACACCTGCTCTTTCTGTCGCACGTGGACACAGCAGGAAGATTCCGTTACCAGAACTGGCCGCTGGCCCTGATCCCACGTCCAGCCTCCAGAGCGGTGGGAACGTGGGCTGTTCACGAGCGCCGTCCGTGGCTCTGTGCACAGCATCCTTCTCTGCAGGCTGGTCCACAGGTGGGTGTGTTTCTCTGGGTCCCGGAGCCTGGAATCCACACGGTGGCCGGGTTTCACCCCACGTCCTCCCGGCCTCACCGACTCAGAGATTCCCTCTCTTTGTTTCCAGAAGCATATTCAGACGTGTGTTCTCGTGAGGAGAGACAAATACTGCCTGGAGCCCCTCGATCATGTGTGCACGAAGCGCCCCCCCTAAAACACCCCCGATGGGCCCCGGGGGCACCGCGGTCCAGCGCGCCTCCCGCCTTCCCGGGGCCAGGCATCCAAGACGCTGCTTCCTGGTGAGGCCAGGACCTCCTGGGACCCCCTGGGACCCCGAGGGCGGGCAACCTGCACGGAGCGAGCATCCAGCTGTGCCCCGGCTCCGGGCGCCCGATGCTGTGCCCAGAACCCAGTTCCCTCCAGTTCTGCGTCATCTCCAGGGTCGCTTTGCAGCTTCACGGGCTCACCCGGCCTGGGGGAAGCACACAGGTGTTCCACACACATGCGTGTGTGTGTGTGCATGAATGTGTGCACGTGTGGGTCCCTGCATGTGTGTACATGATTCCGTGCATGTGCTTGTGTGTGCATGCGTGTGTGTGCAGCTGGCCTCAGACTCAGCTGGAAAAATAGACAAGATGGCTGAGGCCAGGTGTGCTCTCCCCAGAAACTGCAGGCTTCCCGCCCTCTCCTGACCCTGGGGACAGGGACACCTCCTCTCTCTGACTTCTGCTCTGGGCTCTGTGTAGACCTGCACTGTCTGTCCTTCACATGATGTGCATGACGTCCATCAGAATTTACTCGAGAGTAGGGGCGCCTGGGTGGCTTAGTCGGTTAAGCGTCCGACTTTCGCTTAGGTCATGATCTCGCGGTCCGCAGGTTCAAGCCCCGCGTCGGGCTCTGTGCTGACTGCCCGCTCAGAGCCTGGAGCCTGTTTCAGTCTGTGACTCCCTCTCTCTCTGACCCTCCCCTGCTCACACTGTCTCTCTCTCCTGGAAATAAATAAAACATTAAAAAAAAATTAAAAAAAAAAAAAAAAGAATTTACTCGAGAGCTTTAAAAAGCACAAATATGCCCAACCCCACGCCAAAGGGTCAGGGCCGACTGCTCCGGGAGGTGTAGGTGTGTGGAGCCCGGCCCCTGGACACCGCAGGCCCTGGCGTCACTCTCCTGCTAAAAGCCCGGATACCACCCCCGCCGCAGGGTAGGCGGGAAGCCTGGCCACAGGTCTTCATGCAGTGACGCCTCTCAAAATGCAGAGGAAGGAAGGGTGGTTTTAATCTGAGATAATAAATCATCTTGTGCTGCAGGTTTTACAAGCCTCTGTTGGTCGTCGCTGCGATAAAATGTGATCAAACAGTGTCATCCAGTGGGGAAAGGAGCCCGCAGTCCCCGGGGGCCAGAGCCGCCCGTACGCCGTGCATTTCAGCCCAGAAAATCAGCTCAGTTTAGACTCCTTCTCTGTGAGCCTTTTACACTGGGTGATACTCCGTCCGGATCCAGGGGCGGGAGCGTCCCGCCTCCGCCCCCGCCTGCCCTGCCCCTCTGCGCTCTCTCTTCCCGGCCACTGTTATCTCACGGGAGCACAGTCTGAGGCATGATCAGCCGCTGACAGTTGCCGCAGCCCCTGCGGTGCCCCCTGAACAAAAGCAGCAACATTCACTTCAACTTGCTCCTCGTGTCAAAGCGGACGCTGGCCGTTAAGCTCTGGGGGCCGCTCAGCTGGCGGATTAAATGCACTCGCCTGCGTTACGTCTCATTTAGACACACCCGCTCGGCTCAGAGCCAGGTGGCTTCCAAAGGTGGACATTAGAGCCTGAGTTCTTTATGGCACCAAAATGATCCTTAAAATGTGGCTGCCCCTGGGCCACACGGCGGAGCGAGCCCGGAGCATCTGCAGACAGAAGAGACTCCACTTGCTCCCAAGCGAGGCTTCCCCGAGCAGCTGGGGGTCCTTCCCTGGGGCCGGCGTTGGGGCTCTCGGCGCCCTGCTGAGTGGACACCAGGCCCCCATCCTGGCCTGTGTCAGGCTATGAATCAGGTGCAGCTGGAAACTGCATTAAGCTGTGAATCAAGGTCTCAACCGTCTCAACCAGAGTGAGTGACAGCGGGCCTCGGGGGCTCGCAGCGGCCAACGCTCTGCGGGCGACAGTGGGTCCTGCGTGGCCGGGAACGGGGTGGGCTTCGCTGCGTGCAGGCTGCTGGGTGACCTTGGCCAGGCCGCTGCCCCTGGTTGGGACTCAATTTCCTGGCCCGCTCAATGAAGGGGTGGGCTGGGTGACCTCAGAGCCTCCCGCCAGCCCTCGCATTTTATTATCTTAATTGTGTGCTATTGACTATCGGCAAGGCCGGTCACCCTTGAGGCCCGCAAGCGGCTTTGACTATTGATCCCCGCATTACTTCACCCGTTGCCAAAGCAAACTTCCCAAAGTGACTCTTGGTTTGGCATAAAACAAGCCACGCAGTCTTGTTTGAGATTCTTTAACCCTCTCATTGCCTTTGTGATGGTGTGAGGACATCTGGAGGCCTGGGGGTCCCCACAGCCCCCGCCCGGCGCCCAGACACCGCTGGGCCGCCTCCCTCCGTGTCTCCGTCACACCCCGTGAAGGTCATCGAGGCTGCGCGAGCAACACACACATGCCATCTCCCTGTAACAGGACAGCGTGTGCTTTCCTGGGCATTTTTCTCAAATGTGTCCATGAATAGAGCCTTCTGTCTCCAAATACAGTCCCTCGGGGGCGCAGTTCCATCCGCAGCACGAGAATTCGAGGAAGCGGGGCCGAGGGGTGGGGCTCTGCGTGAGGCTGGGAGACACCACGTCAGCAGGGCTGGGAGTTGGGGTCTGGAAACGACGCCGTTCCTGCGTCCCGGAGGCTCTGACCTTGTCGGGGGATCCAGGGGCTGAGGCAGAGTGGACGGAAGGTCACCGGGTAAGAGAACACGGCAGGTGTCAGGAGCTGAACCACCGGGTGAGATGGCTCAGCCGTGTGTCCGCCGGGCCTGGCCCAGGGACGACAGGGCCGGGAGGCGCCTCTGGACCCAGTAGAAGGGGAGGCGTCCTCAGCCCGTGTGTCCAAGTCCCAGCCCCCTGGGACCTCACAATACAGTGACTGGGTTAGGAGATGGGCCTTCAAAGGGCCGATGAGAAAATGAGGTCCTCCAGGATGTGCGTGACCCGGTCTGGATGGGGGCCTTTGAGGAAGAGAGGGTGGGGCACAGACACACCGAAGGCCGACCTTGTGAGGACGGGGAGGGACGGCATCTATGTAGCAGAGAGTGGCCTCAGGAGACACCGGCCCCGCCCACGCTGTACCCCGGGCTGGCAGCCTCCGAGACTGAGGAAATACATCTCTGCTGTTTCTCTGCCGTCTGCAAAGCTCGCTGCGCAGGCAGAGCTGGCAGAGGGCCGGGGAGGCCCGGGGTCTAATTTTCCCGGGAGACGCCCCGCCCCAGCACGATACCTGCTCACAGCAGGTGCTCAGCAAACGCCACTGAACGGAGTCCGTGATTACCTTCGTGACGTCGAATGTCCTGCATTTGTCACAAAGACGTCCCTCACACCGTGTCCCGTGCCCCCGGCCTCTCATCGCCTGGGGAGGTTAGGGGCTGCGTCCTGGGTGAGCACCTTCCAGCCACCTCCCTGCACGTCCCCCCGCGAGGCGTCTGCAGCAGGCTCCCCTCCACCCCGTCGCCCCTGGACACGCGTGCACCTGTGCTCCTCTGCCTGGACCACCCTGGTCACTGGACAGCGATGGTGCTCCTAAAGGAACCCGTCATCTCAAAGGAAACACCAAGGACCCTGTTAGACAGACAACAGTGTGAGATGGTTTTAATATTGATAACGCTATTGGGTGTTTACGGTAACTGGATACTTTTCACTTCCCTTCACGGCTCTGTCTTCTCTCCCACATTTGCACAAGCAGTTGTGGAATCCCCGAGGCGGATGGTGTAAGTGTGCGGACAGAGGCTATAAATAGCCACAAGTGTCCCCAGCATTGTCGAAGCTGTTTGGAAACCACCAGAAAGAACACCCTCTGTGATTTAGGTGGGAAGGGACTTGGCACAGCCTGAGAATGGCCGTTATTCTCAGGCAGAAGCCACGGTCCCTCCTGGGGAAGGCTCTGCTCGCATCCTCTCAAGTTTCTGGGGGAGAAGACAGGTGTCCAGCGAGTGAGGCCCTTGGATGCGGGTACTTGCAGGCCGTGTACACACGTAGCGGCTGCAGATGCTGAGTCACGACGCTGCCCACAGAGGGCCTCTTGCTCCCAGATGAGCTCTGACTCAGATGATTCAGTTTTGTTCAAAGGCACAAATGGCCAATTCCCAAACCCTGTGGAAAGGCCGTTGACGTGGACACTGGGGTCAGGGGGCAGTTGCTCATCCCCCTCAAATAATTACAGCTGCATCCACATGCACTGTGGCTTCACCTCGCCTCGAGGAGGCTACGTGGCCCACAGTTGGGCAGTCCGTCCCCTCTGAGACCACCCAAGAAAGGGAGGGAGGGAGGAGGTCACAGGGCAGAATGCCACATACGAGAGCACAGCAGTCAGAGGCCAGTCCAGCATCTGTCTTGACACTCAGCTCTCTTGACCCATCTGTCCACCGACACCCAACTGAGCGACAGCTCTGCCCACGGACACTCAACCACGGGACCCCCTGGCTGCAGCTGGACGCTGGCACGAGAGTCCCCACCTCTCCCTGGCCACTCGTCCCCTGGAGTCGTGTCCCTTGGGTCTTACTTAATGGCAGGTTTGCAGAGCAGCCTTTTGGGGCTCGATCAGCATGTGGTGATGTGGGAAAGCTGCATTATTATCTGATAAATTTATCATGTGTGCTATTGTACTTGTTGGTTATGAAAAATCAGCGGTTGCCTGGTAACCGAAATTGTCTGTCAGCTCCCAAACGTCCGAGGCTGCAGAGCCTGACGTGCTGGCTTCATGGGGCCATAACCGAGGCTTCTGGATGACACTGAGCAAACCTGGGAGGGCCAGGGATTTAGGGGACGGAGGCGCACCTGCCCTTGTTCAAAGTTGTCCCACTTAGACGAAGCATCAGATGAGCACCCATGGCTGTGCTTTGTGCACAGCTTGGAGACAGAAGAGGAGGGCAGCTATTTCAGGCTCATCAGTGAGCGAGCAAGCCCACAAGGGAAGGACCAGACACTGTGAATGGCAGGCACCACCCATCCCAGCACCGAGGGAGCCCTGTGTCCACCCTCACCCATCCCAGGGGCCTTGTCCAAGGGAAGCCCCAGTTCTGAAGTTGTAATTGAAGGAATGAGACCCTGACTCTGACATGTGCTCTCTGCCTTTGTGTCACTAACCTGAACCCCTAACCCTTAACTCCTAACCCTAATTCCTAACCCCAACCCCCGACTCTAACCCCTAACTCCTAACCCTAACCCCTTATCCCTAACCCAATCCTGCCACCCCCTCTCCATCTCCCAGGATCTGAGTTCTACCTCGGATTCCCTCCCTAGACAGCAGATTCCAGCCAGCTGATGGGGCCAGGCACAGGCAGTGGGCTTCCACATGTGTGCCCCTTAGAGACTTCGTGGTTATGTCAACCCCATTCAGATAGCGAAAAGTTGTGGGTGCAAATTTTGCTTAAAACTGTTTTAACTTTTTCAGAATTGTTATAAAAAAATATGCACGCCCCACACTTTTGTCTGTTAAATCCTTCGTGCTCGTGTTCTCTGTTGGCTTTATAGAAAATGGCTCAAATAGAGAGATTTGTAAAATAAAGTTGTGTTCGTAAACTAACACGTATAATTAATTATATGTCCAGTGGGTGTGTCACTTGCTACCCAGGGTTGTTGTCAGAATTGAATGAAAGAAGGGTCGTGAAGAGATTGTTGGGAAGCGGAGCAGCATGAGTTCTTGAGTTTCCTTCATTTAAGGCCGTTAGACCAGCATCCAGAGCCCGTGGGGCCGGGAGCTGTCCCGGGTGCTGAAGGTACAGAGGCGTATGGTAGGAGGTGTGTGAAATTCTAGACAGAGCCCGTAGTGCAGGCGCGTGGGCAGGGGCATCCTCATTCACCCATTTGTTGGGCTTCCATTGACTCACGCTCCACCTGTCCATTCATCCATCCATCCATCATCCATCATTCAACCATCCATCCGTCTATCCACCATCCATCCATCCATCCTCCATCTGTCTTCTTTCCACCCACTCATCCATCCGTCCATCCTTGATCCTCCATCTATCCATCACCCATTTATCCAACCATGCATCCACCCATCCCCCATCCACCCACTCATCCAACCATCCATCCATCCATCATCCATCATCGGTCTATCCACCCGTCCATTCATCTGTCTATCCATCATCCATCCATCCATCTGTCCACCCACTCATCCATCCATCCATCCATCCATCCATCCTTTCTTCTAGGTGCCTCAGCCTTAATCATCAGTTCTGCCTTCTGCCTCTTTCCAAGCCTGGCTGGGACCTCACCCCCAGGTGACCAGGAGAGCCCACACAGCTGTCCCCACTGGGCTCACCACACACACCAGTGGAACTGTTTGCAGGCCTTGCTTTTCTCTGAGTTTTTCCTGCAGACACAATCTGAACTCTGGAGCCTACATCTGTCTTACAGTTTGGGCTCCACCACTTCTAGTAGGGAGATCTTGGGTCAGTCACATGGACAGCCTGTGACTTAGTTTCCTCTTTGGTGACTTGGTGTGTTCCCATAAGATGATTATAGGACTAAATAAATGATAGACGCAAACCCTAGAAAAACTATTCTCACCACGTGTTTAGTGCAATGTGTACTCATTTGCCATTATTCCCGTCATATCCTGGATGACTGGTAAGGGGGCCCCGTGCGCATTCACTCGTGGATCCCGCGTGCCTACCTCCACTGTGCGTGGCATGTGTGGGGTCCTCTGTGGTTTCTTCTCTGCAGCCCCACTCTCTCATCTGTGGTACTTGACTCATTCCTGATCCTGAGATGATTTATTTACTCCCTGGCTAAAATGCAGACCCCACCAGCCTGGGACGTTTGTTGTTTCACCGCACAGTCCTGGCCATGAGCACAACGTCCCACACAGAGCGGGCACTCAGGGCACAGCTGCGGCATGAATCATGGACTCTGCCCCTCACATCACCCACACTTCCCGGCCCAAGATTGACCTTTCTGGAGAGAATCCCCCCTTCTCCTACATTATACATACATTTCTAGAAAATTCACTTGTTGGGAAGGCAGGTTTGCTTCTTCCTTGGAATAATTTCCCCCCTATTTTTATTTTAAGCTTATAAACTTTGGAAGGAAACAAGCTCTACTCCTGTTTTAAAAAAAGTCACCCCAACAGAAAGGCTGCTAACACCTGCTATGTGATATCATTAATAAATTACTAGAATATTGCAGCATCTTAAATGCTCATCTGCTCCAAGCCATTTGAAAGGAGCTGAGCTTTTCTGGGCTGGATGCCAGTGACCGTCTGGCGGCCTCTGGAGCATGTGGGGGTAGAAGGGGCGGCTGCAGATGGGGGCCCTTGCTCTCTCATTGGGAACGTAATATGCTGCCTTCTGCTTCGTTACTTCCATCCCAGATTTTGTGTTTCCCCTCACGCTTTCTGAGTCAAATGAACAAAGATGTGAGAATATTCGAGACATTTTCCTGTAGGACAATTAAATCTTGACAAAGGCAGGATATATGGCAAATATACACGTATATTATAACATACATGTTTATGGGAACGGGACATACTGGGACACTGTCTGCCTTAACACTCAGACCATCTAGTTTCCCCAGAGACTCCATAAGAAGGTCCATGGGCATCTCTCGCACTGCGTTGCTCACACCAAACTCTTGCCCCAGAAATGAGTCTGTGCTTCCCCAGGGATCTGTGACCTCGCGATGGGTGCTGGCTCTTAGCCAGCATGGTCCTCAAGCCCCTGCCCAGTGCCTGCAACTCCGTCAGCCCAGCGCTTGGATAGATTTGATAAAGAACAAGAGGAGAGCCGGCACAGAATATTTGGCGTGGTCTTTCATTTATGCTGGTCAACATCCTGGTTTAGTTTTTAGTTTAACATGACTCTTGAGAGGAAGTCATACTCCATCTCAACAGACACATGGAAAGATTATCTTCCTTCCCTTGAAACTTTCAGGTGAAGTGAGACAAGGGCAAATGTGTGCTTCTCAAACATAAGGTGAGGCTGCTCCCATTCACACACAAGCCTGCTTGGCTGGCACTGCGGTGGTGGCCTGGCTGTGCTCCCCATCGGGCCGTGACACATGTCTCAAGGTGACTCTTTCCGCAGCTGTGGATCACTCCCTGCAATCCCTTTGACATGCCCAAAGCTTCCCCGTTCTGGATGGCTCTGTTCAAGTCCTTCCACACCCTCGGACTCCCAGGTCCACCTCTGGATCACCCTCCCGCTGCTATAGGGACTTAAGACAACCCAGGCAGCTTCCCTTTGGGGGTGGCCCCATAGAGTCCCCCCAAAACACACAGCATTGGGATGCATCAACCAGATGTTCACCCTTGTCTTCAGGGGTGACTCAGAGGCAATCTCCCCTCCCCCAGATCATGGGGCGCGTGTTAGCCACTGTGAACGGTATGCCTATGGCAGGTTCTCGGATCTCCCAAGTGTGAGCTCGGAACAGTGTCCGTGGGTCCTCCTGCACTTAGAAGAAGAAGGTGATGCTTTGCTGCCCAGCATCTGGGGAGAGGAAGGCACGGAGATGGCCGCCCAGCTCACCAGGTCAGCCTTCGACAGAAACCCTCGTGGGATCCTGTCCTCATCACTGATCTTAGGGTTAGGAGCTCACACCCTTGGGAAGCACAGCTCTTGCCAGAAACAGGACTCCTGTCCTGTTTATGCACTTGCTTGATGGATGATGAAGAATTATCTAAGCTGCTTTATGTCTTCTAACTTGCAAATGCCCATCTGTGGGTCTAGCATTTCTCACTGGAATGCACCTCATCGTGAATTTCCTTGTCAACCCCCTGCATAGGAACCGTTACTATTTTGGGCCCAGAATTGATGCCAAACCGAGAAACCAATGGCGCTATTCAACCAGCCGCAGTTGCCTGGATCATGCCCGTGCACCCACTGATGTATTTACTACCAGCCGGTAACCGCATGTCCGGGACGCTGAGCCAGTGTTGGGAAAGTGTGTAAATGTAACACACGCGCCAACTGCATCCTCCAGTCATGCAGTGGCTGTCATCCGGGGGAGACTGCCAAGATCTGGAGACAAGTCTGGTTGTCACGACGAGTGTGCATGCGAGGGGGCAGTGCCGCTCGCATCCACTGGGTAAGAGGTCATGGACACTTCTAACACCCTACCACGTGCAGAAGCCCATCCGCCACGGGCAGTGATTCTGCCCAAACGCCGCTAGGAAGCCTTGCTGGGGTAGAACCACAGGCCGCCAGTCAAGGGAGACGACACTTGTCAGCACGGCCCCCTCCTCTTCAGCGGTTTCTTACACACCCAACAGGTTAGTAAAAAGTTGCATTTATTTTTATTTTTTTATTTGAGAGAGAGAGATAGACTCCCAAGCAGACTCTATGCTCAGTGCAGAGCCTGACCTGGGGCTCGACCCATGACCCTGGGATCATGACCTGAGCAGAAATCAAGAGTCGGTCATTCAACTGACAGAACCATCCAGGCGCCCCAGAAGTTGCATTAATAGAAAAAGCCTCACCCGGTGCTTTGGGAAGCAGCGCCCTCACACGCGGTCAGGCTGAAGAGGCTGCACGCGCTGGGGCTGCAAGAAAGTTCACTCCTCCTGGGTTCCATGTGGAGGTGCTCGCCCCGCCCACCGCCCTGGGCTGCTCATGTATCTGCATCTCCTTATAACTTCCAGCGAGTCGAGACGGCCTTGCTCGTAGACTGCGGACTGGCACGTTTGTGAGTCTGCTCAGGAGGAAGAAAATCCATCTGCCCAGCGTTTGCACTGACACCAGCGCCTCTGTCCACCGACTCGCGCACCGCGCGCCAGCAGCATGCCTCCAGGGACCGCATGAGACCCCGCAGCCGTCTTCCCTCTGTGGTCCTCCCCCTTACAGGTTGGGCCGTTGTTTTATGGCACATGGAGTCTGATAAGACATAACCTTTTCCTTCAAGGGGTTGACAGTCTGCTAAGTCAGATTAGGGAAGAGTGTGGTCAGCTACCAGTGATGGAGCCGGATTCATCCTCTACCTCCTACGCTGTGTATAAAATAATGAGGCAGACAGAGGAGACACCCCGTGGCACCTAAAGACCCCTGGGGACCATTTCTGTGCTGCTGCTGGTGCCACCATGTGGCCCCCCTGGGCCCGTCATGAGTCGAGAGTCATGACTCAGTGCAAGACTGAGTGCGTGGGTTCCTCTCTCCCTCCATCTCCCCTCCCTTTTCTCTCTTCCCTTATCTCTTTCATGATTCTATGATTCCGACACAGAAGCCTGGCTTTATAACCCTGCAGGGAATGGAACAGCCTCTCTGGCTCCTGATGCGGGCTTGTCTGGCTTTTATTGATGTAGGACGGCCCCCGTCCAGGCGTGGGGGGCTTCACAGTGTTTTCACTTGCAGTTCTCAAGGACAGAAGTCAGAAACACCTTGGCCACCCCTCCATCAGGCTTCAATAAGATGTTCTGATTTTGTGTCCTAAACCCCTGCGGCTCCACGTCCCTCCCCCCTAACCTTCCTGGCCGCGCACTGCTGTAGGGGTCCTGTCGCACCAGGCAGGGCGTCCAGCCCTCCGGCACCTTCCCCAACCACCCTCTGTCCTCGGGGGCTCCTCTCAGGCTCTGGGCCCTTCAGCTTCCTCGCTTTTGCTCTCCACCTCCCCCACTCCGCCACCATCCGAGTATTTGGTTTATTTATTGATGATGAGAGAAATAACAATAGACAGTTAACAGACACCCAGAATGGGGGCATGAGGAAGGAACTCTGAAGATCTGTGCCCATAAACAACCCAAACTAGTTAAAAACAAATTTAAACCTTCTGGAAGTTTCCCTAAGGGAATTGAGCAAGCGAATACACGTATTCACAATATTTGCCAAATCTTGGTAAGAACAATGCGTGCTTGCAGCCCCTGAGCTGTGACCTGCTCCCTCCCTCCTTTCCTCTGCTCGGCGGGACAGAATCTCCAATACCTGCCTCGGCTCCGAGCAGGGGCTCTGGGTGAGGGTGGGCACCGGGTCTTCCTCAACCCTAGCAACTCCAGGGCCAGACGCTCAGCTCCTGGTGAGCATGACCGAGAGCTCGGGGCTCCCGCAACACCCACCTGTTCACAGGGCAGATCGGAAAGAACAGCAAATAAATCCAAAGCAGGAAAGAAATGACAGAGATAAGAGGGGAGAGCCATGGCCTAGAGAACAGAAAACTGTGTCATGTTTGACAAATGTTCAGCTCACACTGATCAAGAGAAAACTTGAGGAGACTCATTTGCAAAACTCCGAAATAAAAGGGAATGTTACCGCCAATCTTACAGAAACGAATAGGATTTTAAAGGATTATTATGAATAGCTGTAGGCAAACAAACTTCAGGAAATGTAGACAGAATGGACAAGTTCAGAAAGACACAAAAACTTGTTTAAGGGAAGGAATATAAAACCTGAGCAGACCTGAAACAAAAAAGGGATTGAATTAATAATTAAAAATTACCATTCAAAGCCATCTACAGACATAGCACAATCCCTATCAAAATTCCATGGTGTGTTTTGTAAAAATAAAAAAAGAATGTATCCTAAAATTCATATGGTATCTCAATGGACTCCAAATACTCAAAAAAAAAATCTGAAGAGGTAAGAACGCTGGAGGGCTCACCCTTTCTGACTTCAGAACTTGTTACAAAGCTGCACGAGACAAAACTGGCACCAAATGTAGTCCTGGCATAAAGACAGATGGAAAGAGCGATGGAACAGGACCAATTCAGGAAGAAAGAACTGCACACAGGGTCCAGCAAGTTCTGACAGAGGTGCCGAGGTCCCTCATTGAGAAGAAACAATCGTGTCAACAAATGTTGTTGAGTAAACTGAGTCTCCATGTCCGCAAGAATGAAGTTACACCTTCTCCTTATACCTTACAGATGAAACCCAACCAAAATGGATCAAAGGTCCAAAAGTAAGACCTAAAAATTTTAATATCTCCCAAGAAACCATGAGGGAAACTTCAAAACATCGTATTTGGCAATCATTTCCTGATTATGACACTATAAGAACAAGCAAAAAAGACAGATAAACTGAACTACATAAAACTAAAAACTCCATGCCTCAGAATATACAATCAATAGTGGAAAAAGGAAATCTACAGAATGAGGGGGGGGAAGTGATAATCATATACCAGATGAGGGATCGATATCCAGAATAAATAAAGAACTCCTACCACTGAATGCCACCAAAAACAACCAACTCCGTTGAACAGCTGACATGGGATTTGAACAGACATTTCTCCAAGGAAGATATACAAATGGCCAACAAGCACAGAAAAGATGATTCATTGTTAGGGAAACGTAAATCAAAACCACAGTGAAAAACCACCTTACACTAGTTGGAACGGCGGCTGTTAAGAAAACCACACACACACACACACACACACACACACACACACACAAGAAACAACAAGTGTTGGCAGAATGTGCGGAAATTGGAACCCTGTGCGTGTAACGCGGTGCATTCTTTGAAAAATAAAACAGAATTACCCTCTGATCTAGCAACTCCACTTCAGAATAAACACACAAAAGAATTGAAAATAGGACCGCAAAAAAATACTTGCACACTCAGCTTCACGGCGGCGTCATTCACAATATCCCAAAGGTGGAAGCAGCCTACACGACCATCAGTGGATAAACTGATGAACAAAATGTGGTGCATCCATACAAGCGAATGGTGTTTAGCCTGAAAAGGGAGGGGATTCTGACACCTGCTACAACATGGATGGAACTTGAAGACATGGTGCTCAGTGAAATGACCCAGACACGAAAAGACAACTACTATATGCCTTAGCCTGTGTGAAGAATCTAGAACAGCCACACTCATGGAGCAGGAAGTAGAACGCTGCTCCAGGGGCTGGGGGAGGGGAGGTTGGGGACTCAGTGTTTAGCCAGGACAGAGTTTGTAGTTTTGCAAGAAGAAAAATAGTTCTGGAGATGCGGTGCGCAACAATGCGAATATATTTAATGTGGCTGAACTGTGCCTTTAAACATCATTAATATGGTACATTTGTTATGTCTATTTTACCACAATTGAAAGTATTTTTAGAGGAAAACAAACTGCCAAGAGTAAAAACATTCAGAGCCAGGTGGCTTCACTGGTAAATGCCACCTAGTCCTATAAAGAAGAATTAATACAAATTCTTCATAGACTCCTTCAAGCGTAGAAGAGAGGACACCACCCAAGTCATTCCATGAGGTGTGATTTACTTTGGCCCTAAAATCACAAAGACATCACAAGGAAAGTACAGACCAACATCGTTTTGAACATCCATGGAAAATTTTTCAACAAAATACAGGCAAACGGAATCCAGCAACCTAAAAAAAACAAACAAAAAAAACCTTTTTAAAAGGATTCCCAAGAATGTACAGTTATTTTTAACAAATATTTATTAATGTAATGCACTATATCAATAAAATAAATAATGGGCACCCGGGTGGCTCCGTTGGTTGAGCATCTGACTCTTGATTTCGGCTCACGTCATGGTCTCACGGTTTGCGAGTTTGAGCCCCACAGCGGGCTCTGCGCTGTCTCTCCCTCTCTCTCTGCCCTTCCTCCTGCTCTCTCTCTCACTCTGTCTCAAAAATAAATAAATAAACTTTAAAATAAAGAAATAATAAACCCACATGATCATTTCAATATGTGCAGAAAGAGCATGTAAAAAATTCAACACCACTTTGTAATAAAAGGAAAGAAAATCACAGGAAAGCAGGAACCTGGGAGAACCTCATTAAGCTGATAAAGATTGTCTCCCAGAAACCTCACCGCTGACATCACACTTGATGGTAGAGATTGGACGCTTCCCCCACTAAGATCAGGCAAGTCAAGGATGTCCACTTTCATCATGCCATTTATTTATATCCCAGGGGCTCCACGCAGGGCAGCCTGGATAGAAAAATAAACAAAAATCTTCCGGACTGGAGCGGAGAATAAACTCTGTCCGTCTGCGGGTGACGTGATGCTGTATGTAGAAAAAGAATCCGAAAGAGCCCACCAAATAACTCTTCGAACTAACAACAAATTCAACTAGGCTTTGGGATACAAGATCAATATAAAAAATAAACAGAATTTCCATGTACTTGCAACAAATAATCCAAACTTGAAATGAAAAATGACTATAATAACATCAGAAAGAATAAAACCTAGGAATACATTTAACGAAAAAAAGCTCAAAATCCCAGCTGACTTATTTGTGGGGATTTATAAGCTGATCCTGAAATTCATATGGAAATTGAAAGAATCTGGAATAGTCCAAATAATTTTGAAAAGGAAGAACAAAGTTGGAGGACTTCTCAATTTCAAAACTGACTACAAACCTCCAGGAATCAGGTCAGTGCAGTATCGATGTGAGGAAAGACAGACCAGAATAGAATGGAATCCACAAAGTAAACCACATTTTTGGGGTCAATTGACTTTTGACCGAGACACTGAATGGGGGAAAGAATCTTTCCAGCAAATGATGCAAAAGACTTAATTTGGAGCCGTACTTCATCCCACAGAAAAAAGTTAACTCAGAATGGAATAAATGATCGCGTATAGAGCCAAACCTATCAGGTTCTTGGAGGAAAGCACAGGCATCAATTTCGTGATGTTGGTTTAGGCATAGTTTCGTAGATACGATGCCTGAAGCAGGGGTAACCCCCTCCTGCCCCAGAAAAAAAGGCCAATTTGTCATCCTCAAGTTAAAAGCTTCCATACTTTAAATGACACTATCAAGAAAATGAAAAAGAATCCACGGAACGAGGAAAACTTCTGAATTATGTCTCTAATAAGAGACGTTTATCCAGGATAGAAAAGGAGTCTCATGACTCAAGAATAAAAAGACAACACAAATGAAAAACAAGCAAGAATTGGGGCACCTGGGTGGCTTAGTCGGTTAAGCGTCCAACTTTGGCTCAGGTCATGATCTCATAGTTCGTGGGTTCGAGCCCCACGTCGGACTCTGTGCTGACAGCTCAGAGCCTGGAGCCTGTTTCAGATTCTGTATCTCCCTCTCTCTCTGGCCCTCCCCTGTTCCTACTCAGTCTCTCAAAACAGACAAACAAACATTAAAAAAATTTTTTTAAATGACCAAGAATTCACATCCTCGCCAGCATCTAGAGTCTCCTGGTTTGTTCATTTTAGCCACTCTGACCAGCGTGAGGTGGTATCTCAGTGTGGTTTTGATTTGTATTTCCCTGATGAGGTGAATGGAAACTGGTGCAGCCTTTCTGGAAAACAGTGTGGAGGCTCCTCAGGAAACTAACACTAGAACTCCCCTAGGACCCAGCAATAGNGCCCGGCTCTGGTCTCCCCGTGTCCAATCCAGACGGTCTCTCGGGGGTGTGTCTGCGTCTCTGCCGTCTTCCTCCCTGAGACTATCGTGTGGGAACCCGGATGGCATGGACTCCAGGCCCACCCTCTGCACCAGCAGCTGCCCACCCGGAGGCTAATTCGTCCTGCTCTGGGCAAGTCCGACGTGGCAGGTTCCCGGGTGCAAGTTCTGGGGCTGCGCTGAGGCCCGCCTCCTCTCACCCCGCACGTTTGCTCTCCCAGCGCTCTACCCTGCTCTGCCCGAGACACACCGCCCGACATGACCCATTGAAGCCGAGTCTTTGGCTCAGGACCCCTAGGATCCGGCCCCTCGCCCCACCCGGCTCTCTGACCCTCACCCCGCCCCCCCACTCTGC
>NW_027529175.1:7971514-7975951 GCF_008692635.1 Crocuta crocuta
ACTCTGCACCACGGTCACTGTCCTCCAGCAGCCTGCTCGCCTCTCCGCCGTCCCCCACGGTCCAGGCAAGCTCTGCCCTCTCCCTTCCCTCTGCCTGGGGCGCCCCCACCCCCCGTCTCGTGTGCACTAGGTCTCTGCTCATGCCCGTCTCCCTGGGAGCCCCCACGACCACCAGCTCCGAGAAAGAACACCCTGCTCTCACCCCCTTCTCCTGGTGGCTCAGTCTCCTTACACTCGGTCGCTTCTAAGGAAGCTCTTGTCCCCTCCCAGGCCCAGGGCAGCAGCGGGCACGGGGTGGGCGCTCGGGCCCCGCTCCTGAGCAAGGAGGGCTGAATGCCCTGAATGCCGGCGGGAGGCCCCGCGGCACCGAGAACAAGGATCGTGGGGCCCTCGTCCCTGCGTGGCACCTTGGAAAGCGGACGGGGCCGTGGAAAGGATGCCCACTACTGGGTCTCCACCCTTCCGACGTCAGTTGATACCGAGGCTGGGGGGCCCGGTCAGCCCCGTGCCGAGAGGGGACCGCGGACAGGGACCCGGCTGCCAGAACTGGGTGTGTCGAGCTGCCCGCTCGGGTCTCCGCATCGGCAGCCCCCCCGGCTCCTCCCCGCCATCCACGCCGGCCAAGCGGGCTGGGCAGGGGCGTCCAGTGAGAGTGCGGGCGGCTGGAGCAGAGAAGCGATGTCCCTGCCTCCCGGCAAAAGTCACACGTGCCCCAATGGGCAACCCCGCCCGCGGCCCCGGGGACGGCGCCTGGACCCGCCTGGAGAGGAATCCGGGGGCTCCCCTGGCCGGAGGGCGGAGGCGGGCTGGGAAGGGTCTGCAGGGGAGAGCTGCTCCCGGAGCGCTGCCCTCAGACTGTGCCCTGCCTCGCGGGGGGCAGGGGGTGGGCAGAAAAAGCCTCTCTTCCCGCATTTGTTTCTCCCCTGCAAGAAGCCATCCATTACCTGAGAGGGGCCCCGGCTGCGGGTAGACGGCGACCTGGCAAGGTGCAATTGGCGAAGTGTCACTTTTATTCATGGCCTCGGATCCGAGAATGGGCTTCTTCACATTTTAATTATCGGAAAGCACTTACCACCCTCACTTTAATGAATTATGTAAAATGTAAGCACGTGCAATTATATTTATAAATAAAAAGCAGCCGGCGCGGTGTAGGGACCCTGGTCTCTAAAGGGACCTCATTAACTCTGGTCCCTCTTCCTCCCCCCTCACCATCGTCCCNGCAGCCGCGTGGGAGCTGCCCTCCACCCCACCCCTGCTGGACAGCGGGTCCAGGGTAGGGCTGCGGCCACCGTGTGGGCAGGTCCCTCCAGGTCCCCCAGGGCCCACCTGCATTTGCTTCGCCCAGAGGGGGCTCTGTGCTCTGGGACAGCCAGGCCCTCTGGCCACCAGGAGGCTCAGGGAGGCACGAATGGCTGTGTCTCCTCCCCCTCCCCCCCACNGCTCCGAGTTCCACCCTCAAATTGTAAATGAAAGAATTTGATTACGTGAGTGACAACGTGCTGTGTGAAGAACCAGGACAAGATGGCCTTTGTCTCCAAACTCCGAGTCTGATTTCCGTTCTGCCCACTGAACACGTTGCAAATCCATCACGAAAGCTCCACGGAACGTGAAGGTCGGGCCCAGCTGGGGTCCAGGGGACACATGCGGGGGCCCCGTCTGGAGAGGACACTGTCACCAGAGCCAGGCTCTGCTCCTCAGACCCCAGGGACCCAGGACAAGACCCTGCAGACACCCCCAGCGCCTCCTACCTGTGTGGCCTCTGATTACACGATGCATGAAGGCAAGGAGGGTGCGTCCCGGAAAGCCGTGGCCACAGGCAGGGAGCTGGGCTGGGACACAGCTTTTCCGTGGTTTCTGTACTCGGGAAGCTCGGAGGTGATTTAGTTTCCCACACTGACTTCCCAAAGGCACCTTTGACGCCTCCGCAGGTGCCCTCTCAGCAGCGGGTCCCGCACTGCGGACTCAGAGCCCGCCTCGTTAGCCCGGCTGCTGCTGACCGCGGGCCCGAGAGGGACGCACAGTCCGGGACGCCTGGCCATGCCCCCGTTTTGCTTATTCGGGAAAAACCACGGGACCTAATACCTTCTCGTCTCGGCGCGCTGTCTGCCAATGCGAGCACAAGTCCTTCCCTCAAAATCACGTTAAATTAAAGGTGAAGCCTGGATCGCGTCACAGGGCTGTTAATTGTCAGGAAGGGCGATCTACAGGACACGACTGCCCGGGGACTTGTACCAGCCACCACTTGGCACCGGGGCGTGGACGTGGGGAGGGGTCTTCCGGTCACGAGCCCGGGCCGGAGGGTCCTGCCCCCACCCCCTGGCATGGCTGTTCCCACCCCAGCCGCACAGAAGCCACGTTCAGGCACAGGCCGGGTGGCGGTGGGGGACTGGGGGGCTCCAGCCTTAGCATAAGCGATCCCCAGGGGCTTTGAGTGGCTGAGCCAACTGAGCAAAACCCCTCTAGTGGCTGTAGCTTTGAGCCAAAAACGTTGCCCATAGTCTGACTCCACCCCGATAGCCTGAGTCCACAGGGCGTTTTGAGGCTCCAGCGCTGTGCAGACGCGTGGTCCCTCGTGGCCAGACACCGTGGGCACGCGGACGTCCACGTCCCGCCGGCAATGGGCTCAGGGGAGCCGGTGGCCCAGGGCACACAGCCGCCCGGTGTTCCTCACTCCAAAACGTACCCCCAGTGGCTGTGCCATAAGACGCCACGGTTTGTGACACGAGGAAGCCGCAACGCAGCTCTGACGGGCTTGTGCGCCATGTGGCCGTGGTCCCCGGGCGCCCCAGGCTCCGGGCTGGCTCGGTCAGCTGGAGCTCACACAGCTGGACCTTCTGAGTGCCCAGCAGGGAAACGTCCCCAGGAGAGAGAGAAACAGAGACACGGAGAGACTGAGAGAGGGAGAGACAACCAGGCACGTGATGGCGGTTTGCTCCCACCCTCTGTCCGCTGTCCGACGCTGTTTCGGGAAAGGGTCCTGATGTTCAGTGAGGGGCAGCCCGGTTGGTGAGCAGCAGGGGTGCAGCACGGAGCTTCCTCACGGCTGCCGCCGGAGACAGGGCGCGACAGCCGCGTCTCCTGGCCCGCAGATGTACATTTTCCCCGCACACCCTTACCGCTCATCATTTATCCATACGAACCCAAGTGGAATAAAACAGCATTACAGCACGACCCGCACCCGTGCTACGCCCCCACCGGGCGCACGGCGGTGCAGGGGCGGCCTCTCTAAGCCTCACGGCTCTCGGGCGCTGTTTTGCGGGCGGCGGCCCCGAGTTTCCCCGCTCCGCGTGGGCCGGTAGCCGTGGGAGCCCCTGGAGCCCAGGGTGGTGGGTCTCTGAAGCTTAGCTCCCGGGAGCAGAGGGAGGCAGGCACTGGGGCTTTGGGCTGGCGGCTCGGGGCCGGGAGGCGCTTCTCAGGGGCGCAGGGGAGGAGGCCTTGGCCAACGTTCCTGACACGGGGAGTCACCCCCGGGAGAGACTGGCCCCCGCTCGGCGCCNCACCGGGCGCACAGCGGTGCAGGGGCGGCCTCTCTAAGCCTCACGGCTCTCGGGCGCTGTTTTGCGGGCGGCGGCCCCGAGTTTCCCCGCTCCGCGTGGGCCGGTAGCCGTGGGAGCCCCTGGAGCCCAGGGTGGTGGGTCTCTGAAGCTTAGCTCCCGGGAGCAGAGGGAGGCAGGCGCTGGGGCTTTGGGCTGGCGGCTCGGGGCCGGGAGGCGCTTCTCAGGGGCGCAGGGGAGGAGGCCTTGGCCAACGTTCCTGACACGGGGAGTCACCCCCGGGAGAGACTGGCCCCCGCTCGGCGCCCCCGTGACTCACTTTGCTTTTTCCTGTGGCCCCTCCCAGCCTGCTTCTTTCAAGCCGCCTGAGGCCCCACAGGCAGGGACGACCCACGTGATGATCCCCGGGAAGAGTGGGGGGCGTGGAGACCCGGCCCCAGCCCCCGGGGGATGGGACCAGCATCCCCAGGGCACAGGGCACACGGGCACCCCCAGGGGACAGGGCACACGGGCTCTCTGAGGTGGGAGCCTCACCCACAGTTTGAAGAATAAGATTAGCAAATGCTTAAAACAAAACCACGGCTACCGACAGACGGGAGGGTAAAACCTCGTGACAGTAAATAAAGTGCAATCAATACGAAGCAGGGGCGCGGGGGTGAGAGCCAACAGGCCCTGATTCAGGACCGGAGACAAGGAGGGAATGAAAGTGAGAGCTTTTCATTTGCTGGGAAGATTCCAGAGCTCTGTAATCACTGGGGGACAGGAATTGACTTGGGAACAAAGCCGGAGCCCTCACAGATCCCAGGCGCAGTGACTCCTCAGCGATTCTGGTCAAAAAAGACAAAGAGCAGGAAGTCGCTCCTGAGGCGAAGCCCTGGGGCTTTATCTTGGGACAAAGGAGCCTGTAGGCAGGGTTCCCAGGGGGGGGGGGGGGGGGGGCGGG
>NW_027529175.1:7976045-7976925 GCF_008692635.1 Crocuta crocuta
GGGGGTCCCCAGACAGGGAGCCCACACACCCGCGTTTCCGACTCCGTCCCCGGGTGCGTCTGAAGTGCTCTGACTGCTGGACTCCCGAGTGTAGCCTCTACTCCACCCGCGCGCAGACCCGATGGCAAAGCCCTGCGCCCGTAGAATAACCCTGATGAGGCCCCGAGGGAGATGCCCACTTGTCCCGTCCCTGGTGGGCAGCCCCTGGCCCCCGGGGACCCTGGGAGGAGGGAGAACAGTGGGCGAGGCCCCACCCTGGGACCCCAGGCGACCTCAACAGCGTTAGTAAGAGCTTCCCCCAATGGTCAGCGTGCAAATACTGAGCGCTGACTGCATGCCAGGCTGTGCCAGGGCCGCACAGCCGTGAGCAGGGCCACGGGGCTCCCGTGAGTAGCGGGACTGGACAGGATGCTGGGCGGGAACGAGCCGGAGCCGTGCAGCCCGGATGAGGTCCTGGGGGCCTCTTCCCAGAGCCCCAAACACCACTGCTCAGGGTGGGCAGAGCGGCTACACCGCTGGAGAAAGCTCCCGCTGGACGGCAGGTGGGCAGCTGGGGTCCAGGGCGCCAGCAGGTGCGGACGGCCGCAGGGCCGCGGGTTCCCGCCCGGAGACGGCGCATGAGCGGCCGCAAGGATGGCAGGCAGGCGGCGCCCTGACGCGCACGCCCACAGCCACCTCTGCCTCAGGCTTGAGCGGCCAGGAAGGGACAGGAGACCAGGGGTCCTTCCGGCTTCCTTGGGGAATTTATATTTTTCCATCTCAAATCCCAAGAGAAATTAACTGAGAAACGGGGAAAAGAGTGGAGTTAGAAGCCTCTAGAGTTCTCCTCGAGCAGGCGGCTCGGGGACGTGACTGCTGGGAAGGAACCGCCAAGGTCAAG
>NW_027529175.1:7976930-7982320 GCF_008692635.1 Crocuta crocuta
GGGGGGCGCTGGGACAGGAGCACCTGGGATAGCAGGGGGGCGCCTGGACTTCCCAGGAAGGGAGGCGTCAGGGGCAGGGACGCCGTGGAACATGGAATCACAAACGGACCTGACACCTGAGTGACCAAAATCAGCATCAATTTCCAAAGCAAAATCAACACCAGGCTGAGCAGACAACGTGCTTGAGTCGATGAAAGAGGAAACAAACTTAAACAAAGGCTCGTGGCCTCCGTCCCTCTTACCGGCCGGCTGATCTGCGAGCCCCACCACGGACGCAACCGGGACCCATGGGCTCCTCCGACCTCAGGCTGCCCCGTGGGCCCGGACCCGCTAGGTGTCCCACGGGCCGCCTCTGACCCCACGCCTGAGCAGCGGCACAGTCAATCTCCCAGACAGGCCACCGGGCGGTGCGGCGGGGGCGGGGTCCTGTGACGGCACCGCTCTGTGCCTGCGGCTGACGGGGCCCGAGTGTCCCTGGGAGGGAGGGGGACATCTGTCGGCACCAGGGGCCTCGGGAGCATGGGCCCCAGGAGAGGGCACGGCAGCCCCAGCCCCGTGCGGAGGAAGGCAGGCGTGTGGGGCCTCCGTGGACAGCAGCTGAGTGACCGTTTGGGACATGTCTTTCTCGGGGGCTGAGACAGACACCTGGGCTGGGACAAGGTCACCTGGGCTTCTGAATGCTGGGGTTCGGGGTCGAGGCGTGGGCAGGGCTGGGTCCTCCCAAGGCGTGTGGATGCCGTCCCTCTCCGTGGCCTCACGTGGCCGTCCCCCGTGCGTGTCTGTGCCCTGACACCCTCCTCGTAGGGACCCCAGTCACATTGGATCAGGGCCACCCTCTGACCTCATTTCACCGAAATCCCCTCAGGAAAGACCCGGCTCCGCCCACAGTCACGTTCTGAGGCGTCATGTGAGTTTTCGAGGACATGCGTCAGCCCCTGACACCACTCACAGCATCGGGCAGATCTGGCCTCGCTGGGTCCTAAGAACGGTCGTGGGAAAGCTCTATCTTAGGGACGTGTCGGTCCCTTCACGAGGGGCTCCGTCCTCCCCAGGCCCCTGTCTCCCGGGAACGGGTGGGGACCCCGCAGGGCAGCCGGGCCAGGCACGGTGGCGCATTCGCTGGAGCCATTGGGAGGGCAGTGCCCCGCGTGTAAATCATGGAAGCGAGGGCCGCGGGGTCCTGGCACCTCCCTGACCCAAACCCAAGTGCCCGGCCATCCGGGACGACCACCCCGAAAACCTCCGCGCCCCCAGGGCCTGCGACGGGTCTCAGAGGTCTGATGGGAACCGCCGTGCACTGCACAGGTGACCACAGGCGCCAAGTGGGAGGCGCTGGGAAGGCACCCACCTTCCCTGGCAGACGCTGGAGTCCCCAGAGGGGTGGGCGCCCCCAGAGCCAGGAACGAGGGTGGGGGGCAGGGGGGCTCCGGACGCTGCGGGGGGGAGGTCCTTGCAAACTGCAGGCGGGGCCCCAGCAGGATCCAGGCAGCCAGGAGACATCCCTGCCCCTCCCTGCCCGCAGGGCACCCTCACAGAAGCTGGCTAGGCACCTCTTGGGTAATGGGCACCGTCCAGACCCCCAGCCAGACACGTGGGCATAGGGCCCGGGCTTGTCAGGGCCGCCTTGCTGCCTGGCCGGGAAGCCTCTCCCTCGACGCCCCAGCCAGCTGTCAGCTGGGGGCCACCTGCACTGGGTGAGTTCACCTGCCCAGGCCCCTCTGGCCCCCGATGCCCCCTGCATCCCTGACCCGCCGAGCCCAGCCTGATGTCCACACGGCAGATGTGCAGGTGGGGCCGGGCCGGCTGTCGCCAGGCTCTGAAGGGTGAGAGCCCGCGGCCCAGCACCGCCCGTCTCTGTGGCCTGCCCCCCTCACAGCAGCCCCCGGTCTGCCATTTCACCTTCATTTCCCCCGCAGTTGGGGGGGGGAGGGTGGGCGCCAGGATGCAGGAGCCAACCTGGGGCCGGGCCCAGGTCACCTCCATCTAGTGGGGCAATCTTCCCGGAGGTGCTGTGAGGTGAGGGGCAGCGAGTCCCAAGGTCCTGTCCGGGGAAGAGGGAGGACCAAGCAGGCAGCCAGGGACCCGAGCGTCCACACGACGGCCACACCCAGACGGGGCCTCTGGCACCTCCCTGCTCGGCCGTCCGCCACTGGGCTGCTCTCCAGTCACACTGTTTGGTCCTGCTGCGGAATCCACAAACCGCCAGGCACCGGCCCCTGCAGCCACGCCCACGTGCCTTCTCAGCGACCGTGGGCGGAGCTGGTGGCGTGCAGGGCTCTCCGCGCTCTCCAGGCAGAAATGCAGGTGTTGGACTGAGAGCCCGTCCGGAGGAACCAGGGACCCAGCTCCTCGCTCCCAGGGGCTGCTGGCCACGTCCACGTCCCGCGCTGCAGGCCAGGGTGGGGTGGGTCTGCGCGCCCCCGTCCAGACCCCCTGCACCTCCCAGCGCCTCCCCTCCCCGCCCCCTGCTTCCAGCTCCGAGATCAGGGTTGTAAAGACCAGGCTGATGGGCTGATAAGGCTCTTTCTCAGTAGACGAGTTTCATTAAATGTCTCAGTTTCTTTCATGTTATTTGATTTTGTAAAAAGTTCTTCCCAACGTGCATTCTTCAGTGATCCACAAATTGAGAATTGTTATGATTTTACCTCTAAGGTAGAAGCACTACCTAATCCAAGAGAAATCTCAGAGAGAACTGCAGTAAAATCCAGGTAATTGTAGCCAGAAGGACACACACACACACACACACCTTTGTGTTTTGCAAAAACTAACTAATTAAGGAATGCGCTTTGCCTGCCTGAGAACATCCTTTCCAGTAACTACTGTGAGTTGCACGTTTCCGGGAGGGGACGCCCAGAATTACCTCCTTTTATGAGAATGCAGATCGTCCCCCGACTCTGCTCTCAGGGCTGCCCGGCGGCCCGTGCGCCCACTCCCCGCGCTCCCGCACCTGTAGCCGGGGTGGGGGGCTCCCATTCAGTGGCGGGGAGCAGCCCCTTCCGGGCGCCCGTGGGCCCTGGCACCCAGATCACGACCAACACACCACGAGCAGGGGTGGGGGAGGGTAAAACCAAGGCAGCCGCATTGTGTCCAGACTGGAATGGACTCTGTCCTCAAATTAGCCCATTTTTTACCAAGATGCTAATATGTGAGGAGGCCTTTCGCGTGACATGGTGTCCTCTGCTCCGGCCCACGGCGGCGACGATCCCGAAATAGCTGCCTGACGGCCATCACTTCTGACCTGCGTTCCATCTCGATTCAATTACGCGGCCGCGCACGTCTGGGCCGCCGGTTTGTCATGCGGGCGTATAATTTAAGAGTGTGCTGCACCTCATATTCCATATTTAGGAAAAAATTAAGTAAAAAGTAATGAATGCCACCCATCTCTCCGCAAGCCCAAGTAAAGACGGGGGCCTTCCATTCTTCATCGGAGGCAGGAGATGAGGCCCGGGAGATGAGGACGGAGCGGCCCCATTAACAGGCCGCCAGTGAATCATTCACGGCAACCCACTGACGAGAGGCCGGCTCCGCCTGCTGAGTGCAGCCAGGTATTCTGCCCTCGTCGGCGAGAATGCATCAATATTTTAAATGCACTTTCAATTTGGGATGTATTTTAAAGCATCTCCCAATTTGTAGACAAGCGTAAATCAGATTAAACTAACACGTGATAAATATGGTGAGGAAGTTGAGTTTATTTTCCATTGGTTTCATGTGGTCCGTGGACCCTACACTTTTTTTTTTTNCTAACACGTGATAAATATGGTGAGGCTGTTATTTTCCATTGGTTTCATGTGGTCCGTGGACCCTACACTTTTTTTTTTCTGAGGTTTTATTTATTTCTGAGAGAGAGAGAGACAGCGTGAGCAGGGGAGGGGCAGAGAGAGAGGGAGACACAGAATCCGAAGCAGCTCCAGGCTCCCAGCTGTCAGCACAGAGCCCGACGCGGGGCTGAACCCACGAACTGTGAGATCACGACCTGAGCCGAAGTCGGATGCTTAACCGACTGAGCCCCCAGACGCCCCAGACCCTGCACTTCTGAAAGGAGTGAACACCTCTGTATGTAAAGCACAGAGGCCCCAGGTTGGACTCTGGTGGCCTGTGCCCCGGGGCTCGCCGCTGGGGCCCCGTCGCTCAGCACCTGCTCAAACCCGCCTTCTGTGTTCAGGCCCCCGTCAGCAGGGGGGGCAGCGGGCACAGCCCCGCGAGGGCACGGCTCCTCGGAGCGAGGCCTTTAACAGGCAAACCCCTCCCCCCGGTGTCCGTGCGAGGGTGGGGGGCGGCGGCAGGCAGTGCGGACCACTGGGCACAGGCCGGGCCCGATGGCCCTGGGCATCTTTAAGTTTGATGCAGGGTCCTCAGGACGGCCCGGGAACCAGTGAAGAGCCCCCCTCCACTGACTCACAGCTTCCGAGGAAAAAGTCAAAAGGCGCCGTAAGAGGGAGAAACCTTCTAATACAAACAGCCACAGCCGCTGTTCCCACGGTGACAGGGCCCATCCCCCGCTAACATCCCGTCCCCTCAGGCTCCCGGAGCCCAGCGGCCGCGCAAACCGGGCTGTTTGTTACGTCTCCAGCATGAAGGTTCAGCCTCCTGGCCACGCGGGAGCTTGGGGGACACGGTGCTGGGAGGGGCGCCCCCAGAGCGGGCAGGCGGGCGTCGCCTCTGCCACCCCTGCCCCGGCCGGCACGCAGGACCCTTTGCCCTGTGACCCGAGGGTCCCGGTGACACGGCAGGAGCACAGCCCCACCCCCAGGCGGGCTCCTTCTTGGCTCTGGGCCCCGGTCCCCTTCTCTGCATTCCAGAGGCTGCTGGCCTTGAACGCCAGGCCTCCACAGAGTCCTTTCTAACAAAATCAGGGGGTGAGGGGCTGCTCAGGCTGCAGTAACACAGGGCCCCTTCCCCACCAGTTCACCCCTTCCCTGGGAGCCAAGGGCAACCCCCAGGCCCCCCAGGGCGCCCCCGTGGACCGCAGCTCAGACCACCTACGCGGCGGTGGGAATGGGCCCCAGGAGAGGCCAAGAGAGGTCCGTGCAGGTGAGCCCCCAGGGGGCCCCAGGTCCCCGCGGCCACGGCTGCGGCGTGCCGGGGCCACATCGAGATGCCCCTCTCCCGGCGTCCAGAGAGAAGGCTGTGGTCGCGCTGGCAGCAGCCACACTTCCCAGCAGAGGCAGGAAGCACCCAGCCCATCCCCCACGAGAAGCTCAGAGCCTCCCGGTGGGGGCAGCAGGTGGGGACAGGCGGGCACCCCCAGAGGGCGGGTCTCAGGGACCCCCAGCCTGCCCTCCCCAGTCCTGCAGCTGCCTCTCCCGAGCGCCAGCGCCGCCCTTGCGGCTGCAGACCTGATCACCTGCCTCTAGTCTCACGCTCAGGGGTCTTGCCCGGCCGCACGGCTC
>NW_027529175.1:7982425-8015137 GCF_008692635.1 Crocuta crocuta
GGAAGCCTGCCCAGCCGCCCCGGGCCGCTCCCCAGCCCTGACCCCAGCCCGCTGGTCTCCCTCGGCGCTGGAGCCGGCACGCCGTCCCCCTTTTCCGCTGGATGGCCCTGCCTGTCCCGCCCCTCCTTCCCAGCGGTCACCTCCTCGCTGCTACAGGACGCCCTCCAGGCTTGCCTTCCTCACAACCGTCCCCTCAGCCCGCCGGCCCACAGTGAGCAGCTCCGT
The DNA here is from genome assembly GCF_008692635.1 of Crocuta crocuta. NCBI lineage: Eukaryota > Metazoa > Chordata > Mammalia > Carnivora > Hyaenidae > Crocuta > Crocuta crocuta. Next base: position 7,982,651 of record NW_027529175.1, read on the forward strand.
GTGACGGTGTCTTCCACGGAAGACCGTCTCCACCGCAGTATGTTCACTATGGTCCACGTCCCCTGGGCTGTGGGCCTCCAGGAGCGGGGTTCTCTCTGCCCTTCCTGTCCGCCATCAGCCTCACACACAGCTCCCACCCGGCAGGCAGCGCTGAGTGAATGAATGCATGAATGCACATGAATGAATGAGTGAACTAAAGAAGGGAGGAAGGAATGGATGGATGTGTGGATGGACAGATGGACAGATGGATGTATAGAGGGATGATGGATGGATGGATCGATCGACCGATAGATGGTGGATGATGGCTGGGTGGGTGGATGGGCAGATGGATGGATGGACGGATAAGTGAACGGTGGAGGAATGAACGCATAGCGTCCCTGCAGACCCACACTCACCACAGCTCTGCGAGTTCTACATTAATGAGTCAACAGTAAACATTAAATAAGGTGTCCTTAAACAGAAACACACATGCAAAAGGTTATTCACCAACCGGCTGATGAAAATGTTCTGAGCAAGAGGCCGGCAGGAACCAAGCCCCGTCACCTTGGGAGCCACTCGGTGTCCACACCGACTCCACGGAGCGTGACGGCCCCGGGTGCAGACAGCAGGCTGTGCTGGAGGTCACAGGCCCTCTGGGGTTTGGTGTCTCTGCCCCAGGCCAGAGGTGGATGCGGGGCTGCCGACCGCTCTGACCTCCGTCCTAACACACCCCAGAGCCCCACACCGGGGCCCCAGAGGGACGAGGACCCAGCTCCTGGGTCCGCCCAGAGCCGCACCTCATGACCGGTGCCCGAGCCCAGAGGCCAAACCGTGCGCTGCCTGCTCTGCTCTGGAAACCCAACCGCCCATCCCCAGAGACGGCTCACCCTGGGCAGGGCAAGGTGGGCGCACATCCCGTGGGCAGAGCTAACCTGAGCCCGGGGGCGCCTTGAGCAGGACCCCGAAGATAGCTCTCCTCGGGGGTCCCAGGGCCCGCCGCGGCACCCCTGCTGGGCGTTGGCTGCAGAGAGAAGCCCGTGAGGACCCTCTCCCCCTGGGACCCAGCCTCAAAGAAGAGCAGAGGGAAGGAGGCTCCTTCCTTATGTATTTTTGCCTAATGGATATTCATTACTTTCCTCTATCTCCTCACCCTGCGGCTACGTAGATAAATGTGACACCAGGCCCGTGGCAAGATGAATTATGAAATAATTCCCCAGCACGAACGTGGCATCCCGACATGGCCCCCACGGGAGAGAGACCCCCAGGGCTGGAGCCGAGCCAGGCTGACGGCACCCCTGAGCCGCTCCCCTTCCCCCCAGGGCCCAGCTGACAGCTGGAAAGTCTCCCCGTGCCCGTCACTGTGGGCCCAGAATGTTCCACAGAGCAGAGCATCCCCTGCGGCCGTCCACGTGGGCAGCACAGGAGAGAGGCCCTGACCCCTGGGAGGTCGGTGGTCGCAGGCGGAGACGGAAACGCCCTCTCTCGGCTCCCGGATGTGCAGGTGCGGCCTCCCACTCGCGTCTGCCTGCAGCCTGCTTGACCTCTGCTCTGACCACCCGACCGGGGACGAGCCACGCCCTCCTGCATCCCCGTGACCTCGGCGTCCAGCACAGTAGCCGACACATTCCACGTGCCCNAGCGTCCACATGGGCAGCACAGGAGAGAGGCCCTGACCCCTGGGAGGTCGGTGGTCGCAGGCGGAGACGGAAACGCCCTCTCTCGGCTCCCGGATGTGCAGGTGCGGCCTCCCACTCGCGTCTGCCTGCAGCCTGCTTGACCTCTGCTCTGACCACCCGACCGGGGACGAGCCACGCCCTCCTGCATCCCCGTGACCTCGGCGTCCAGCACAGTAGCCGACACATCCCACGTGCCCAGTAGTGCTGAGCTGGGAATGGAATTCAATAACGAGTGGCCCTTACGGCCGGGCGGGTGGGGCACGTTGGCTACCTGTCATATGGAGAGAGACCCCCAAGGTCCCATCGAACCCAACCAGGGAGGGGGCCCAGAGACCGCGGCACTTCCCAGAGGAGGCCCTCGGCAGCGCGGCCCTGAGCAGGTCGGCAAGTCGGCCTGTGTGCATGAGGACCCGCCCACATCTCAGGGTCAGGGCTGCGGGGGGAGGGGGCTGAGCCGTGGCCGCTGGGAGCGAAGGCAATGCGGGCTGCAACCCGCCCTGCCCCCTGCTCCCTGCCTCAGTTGCCTTATCTGTAAGAGGCCCACGATGGGTCTTACTCCACAGCATCCATACGAAGACTGAATGAAATGTTCCATGTATCCTCTTAACAGGAAACACCGTGGAGGCCCGTGTGGGGCAGGGCGTTAACAGCGAGAGACGCTGGCCGCATCCTTTCTGCCCTAGTGGGCTGGGGCCGCCCTGACGAAATGCCGCAGCCCGGGCAGCTGAAACAACAGAGGTTTGCGTCTGCTTGCGACGGGGGCCTCCCCTGGGCTGCGGACGGCCGCCTCCGTGCCGTGTTCCGTGGCCTCTCCTCGGTGTGCGCGTGGGAGGCTGAGAGCTCCCTGGACCTTCTCAGCAGGACACCTGTCCTATCACACTGGGGCCCGCCCCCCGTGACCTCCCCGAGCCTCACTTACTGCCTTGAAGCCCCACCTCGAAACAGTCACATTGGGGGTGGGGGCTTCAAGGTGTGGATCTGGGAAGACATGGAACATTCTGTCCGGAACACTGGGGGGGGGTGGTCATCAAACATTCGGAAGCTTTGAGATAAGGGCCCGTGGGAGAGGAAGGCAGAGAGGCACCGTGTGGGTTTGGAGTGAGGCGGGGCGGTGGACGGACTGGAAGACAGTGAATGGCCGCTCTGGGTGGCCAAGCTGAGCCCAGACCTGGAAATGGCGTCGCGTCTGAAGACGGAATGGCCTCGAGGGCCGACGCGCAGCCTCCCGATGCGGTCGCGTCAACAGGACCTGCGCTGTGTTAGCTGGATGGGAATGGCGCCGAAGGAAGGTTCCAGTTCCATCCAGGTGAGCTGCTCCTTGCAAAGCGTTCAGGGCGTGGCAGGCTCTGGACGCCCCGAGCCGTGCCCCTGAGCGGCCAGGAGCTGAGTTTCACACTGGACGAAGCCACGGAGGTCTCCCTCCTGATGCTGAGAAGTCACCAATGCTTGAGGTTTGTTCTAATTTTACGGACAATAGATCATATCACACATGAGAAGAATTCATAATATGGAGATGAAGAAAAACAATTTATTAATGTTAATAAATCCTCCAATAAAACTTCCAGGAGGACCTATGGTGATAAATTGAATAATTATGGGCATAATTATGACTAACTAGAAGTATAATTTCATGCTAATGCAATAGTAATGACACAAAAGTGTAGGTCATGAATTTTAACTGCTTCGTTATTTCACATTTCCACGAGTATGGACCAAAAAAACCATCTCTGCGATCTGATCAAATTACAGCTGGCTGAGGAAGGGGAAGCATTCTTGGTTTGAACAGACATCCTTTTCACGAGCTTTACTGGTCTGCGAAACACTCTCGTGCTCATCAGGGACTTGAAGAGACTGGGTTGGGGAAATAGACACCCAGCAGTACACCCGTTTCCTGAGTCAAAAAACTCCTGACTAATCCACTCTCGCATCATCCTCGAGGAGGGTGAACACGCGGAGGGAAGCAGGGTGAGGGGGTTCGCATGGGAGTCTGTGCTTATGGTGACAGGTGTTTGGGGAGGGAATAAACTGGTGCCCGCAGAGGGGCGCAGCTCCGATCCAGGAAGGCTCTAGGGCATTGAGGGCAAGTCCCCCAGGGACCCTACGGAGGGAGCGGAGCCTGGGATGGTCTGGACTCGGGGCCAGGCCACTCGGCTCAGGGTTTTCCTAGAGCGTTCGGTTCACTGGATCGTAGAGGCCCTCAGACCCCTCCCTGTGCCCTGAGGCCCCACCAGGATGAGGTCAGGACCTGGCTGATGTCACTGGTCACAGCCGTCCCCCTGAATAGGGAGCATTGGCGTTGACCAGAAGGCCTCGGGAGGCGGGCGGGGGGGAGGCGCACAGGCCCCTGCTGGGCTCAACTTGGTCTCTTGTTGTTTTTGCAAATATCTCCTCGGGGGTACCCGAGGGAGTGACTGCACTTTGTCAACTGTCTGTTCCTCACGGAGACCCAGGGCAGAGCCGTCCCCTCCTTTATAAAAGGACTGAAGTGTGTACTTGGGGATTAAAGACTCCATTAATCTACTAGAAGAGACAGCAGCCTTCAGTCTGCGAGGGTCCTGGGCTCTCGGCCTCCTCGCCAGGAGGCATCGGGCATTCACTCCTGGTGGGTGCGTGGGGGCGTCTCGTGAGGTGGCCCCTGCAGGTCCCCAGTGGCCAGGGGCGCCCAGCGTCCGGTCCTGCGCACATCTGCTCACCGCCGGCTTCCTTGGCAAATGGTCTGTTTGAAATTTTGTCTGTGTTTCACTGGGTTGTTGATTTTCGTATCGAGCTGTCCGAATTCCTTATGCATTCTGGATGCAAGTCCTTTATCAAATTTATGCTTTAGAAACACTTCTCCCAGCCTGTAACTTGTCTTTTCAGTCTATTGATAGTCTCCTGAAGACCAGAAGTTTTTAATTTTGATGAAGTGCAATCTATCCATGTTTTTGTTTTATGGATTTTCCTGCTGGAAACATATGTATGGACTCCTCGCCTTAACCAAGGTCACGAAGATTTCCTGTGTCAACTTCCAGAAGGTTCAGAGGATATATTTTACATTTAGGGTTATGACCCATGTTGAGCTAAGTTTTGCACACGGTGAGAGGTCCAGATTAAAGCTCGGTGTTCTGCAGACGACCATGTGGCTGCTTCAGCGCTTTCGGAGGAGACACTACCTTTCTTCACGGAATTGCTAGGTCGACTGTGTCAGAATCAGCTGTACGTGCATGTGTGGGTTATTTCCGGACCTCCTATCCACTCACCTCTCTCTCTACCCACCTCAACACCAAGCCGCCCCGTCCCAATGGTTGTAGCGTCCTAAGTCGTAACATCAGTGTGAGTCCTCCAACCTCGTTCTTTGTTCAAAGTCGTTGGGGTTTTCCTGGACTCTCTGCGCTCTCGTGTGAACTTTAGAGTCAGGTGGCCAGTTGCTCCGAAATGCCAGACGACGTTCTGATTGGCTTGTGCTGCATCCGTACGTGGATTTGGAGAGAAGACGTCAGGGCGCCACCGAGGGCTCTGACCCGTGAGCGCATCACCTCTGGTCATTTGTTTCTGCCTCACTTTCTCTCTGCGGCGTCTTGCACGTGTCAGAGTGCAGGCCCCCTGCGTGTGTCCGCGGTCACGGCTCCCCGCGAGCGCTCCGGGCTCCATACCACTGCCCCGAGCACTGGGGTTTTGTATCTGATCTTCTGGTTGTTGTTATGCACGTGTAAAAATACAAATGACTCTCGCGTGTGAATCTTGAACCCTGAAATCACGCTAAACTCACACCCGACTTCCAGAAGCTTATTTACAGATTTTTCTGGATGTTCACAGAGTACTGTCGTGCCTTCTTGGGCCAGAGAGAGCTGTGCTTCCCTCTCTCAGGTCAGGAGAGTGTGTGCTCCTGGATGCAAGTTTGCCTCGTCGCATATCAGAGCCACCAGCACCGCGCGGGAGAGAAGTGTTGAGTGTAGACATCCTGTCTTGTCCCTGGGGGACCATTCGGTCTGTCAACACGAAGTACGATGCTAACTTACTGTGGACGCCCCTGCATCAGGTGAGGAAGTTCTCTCGTCTTCCCGGTTTTTTGATAATTTTACCATGGGGTCAGGTTTGATTTCATCAGGGTTTTTGGATTTTTGGGGGGATTTTTGGCATCTCTTGAAAAAATTGTATAGTTTTGCCTCTTTAGATTGCTAATAAGTCAATTACATTAATGTGTTCTCGGATGTTAAGTGACCCTTGTGTTTCTGAGATAAATCCTACTTGGTGATGATAAATTTTCTTTCTTCTGTTTCGTTGAATTCTATGCGCTAAAATTTGCCAACAGGTTCCATTTATTTTGGTCTGTGGTTCTCTCTTCTCGAGAAGTCTCTGTGTGTTTGGTTTTATATCACAGCGTTGTTGGCCCCGTACACTGAGGTGAGAAGAAGCCCGTGTCCCCCCGGGGGGAGGAGTGAGTGGAGACCTGGCAAATGTGTGGCAGAACTCACCTGTGAGATCCTCTAGACCCGGGGTTTCTTAGGCAACATTTACCAATTTTTAGCCTTTCCCGAAAAGCAGATTTCGGTTTTGTTGATTCTGTTGTCTGTTTTGTCTCTCACTGGCCTCTGCTCTTAGCTTACGACTTATTTCCTCCTACTTACTTTAGGTTTAATTTGACCTCATTTTGGTTTCCTGGAGACCAGAGGTAAGGACTGCTCTTGCCTCTCTAACATGGCCACTCAATTGCCACCAGTGTCCCCCTAAGAACTACCTTAGCAACATCACACAAATTCCAATCTCCGGTAGTTTCATTTTCCTTCAGTCAAAATATTTTCTAAATTTCCCTTGTGATTTGCTTCTTTGAAAAAAAAATGTGTTGTTCAGCTTCTGATGCTGGGGGATTTTTCAAAGATCTTTATTTTACTGACTTATAATTTAATGGACTGTATTCAGAAACAGTCTTTGTACGACTTACGTGCTTTCAAAGATGTCGTGGCACGTTTATGACCCAGAATATGGCCTGTCTTTGTACATGACCCATGCCCTTGGAAAGAAAGTGGATTGTTTTGCCCAGAGTGGTTTATAAATACCACTTTGCCAGGGTTGTCCATAGAACTTTCATCGTAGGCGATCGCTGGCTTTCTATTTACTTATTCTATCCATCACCCGGAGGGTTGTTTCAAAGTCTCAGACTGTGACTGTAGTTTCTTATAACGAATCTCCACCGACCGGTGTTTATGTACTTCAAGCCTCACCACCGGTGCATGAGCGTTGAGGATCGCTCTGTGATCTGGAGGAGTTCAACCCTTCATTCCTCAGAGGCACCTTGCTCCTAAGCGTACGGAAGCAGAGGTGAGTATCTGGGCCGAGTTCAGCGTGAGCAGGCTCGAGCAGGTCGTTGGAACAAGACCCTAAAGCTGGTCCACAATCTAATCTTACCACCCGGCAAAGGAGAAAATCCAAGACTAAGATGACAACTTCATTTTCTTGGATAAAATTGTTCATTATTACAAACCTTAAAAATGAATTAAAAAACTAAAGTAAGGGGTGCCTAGGTGGCTCAGTCATTTAAGTGCCTGACTCTGGATTCCGGCTCAGGTCACAATCTCACGGTTTATGGGATGAATTCCCACGTCTGGCTCGGTGCCGACAGCCCAGAGCCTGCTTGGGATTCTCTCTCTCCGTCTCTCTCCGCCCCTTCCCCACTTGCACGCTCTCTCTCACAAAATAAATAGACATTTAAAAAATAAAATTAAAAACTTGAAAGTAAGATGCACTTCACATGAATACAGTCGTCACTGTGCTATCGTGAACGTGGAGGTGCTGCTTTGTCCCCGCATCGGAACCTGTGTGCCTGTTTCCTCAGCGCGGTTCTTAGAGGGACCACCCGGTTGGCTCTTGCTTTTTTAACTAACCCGACTACCATGCATTTCACCTGGGGCATTGAAACCTTTCACGTTTAACATGAATTTTGCCAGTGATCATGTCGACCACATTGCAAACTGTTTTCTATTTGTCTCATGTGCTTTTTCCTCCATTCTTGGTTCTTTCCTGATGCCTGTTGCACTGAGTGGTTGATTCCATGATCACGTTGTGTCCGTCGCTGGTTCATCACGGGGCTTCCTTACTGTTGCTTACTGTTCCTTACTGTTGTCCATGGTGGCCCTCACCGGGGCTCCGCAGTGCACCTCCCAGGGCGCGTCCCAGGGAGGGGGATGAACGTTCCCTGCGGGGACCCGACACACGCCCGGCAGAGCCCAGGGCCTGTGGAAGCAGATCAGGAGCCAGCTCTGGCCTTCATCCCGGGTTGTTCAGGGCAGGACCGTGGGTGTGGGGGACCCACCCCAGGTGTGGTGTAAGGCTAGGATGTGCTGTGAGGCCCGGCCCCGGGGCCGTGGTTCTGCAGCTTGGGGGCAGAGGAAGGAGCCACAGAAACACCCACGAGAACCAGAGCAAGATACAAACTGCCGTGTCAGGAGCGTGGGAAGCCCTTTCTGTGGATCGGGACACCTGTCCGCGTGCCCCAGCCCCAGTGGGCCAGGCCCTGGCCAGGGGCCCACAGTGGAGGCCGATGGGGAAGCATTCAGTCGAGAAGCAGAATGTTCCAGACACATCTTTCTTTCTCTTTGCAGACAGAGTTCCAGCCTAAAGCAGGTGAGCTGAGGGCAGGAGGAGAACTTGGCATAAAACGAAATTCCGGGGAACATTGTCTCATTTCTCAGGCCAAAGATGGCTTTCCATGGAAAGTGTCCACAGCACCTCTGTTCCCCGCGAGTGGGCAGGGCCGTCTGGGTGAGGCAGGGTTTATCTGAGCCTCGGGGAAGATGAAGCGCCAGCAGATTTATGAGCGAGTCCCGGGGAAAATAAACACCAGCAGTGAATACCGCCGTGCCCAGTTACATCATGGCTTGTTCTCATGTGCCGCAAATGCACATGGAGTTGAGTTAGCAGAAACAAGGAGCCGTGAATCCGACACGAATATCAGCATATTGCAGCTACTTCTCTACCCCTCCTGTCCTTTAAGGCCCGTCCCTTCTCTACTCCATGATATGTTTGCAATTTCAAGGCCGTGCACACTCCCCAGGCATTCAGACTTACCGATGCGCGTTGCTGTAAGAACAAGGGAAAACGTATTTTCAGTAGAGATGTCACACGGCTCGTCAACGGAGACTCGATATAACCTGTATGCTGTTGATGCCTCGTCGCATCGGAGCCCACGTGGTTGGCAAATGAGTTATTTCTATGCCAGGAGTGAGTGGAGGGGGAACGTGGGTGCATCTGTCTGAGGCCGGCAGCTCCACACATGGCCTCGTGAATGAACGTGACGTCAGCGACCAGTGACACCCGCGTGTCCCTGAGCACGGAGCCGGGGGAGGCACGGGAGCCCAGGGTGTTACTGTGTCCCCAGGCGGGCGTGCTGGAGATGGCCCATAATAACGGGGAGGGAGGGCCCAAGGCCATGTGCTCCAGAAACCCCGCGGTGCCCCCACGCCTCTGCGCCCGGGTGCACGGCCCCTCGGGACGCACAGAGGGGACGGGGAGACACAGAAGGACTCGCCGCGTCTCCAGCGACCAGCTCCAGGGCAGACGTTGCCCCGTACGGGGCCCGGGGTCCCTGAGGACAGAGGTGCGTCCGGAAAGGGCGGGGCCCAGCGGCTGCAGCCTCACCCCAGGGACAAGACATCACAGCGCCAGGAGCCGTCCCCATGCCCCTTCCCGGGCCCCGAGCGCGCCGAGAGGACNAATGGAATTCCCTGCATCCGAGGAGAAGAGCCGCGGGCCGTCTCCCTTCCTGCTGACAAGCAGTTGACGAAAGTCAACACCCGTCCCTGGTTTTAAAAACAAGCAGATCAGGAACTGAAGTGCTGTCCTCAACCTGACGAGACACGTGTCCCCAAAGTGCTCACAGGACCCACACGAGAGGGAGAGCTCGTAGCTGTTCTGGGGCCTGGAGCCACCGCCCGTCACCGTGCCTCCGAGGACCCTCGGCACACAGACGCCGAGGGACGGCCTTTCCCGGGACCCTCCAGTTCGCAGACGGGACCAGATTCAGGGGGCTCATCGTCGGGCCGGGACTCGGATGGGAAGAGAATCAGAGTCCAGAACCAGACACTGTGACCGGGCCCCACTGTCGACAGCAGAGGCCGGGGGCAAATACACAAACATTACAAGGAAAACAGCCATTGCTCGGAAATGCGGCACGCAGCCACGTAAAGATTCCACGGAAAGACAGAGAGACGACCTGCAGTAATGACAGGGCTCAGAATTAGCGCCCACATGTGTGAGCAATGGTCCCCACAGCAAACAGAACCACGTTAGGCATGGAAGAGTCTTCACGTGGACGTGGGTGCCAGTCACAGAAATGTTAAATCAGTGTCAGCCCACGGAATGAAGGTCCGCAAAACTCTCGGAAGGGCGTGAACACTGCCAAGGGGACACCAAGGACCGGGCTGGGGTACGCTGCAGACTGGGGGTGGCCCCAAAACTTGTGTACTGGGGCTCTGACCCCCACATGATTAGGGCCCGATGAGGTCGTGAGGGTGGGGCCTGTGACGGGGTCAGTACCTTCTCTGGAAGGGAGGAGACACTGGACACAGAGAGAAGATGGCCGCCCACGAGCCAGGGAGCACGTTCTCGGTGGACATGGGACCTGCTGGCGCCCTGACCTTGGACGTCAGCCCTCAGGGCACGGGGACGTGGGCTGGGACGTGGGTGTCTGCTGCATCGGCCCCCCGTGTGTGGTGTTCATCACAGGGGCCCAGCTGACCGCTGCAGGGTGGATGAGTGTGAGCTTCGTCCCACTCTCGCAAAGCACCACTCATAAGAGCTTCCCATCCCGGGTCCTGGGAGCCGGGCACCGTCCATGCCCCCGAAGGCACAGGACCCAGACGTGTGGCGGGGTCTGGGCTCTGACCCAACTCCGCAGGGAGCATCCCCAGCAGCTGGGGGCTGTTACAAAGAGGAGGGGTCCCTGGAGTGTGAGAACTGGTTTCAGAGCACGTGACGCTGTCACAGAGGGGTGGGGCACAGCCCCCCGCAGAGCGCTGGGAGCCTGGGCCGCCCGCGTCCACCTCAGGGTGAGCAACTCGGGAGAAGGGGTCCATTGAAAGTCAGAGTATCACCCCCAAAGGGCCCCGCTGGGTTTTAACAGAAACCACAGAGCCTTCTTGCTTCGTATTTTATTGTCTATAAGGCGTTGGTTCTGATGTAGGAAGACACACACAGGCATCGGGCGGCCACACTCTGGAGGGGCGTCCCCGAGGGGGCCGGTGGGTGCATCCGGGTGCCCGGCCCTCCCCCGGGAGCGTCCTGTCTGCTGCTCCCCTCCGCCCACGCAGACCCTGCCCCCGAGGGTCCCCCCGCGGCGGGCGTTTCCAGTCCCACCTGCTGATTTTGTGCTGGGCCCTCCAGCAGCGGCTGCAGGGGCGTTTAGCCAGACACGATCTTAAGCCGGGAGCCGCGCTCGACTTTCACCCTGTCCTGTCATTCTGCTTCCTCCGTGGGCTCAGGAGCGCTGAGCACCCCGAGCACATCCCCAGAACGGGCGGCTTGGGCGGGGGGTCCTGCCCTCGTTTCCCGGGGAGGACTCACATGTTTTCCAACAAGTTTCAGGAAAAGAGCTTTTCTTTTCAGCGAGTCGTCTCTCTTTATGCCCATTTTCAGGGGCTCAGCTTTCTGGGGTCGGTTCACCCCTGGTTTCAAAACAAGTGAGATGCTGGGAGCTAGGGCAGCGTGGGGATCATACACTCGCGGCACCAAGGTGTTCACCAACCGTGTGGCGGGGCCCCAGCCGTGGCTCCCCCAGTTACAGACCACCCACCCCTACCTCCGGGCAGCGCTAGGAAAGGCTTCATCTGATTCATTTAAATTATTTTCCAGAAATGATCCATTTTCCGTGAAAGTGCGTGTAGGGTTTATTTCATTCCCGGAAGTCATTACTTTGTCATGAAAAATTCCAAGTATCCTAGCCCTCGGGGGGATAAAATTAGTCCTGACTCTAATCGTAGAGCAAAGGGTAATTTCACCTCCGTTTGTGCACGTGAGCGTTTGAGCGATCAGCCCGTGAAAAGCCTCAAGCTCATTCCCCGGAGGATGAGGTCCGGGGTCGGGGTCTGGTTAGAGAGACTTGGGGCACAGCCAGCTGCCCCCTGGCAGGTGTGAGATGGATGCGGAGCGCTCGGGGCCTGGAGGGTGGTCACAGGCTGCGGGAGTCACGTCCCCGGGCACCCGCCCAGCCAGTGGCGGCCTGGCAGGGCCCAGACCACACACTGACTCCAGGAACTTGAGGTCCTGATTTCTACCCGATTCTGCAATGCAAGGCCCTCCCCCCATCTCTCAATTCTCCAGCCTGCAGGGAAAGGTCTTTATTTCCCACGTTCAGGGAATATTAATTAAGTATCTGCCATGCACTGGGCATAGCACCAGGCGTGTGGACACAGCAAAGCAAGACAGGTGCGTTGTCTGCTCTCACTCAGGGAGAGCAGCCTGTGACTATGGTAAATGTCACTGAAAAATCTGTAATGCTCTTAAGTGGATTGTGCCAGAGTCACGCACCAGGGCGCACGCCCATGCGATGTGATGTGAGAGGCCGCCGTCGCCCCCCAGCCCCAGAGGACCACGATCGCGTGCGATGCTGCTGCGGCCCCATCCTCACCTCGGCAAGGACACGGCTTCCAAACCGTCCGGCAGGTGCAGGAAGGAGTTGTCGTGAAAACAGTCATTACGTCTATTAACACCTCACTCGGTAGACATGGTGTCGGGTGTGAACAGGAGTGAGGAGGTAGGTGTTAGAGCGAATGTGGGGCAAACCTCTCTGACTCCCAGATGCTGCTTGGGGGAAACAGCAGGTCCGGGAAAGCGCAGCGCAAGGTGACACTTAACAAGAATTGATGACAGAGGGAAACACCCGTGCGCCATCACCGGACGCGAGCGACACAGCCCGCCGGGCGCTCTGAGGGCTGACCTCCCCACCTCACCCACCACCCACCGTCAGCCTGGCTGTGACTTCCCAGGGAACAGCTGCTCAAGCCGGTTCCAACCAGGACTTGGCAGACCCACAGCGGGAACACTGGAGAGCATCGTTCATTCGTTCAGGCATTCACTCATTCACACGGCTCCGTGTCCAGACACGCTTGTGTGTGCGGAGCCCTCAGCAAACACCCCAAAGAGGGCCAGTGTCCTACTCTCACTGAACTTGCAGTCGTGTTGAGGAGACGAAGGCACGGAGCATATTTTAAAACCTATAGAATGTGCCAGAAGGATGAGCACATTGAAGGAGAGCAGCGCGCAGTGCCCCAGGAAGGAACTGGCCTCGGCCCCCCAGCGGGGGCAGAGGGGCAGGCTGTGGATGGTGGGGGAGGGCGAGGGAGACGGGCATGGCCTAGTCTGTGCACGGGGAGCCGGTGGGTGCTCCGTGGGGAGCACGTGCAGAGCCCCTCGTGCCAGCGGGAGGCCCACCAGGCGGAGCCGGAGCATTTGAACCCGGGTGGAAGGTGGATTTCATGAGAAGCCTCGGGTCCAGGAGGTTTGGGGTAGAGCCTCCTGTGTTCTTGACCAGATGGACGTGAGCTCGGACACAGGGGGACAGGAAGGCCCCTTGTCTTGTGACTTGCGGGGACCGGACGGTCACTCTGTATGTGGACAGTCCTGCCTGAAGCACTTTAGACCTGGGGCCCCGGGATGGATGGGAATGCCCTGCGTCAAGGGCGTAGGAGGCCCCGGGGACACCGAGGCCCTCGGGGTGAGAACTGCTCTGTGACTACTTCCCCTGTAAGTGTGAGACACCCCCGGGGCTCCAGCCCGGTGGCTCGGATGGAATTAAAGAGAACAGCGCCCTCGGTCCAGCCTTGGCTTATTTTAGGAAGTAACTCACAACACAGTTATAAACAGATTTGGGTTAAATAGCACAGAAATGAAGTTAGGTTTATTGTTTTAATTTCAAGATTGAATTCTGGACTTTTCGTTCCCTGTAGCTACCAGCAGGCGGGGCTCGTGAAAGCGCTTCTTCCCGTCATCAGGTTCCCTGCATCCGGCCCACTGGCTGGGAGACATGCTACATGCATTTAACCAAAATCAGCATTCGGTGCTTTACCTGGTCCTGGGCCCTGGAGAAACCCTGACCCTGAAGACACAGAAAAGCGTGAAAGGGACGGCGAAGAGCTGGCAGCCACGTGCCGTCCCCCCAGAGAATCGCCTTCTTCACCTCGTCCTCCCCGACCCAGGGCCGTAGGTGGCCGTGGCCGCCAGGAGCCTCCTGTGAGGTGACCCCGAGCTCCCATGCTGGTCTCTGTGGGCACCACGTGGAACTGTTCCTTCACAGCTTGGCCATCTCAGGGGACACCGCTCCCTGTCTCCCCCATAACCTTCAGGGTGACGAGGACCAGAGTCTGCTGGGGATGCCCCCTCTCCAGCCACCTGCCCCCTGCCTGATGGAAATTCCTGTCCTCCCCTTGTCTGGCCTCGGTCAATCTCCCACAGAGTCCCCTGTGCATGTCCCAGCTGGTGCTGCCACTGACCTAAAGGAAGAAAGCAAGGTGGGGCAAGAACAGGAATAAGACTGGACCATTGTGGAACATTCCAGAACAATCTGGACCAGGGCCACAGCCTCTCCCATTGCAAGGCTCTTCTGGGTCCCTGCACAGGTTCTCCACCAGCATCGCCAGCCACGTGGCCCACAGAGCATGGTGCCTCAAGAGAGCCACAGACGGAGTGAGCTTCGTGGCCACCACGACCGCTCATTTCCTTTTCTGGGGGTCTTAGGAGGGTCCCTGGGCATGAGGAAGGGGGTCTGGACAAGGCGGAGGAGGAGTCCAAGGAGGCCCAGGGAGAGCCAGCGGGAGGGGTTTAGAGGGAAATTAGCTTAGGTTCCTGAAGCCACTTGTTACCTTTGGCCAAAGACATTTGTAGTGAAGCAATTTCCACGTCCGGGTTTTGTCTGCAGGCCTCAGAACTGCTGGAGCTGCGGCTGCCCCTGGAGCTGAGATACCACGTGCCACGTGCGCCTGTCTGTCCTTGGTCGAGCCGTGTCCTAGTGATAGGGCGGGTGGGGTCACAGGGTGGCGGTGGGGCCACAGGGCAGGGGTGGGGTCACAGGGCAGGGTAGGGTCACAGGGCAGGGGTGGGGTCACAGGGCAGGGGTGGGGTCACAGGGCAGGGGTGGAGTCACAGGGCAGGGTAGGGTCACAGGGAAGGAGTGGGGGTCACAGGCCGGGTCCCTGCAGTCACAGGTGTGGGGGCCGGTCGTCACTGCGAGGCGCAGGAGAGCGGTGGCCACAGTAGGGGTGAGGCCTGTGCACCTGTGTCTGGGCCCCGTCCCGGGTTGGCGGCCGAGCGTGGTCTGCGGAACAGGCTCTCGGGACACGGTGCCCAGCAGAGGACAGAGTGGCCGGCACCCCGTCCCGTCAGCGAGGCCGGAGCGTCCACCCCGCGCCCGTGCTCTGCCCCGTGTCCCCTCTGTGGGGCAGCGCCGGGCAGGGGTGACCCGCGCAGCGGCTCGCGGCCTGAGGAGCACCAGCCTCGCCCCGGCAGGGACAGCAAACCCGCAGCCGGCGGCAAATCCTGGGAGATGAACAAGCCCAGGCCGCGGACGGGGCTGCAGCTGTCGAGCCGCGTGGGCGCAGAGACCGCGTCTCGGAAGGGCCTCCGGGGGGAACAGTGGCGGCCGCGCGAGAGTAAACAGCCTTCACTCAGGCTCACGGTGCTGAGGGCGTCGGCGCCAGCANGCTGGGGCCCTGCTGACCCCGCGTCCAGGCCCCGCAGGAAGCGCGTGTCCCATGGGAGGAACACATCCCGGCTTCCCCTGTGGGTCCCGAGCTGGGAGCTGGGACACGTCCTGGGCGGCTGCGTCACCGGCCAGCACGGACCATCCCAGGCTGCCACGTCCTGTGGCAGATGTTCGGTGGCGGANTGTTGTTTCCGGCAGGAGGGTCCCCACCCTCGTTAGCTGTTTATTATATGTTGTTTCTTAACTTGCGTTCCGTCCCTGTGAGCAGGAGGGCTTTCCACCTGACGAGACCCCTCCTCAGCACCGTCCGTAGAGGCGTGAAGTCCTCTTCACCGACGGGGGGTTTATGAACGAGTCTGACATGACGCTTAGGGTGACCCTAACTTCCACCACCACAAACAGCGCCGTGGTGAACACTCTCACGCGTCCGCACGGCCGCACGATCCGTCAGCGGGCCCATCAGTATCCTCTCGGAATAAAGTTTCTCCAACATAATGTAAGCGAAACTGCTAATGGCATGAGCCTTTCCGGAGCTTTTCTTGCATATTTTCAAACCTCTTCCCTGAAATAAAAGTGTAAATGTAAACAGCACTCCATGAGTTTGCTGCTTTCTAAAAGCAGCGCCATTACTGAGTTTAAAAACAAACCGGAAGGAGTACGGCAGGCATTTTCGTGGCTNCTGCCCCCTCCCGCCCTCACCCCTTCAAGGTCTTTGCACTGAACCCTCCCACGCCTGAGCCGGACCCCGCGTCCCCTCCCTCCCGTCACCGGTGCAGATCTGCGAGCCACAGGGACGGCTACCCCTTGCACACACGTCACAGAGGGTCCCCTCACCCTCCAGTCCACTTTTCCTGCAGAGTTTTGTTCTTGACGCCCATCAAAATCCGTGTTTTACCCTTGTTTACGTCCAAGCCGCTGCCCAAGCCCCTCCCCTCCCCCCATGGACTTCCCTCCGTCAGCGCCGGATGCCGCGGGGACAACGGGTGTGGCCACGGCCAGCGCCGTGCACGTGGGGGCTCGTGGGGTGGATGAGGGAGGAGCGGAGGGGTGAGGGAAGGAAGGGCGCTTGGCCCGTTCTCCTGTTGGAGCGTCCACGCGGCTGCCCTTCTTGTGAGTCTTGAGAGCCCTTCAGGGTTTTCAGCAATAAGCCCTCCGGGCTGTGTGGCTGCTTTGTTATTTACTAGACACTCTGTTTTAGGGGGTTTGTTTTGTATTTATTTGCTGTGCCAGAGTCAGATTTGCCAGGAGTGTTCGATGCTCTCTGCCTTTGATCTCACCCTCAACCCACAGCTACCGCCCGGCTGTGCCAGAACCTGCTGACGTGCTTGTATCAAAGTCGTTAACCATCTGGGATTTGCCCTGGAGTTCAGGCAAGCGCGGACCTCCCCGTCTTGGGGTCACCTTGCCCAGGATCCCCTCACCGTCTTTGCGGGTTTTTCTGCACCGGCTGGAGCAAAGCAGGTGCAGTGGGCGAGGTGGGCTCCGGCCGGCCCCACGCAGGGCGGCCTCCCCTCCCGCAGCGGCCGCGCCCGTCCCCCCAGGATGCGCTGGGATTCGTGGGCGGCGATCCCCTTAGCTGAGCAAAGGTGACAGCCCCTCTCCGAGCCTCCATGTCGTTCTGGAGACTCGAAGCCACAGCTTCCTGGTGGCCTCCCGTGTGGCATTTTTCTCTTAAATTACAAACCACATGGGAAACTTAAAACCCAGCAGCCAACCTGGTATCAACGAACCCGTGTGCTCTTCACAAAGACGTCACAACCTTCACAGAGAATCTTCCCCGAACACCTGGGGGGGGGCTTCCCTGAACAGTTGGGGGGTCTCCCCTCAGCACCTGGGGGGGTTCTTCCCTCATGACCTGGGGGGGCTTCCCCGAGCACGTGGGCCCCGCCTTCCTGTCCCTGCATGTCAGGCCCAAACACTGTGCAACAGACTTCGACACTTCTGTTTTCCAGACGTTAGTTAGATTTTCCTCATTTAAGGAACAAATCTGCACCCTCTTTGGAGATGGTCTGGGACCCGCTTTGTTGAATTAATCATCTTGAAATTAAGCTCTAACAGTTTAAAAATGTCTCCTGTTTCCTGGGGAAGTTTCTGGAAGATCTTGACACACACACATTGACTAAACCCCCAGTGAAGACGGACCCGTGCTGCAGGGTCACAAGGCCTGAGTGGCCCTGTGGTCGGCGAATGGACAGAGGGTGCAGCCTCGGAACCCAATCAGCGGGACACACGGGTCGATGTGGACGCAGGCTAAGGCGTCAGGCCCCCGGGTCCCTGTCACCCGTGTCTCGTGAGCGGCCTTGTCCGGCCCCGCCTGCTTAGGAAGGGCAGGGGGACTTCACTCCTCCTCGGGACCCAACTCGCTCTGAACAGGCCGGTTTGGGAGCCCCATTTATACCTCTGTCTCATAAACTGGCGAACAGGTCACTCACAGCTGAGCGGTTCTGTGTATCCTTAGTGAAATGGCAAGAACCTTCTCAGTCGGAAATATCTGTGAACTGTGAGCTTCACCCAGTGCCTGCCGTGGGGTGAGCAAACCTTCCAGCCCGAGCCCATCGACGACAGGGCTGAATAATGACAACTTGTCATTCAAAGAGCAAAGACAAAGCAAGACTCACAGCCGCGTCCGGGGGACGGCGAGGGCGCCCTGAGCTGGGGCGCCGAGCAGGGCGGGGCCGCCTGGGGGGAGGGGCTGTGCCTGGCACCTGCTGCGGGGACGACACTGGTAACACCCAGGGCAGGGCCGCCGGGGGCCCAGTCGGCAGGGGGGTGGGGGGGCCACAGGGCGCCCAGGGCCGCACAGGTGCCCTGGCTCCCCTCCCGCCGACACTCAGTGGGCGCAGCGGCCACAGGGCAGGGTCCAAGTAGACTGAGACAGGAAGTTCAGGCCGGGTTGCAGATGTGCTGAGTGACGGCCACGGCCACGCCTCGGAAGAGTCAGGTCCAAACACCCGCAGGAGGAGACTCAGGCTGAGGAGGCAATCGTGGCTCCGAATCCGTGTCAGACGCTGCACGGGCACCCTTGGTACTCTCGTTGGGGGTGGGGATGCCGGGGTTGCGGACTGCTCAAATATGCAGAGCTCACCCGCTTACCCCCGTCCGCGGCTTCAAAGCCACCAGGCTTTACCCATGAAACAAAACCTCTATGAAAATGTGAAACGTTCATATAAGTGGGAAATGTTTACTATTGCCGGTGTCAATCAAGGAGATTTATTTTCCAATGTGCACAAGGGTGTTGAAGTCATTGTTAACAATCTCACTTAAGTCCATCTGTGGTGTCACTATGACTTTTTTCACTTGTAAATTACAGTGCAAATCATAGGGCAGCTGAGCTCTCAGCAGGGTTACAGTCAGCACTGCCGGCGGAGAGACAGCTCAGAACCAATGCGGACACGGAAAGGTTCTGGCAGGAAGAAATCAGGCGTCAGTCCCCCTGGGTGTTCAGTAAACGCCAGGGCAGAGCACGGAGCCCCCGGCGCCTTGTTACCGCACCCCTGCAGTTCGCAAGGGGCTGATGCCGTAATTAAACGGGGACGCATTCTCCGCATAGGGACGGGTTTCATTGTCGCTAACTAGGACCGTCTCCGAAATCAGCTGGTCTGACATCTAATTGCTGTCAGAAAATGAAGGTCTGAGTTCAATTATTCTAAACCAAAACCAGACATTTCTTGGTGTGAATCTTTCAGTATTTAATTGGACTGGATCTGGCAACCCTGGGTGGAAGGTCAAGTCCATTAGCTCCCGGGGCCCCGTCCCAGCCAGCTCCCCGTAGAGGGAAGTGCCTCACAGTCGTGCTCACATCGCTGAGCCCCCTTCCTACACTTGATACTTACCTTTCCTCTCTCAACTGACTCAATATGTCCCTTGGTTACTTTTGAAAGGAAACCTTGTATCATTGTGAAGTTACAAATGTGATGACCTGGTTATATTCTTTATAAAACTTTTAGAAATTAAGTTATTCGATTATTTTTTTTTAAATTGTTCCTGTGCCACCAAAACCATCCCCACGCCTCCGAGGGAGGCTCTGGGTTCTCCAAGACGCCCACCCAAGGGAGAGAAGTCTCCCCCAAGTCGGCTCCAGGGGTATCACTGTTCCTCAACTGAATCGGGGGCTTCACACAAGGTAGCGAAGTGTCGTCTCTCAGGATTTGCCTTCTGCGCTGATGTGGGGACCCCGCCATGGGAGCCGTCAGCAGGAGAAGGGGGTCTCCGCTCGGTCCCCCAGCCTGGCCCACAGGGGGGCACCTCCCGAGGCACCTGCCCGGCTCCCTGCACCGGCGGGACGCTGGTGTCGGATGTCAGAGACAGGACCACGGCGCTTCTGACCACTGGCCAGGACGGCCTGCGGGACACGCTGAGGGTGGTGGTTTGTTTCCTTCTGTCTCCGGTTTCCCCTTCGGGAGCCCAGACCCAGCCAGTGTCCCCCTGTGTATTGACTGCCTTCCCTGTGACTCGGTATGTGTTATTCTTGTACAACAGTCTTCTCCGGAAGACATGTCAGATTCAGGGGAGGCACAAATAAACAAGCAAACACAAAGGATAAGATCACAAAGTAAAACAAAGGGGAAGAGGTGCCATCGGGCCCCTCACTGCGTGATTTGTCTTTCCTGCTTGATGGCCGTTTTCTGTTCATACCATGTCATTTGTTGATTTATCTGTCACGTAAAACGTGAGATTTTCTGGGTGTGGGAGGAGCTATTCAATGTCACTTAATCCTGGGGGCTTGGGATTCAGCCTCCAAACCCTCACCCTTCAACTCCACTGTTCTGAGCCGGCTCTGAGCTCCGCCCAGGGGCCTCGCCCGCCCCGTCTCGGGAAGGGGGGGGCCATGCAGACAGAGGCCCGCGAGCTCCCCAGGCTGAAGGAAGCACACGCAGGCGGGGAGGAAGCTTCAGGAAACGCAGAGCTTGCAGCGGGTCGCAGGGGGGTGAGTGGGCTCTCATCCTTCTAGAAAGGACACGTGGGGACACCAATGAACAGGTGCTTCCCGTGAACGTCCCCCTAGAGTCGATGTCACTCCCGAGGCTGCTCAGCACAGGGCCCCGGGCCCCGCCGAGCTCTGGGAGGGTTTGCTCGCTGTGGGGACAACACGCCCGGCGGGGACGGTGCCGGGCGGCCGCACGCAGACAGGGCCCCAGCCTGGCTGCAACGGCCTCTGCCAGACACGCTCGGCCGCGCTGAAGATGCCGGCCTCGCCCTGCGCGGTGACACCAGGAGCCTGACGCCACCGGACCGGAGCGGGAGCCCCGCACGGCCGGGGTCACCTGACGGAGGAGGGGACGCGCTCNCGAACGTCCCCCTAGAGTCGATGTCACTCCCGAGGCTGCTGAGCACAGGGCCCCGGGCCCCGGGCCCCGCCGAGCTCTGGGAGGGTTTGCTCGCTGTGCGGACAACACGCCCGGCGGGGACGGTGCCGGGCGGCCGCACGCAGACAGGGCCCCAGCCTGGCTGCAACGGCCTCTGCCAGACACGCTCGGCCGCGCTGAAGATGCCGGCCTCGCCCTGCGCGGTGACACCAGGAGCCTGACGCCACCGGACCGGAGCGGGAGCCCCGCACGGCCGGGGTCACCTGACGGAGGAGGGGACCCCCTCCGCCTGCCTCAGAACCTCAGGGACCCGCTCCCGTCCTCCATGTCCCTCTGCGCCCCCCGCACCTGGTGATTAATACTCGAGGCCGAAGGAAAGAACCCGCACGTGCCTCTCCGTCGGGTCAGCACAGAGCTGGCGCCTGCAGTGCCCGCGAGAGGCGGCCGGGAAGCGTCGAGGGGGCGGCCTGCGCATCTGCAACCAGGCGACCGAGCGGCCCCAGCGGCCCCACCCCAGGTCCTGAGACGGGCTCCGAGCCCTTGCCCCCCAGGGCGTGTGTGCGGCTGAGGGCGGAGGGCCCCTGTCCTGGTGGGGGAGGGGCCAGCGTCGGCCGCCCTTCCCCCACCTGTGCAGACACCCGCCCCCGTGTACCTGCCTCCGCCCTGGCACGCTGGCGCATCCTGCCCACGTGGGGACTCGGCATTTTTAAAGCTGGGCTTCACCTCTGGCCTCACAGGTGGCCCGGGTCTGAGCTTCCCCTTCCTTCCTGCCTCGCAGCCTCTCCCTCTCTGCCCCGAACCGCCGGCTCCTGCTGCGTGGGGACGCCTGCTGTGTCCCTGCGTCCGAGCGCCCCCACCGCCCTCCCGGGTAACCCACGGCTGGAACCCTCACGCAGGCTTCGCGCGTCCTCTACCTGGGTTTTCCGCGTTCGCAGAGGGGCTCCTCCGTGGCTCCCGGCGCGCGCGGCTGGCGCACCTGTCCGCAGCTCCGACCCCGCCCATCATTTCGTGGCACAGCCCGTCCCCGTGGACTCGCTCAGGGTCCTCTGGACCGTGTCCCAGGAGAGGCCCGCTGGCCTCCGAGTTCCCACGCTCCCGTGGCAGCCCCGGCCGACCCCACTCCCCCCGCCCCGAGCACCGCCAGCCCTGCCAGCACCGTCCGCGGCGGGATCGTGGCTTCCCACCCGCAGGTCCCGGCGTGCCCGTATTTCTCTGCTCACGAACGCACCTGACAAGGGGTGGGTGTGGGGTGGACAGAGGCCCCCGTGCCCCGCTGCACGTCCGTCTTCGTCTCTGAATGGAGGAACTCCCTGCACGCTCAAATGTGAACACTGGTGTCGGACGCCCCGTCTACGGCCGGGCATCACGTGCTGCAGACAGACCTCCCAGGGGCTGGAACACCCTCTGCTTCCCCCGCTAGCGGCCGTGTGCCCTTCCCTGTCCCCGGGCCCCAGGGCCCCGCCTCCCGCCTCACATGACCAGGCACCTTGCTCACTCAGGTCACGCGTGGGATGACACAGGGACGCAGCTTCCTGGCCCAACTTCGGCACGTCCAGATTGCCCAGCGTCCGCGGAGAGTCCTTCCCCCACTCAGTGCGGCACCTTCCACGTCTCCCTCGCTACGTGAATGTGCACGCGGGTCCCCCGGCGCCATCGTGCAACCTGGAGCCACGCGTCTGGCTCTGCTGCTGCAAAGCTGGCTGTGCCCCGTTCACAGCTGCGAAGCGTGTGTCCTGTGCGGTGACTCCTCCCGGGCTGTGCTCCAGCCGCCTGACCGCGCAGGGGTGTGGGCACCACCACGCTCACCAGGTGAGCCGGCCTGTGCTCGGTCTGCTTTCAGGTCCTGGAACCAAGTTTTCGAAGCCCCTGTGTCTTCATGTGGGAATTTTTATTACAGCTCGTTCACGCTTTACCCACAAGCTCTGCTGTCTGCTGTTGGGGACGCCTCTCTTCACGTCGCGTTTCCGCAACACGGGGCACTGCCAAGCCCCCGGCCACTAGCATTTTAATCCACATATTCTGAATTTTTCTCATGACCAAAGTTGGGGGAGTTTATCTCCAAACCTTTTGGAAATGTTCATCAACCTACATTAATGTGAACCAGCTTTTTAATCAAGTGGATGCACGGGCCCGAACCCAAGCCCTGGGCCCTCATCCCCTGCGAGTCCCACAAACCTTTGCAAACAGCCTGGCACAGATGGCGTTCCACCAGGGGCCGAGCTATTCCAGAGAGTCCATCCCTCCCTGACATCGAGTCTGGCCCGCGTACCCAGGAAGGCGGCCCGGAGGGGCCCAAGGTCATGCAGAGGACACTGCATTGTGAGGTGGCCCCAAGCAGGGAACAGAAATGCTCGCTCCCCTGGGCTATTTGCAGAGATGCCAACGTGAGGGATGGAGGCGTCCTTTGGACCCACCACCCAATGCCCTGAGCGGATGTTAGGGAGACGCCTCAGCTTGGATGTGACTGCCCGCCGGTGACGAACAGCATTTGCAGTGGCCAGTCCTCGTGGCCGGAACAGTGTGTGAGCCAGTCAGAGGGGGGCTTGTCAGAGGGGGGACCCAGCAGAGAGAGGGGCTTGTCAGAGGGGGCAGAGGAGAGGGGGGGCTGTCAGNCTGAGTGAAGAGCTGCGGGGCAGCCACTGCGCACCAGGAGGGCACAGCCCTGTTGCAGGCGAGAACTGCGCTCTCCGCGGTGTGTCTGCTGTCACAGGGCAGCGGGGTCAGGACGGTGACAGAATGTCACAGGTGCCGGAAGGGGACCGGCCCGTCTTGGAAACGCTTGTGTAGATCTTCAAATTCCTTTCTAAGCTCCAGGAAGTGCCCTGCGCTGGATCCGCGTTTATTTATTTATGACTCTGAAGTTGTCGCGGGGCGAACTCCTCGCTGGCCCGGTGGCCGCGCCGCTTCCCGGGGCTGCGTGCTTCGCCTGCCTCGTCAACAGCATTTTAAATGGTTTCTAAATTGCTTCATTTCTTAAATATTCGCCGCAAGAACTGAAAACAGGATAACTCGTTTCAGTGGGAGGGCTTTCCCGCTCCTAGAAACGTTGCAGAAACACCGCCGTGCCCAGCGTGGGCCTCGCGGCGCCCCGACGGGAAAGGAAGGGTCTTCACAAGACAGAACGAGCGGATCTACCGGCACTGAGGACAGCGGGCTGAGGAGGCGTCACTGTTCGTTAAGGAGCCGGGGCCGCGGCCCCACAGGAGCCAGGATTCGGCTTCAGCAGAAGAATCCGTCACGGCCCTCGAGCAGGCGCGGGGCCGCGTTCCCGTCAGCCGGCCGGGGACCCAGCTCTTGGGGTGGGGGTGGGGGCGCCTATCACACGCGCGAGCTGCCCGGGCCCCGCGTGTGCTCTCTGGGGAGCGCATGGAAATGGAGCGGCCAGCACTTAATTGCTGCCTCTAGGCTCTGAGCACGAGATTTATTAGCCGGTGTTTGCAGCCCTCGTTAGGAGTTTGAGAACGAAAACACGGCTACGGTGAAGTCACAGAAAACATACACGCGGGTCTCTGCCCCCAGGTCCCAGCACGGAGCTCCTGGCGCCTTCCGGGGGCCTGGAGCATCCTCCGTCCTGATGAGGCGGCTCTGGGTGCCCTCCCGGGGGGGGCCGGGTCACCAGAAAGACCACGTCGTGACTAGAAGCTGGGATTTGCACCCCTGCTCTCCATTCTGCTCGGCGGGGGAGACTGGGGGTCCAGGTAATAACCAATCACGCCGACGTGGTGACACCTCCGTAACATCCCCCGGAGCGTGGGGCTCCAGGAGCTTGCAGGTGGGTGAGCACGGCCACATGCTGGGAGGGTGACACACCCCAAGTCCTGCGTGTGGGGCCCTCCCCACACACACCCTGCACCTCTCCCTCCGCTGTTCACCTGTATCCTCGATCTAAGCTTCCCTGCGTGATGCCCGGATGGACGAGCTCTGTGGGCGGCTCGAGCAGGTCATCACATCCCAGCAGGGGCCCGTGGGAGTCTCACCCGGAGCCACCTCGGACAGCGGCTGTGGGTCACCTGGGGACCTGCCAGTTGGGGATGTGTGACGTTGGGGGGCAGCCTCGTGGGACTGAGCCGTTTCCTGTGGGCTCTGACCCTCGCTCCAGGCAGATGGTGTGAACGGAGTTCCATTGCAGGACACCCCGTGGGGGTCACAGAATTGCCCGGAGGGGAGCCCCGGACACCTGTCTGAGCGTGACAGTGCCAGGCAGCAAAGCCTGTGTGCAGGAGGAACACGGAGCCTTCCCGTGGCAGCCATGTCTTCCCCCAGCTACTGAGCAGCAAGTACCATTATACTCATTGCCCCTTGCTTTCTTCTCAAATTCAAAACCATGACAAGCCCAGCTGTGCCTGGAAGGGGACAGCAAGGTTCTCCCGGGTGTAGACAGGATGTGTCCAAGCCCAGATACTCGCTGGAAGAGGGGCTGGAGTGGCTCACCGTGTTCCCGTGTGCAGACAGGATGCTTAAATGTTCACATGTCAAAAATGCCAACCAACTTGAGTTGCGGTTTTTTTGCAAAATATGATTCACACACCATAAAATTCACCCTTTTCAAAAAGTGTGTAGTTCAGTGGTTTTTAGCCTTCATTATTTACAGTTTTGTATTACGTTTGAAAATAGGGACATTTGTTGGGGCGCCTGGGGGGCTCAGTCAACTGAGCATCCGACTTCTGCTCAGGTCATGATCCCAGGGTTGGTGGGTTCGAGCCCCCCGTCGGGCTCTGTGCTGACAGCTGACAGCCTGGAGCTGCTTCGGATTCTGTGTCTCCCTCTCTACCCCTCCCCTGCTCAGGCTCTGTCTCTCTCTCTCTCTTTCAAAAATGAATAAACATTAAAATTTTTTTTCAATGGGGACGTTTGAGTCTTTCAACTTGGTTCTTTGTGAGGATTGACTGAGCTCCTCTGATCACTTGATCTTTTTATAGGAATTCGGGAATCAGCAGGCCTATTTCCTTGAAGTGGGTGCAAAGGCCTGGCAAGAATTGCAATGAATCCATAGATCAATTGGGGCAGATTTAGTTTCATTGATTTTCTTCATTGTTTTTTATTCCTTACTTCATATATCTCCTTTCCAATATGATTTACTTCTTTCTGCTTATTTTAGCTACAACCGAATCTTTTAAAATTTAAGTTTATTTATTTCAAGAGAGACAGAGAGAGTGAGCAGGGGAGGGGCAGAGAGAGAGGGAGAGAGAATTCCAAGCAGGCTCTGCATGAACAAGGCGACCTGTCTGTGCAGAGCCCACTGTGGGGCTCAAACTCACAAACCATGAGACCGTGACCTGAGCTGAAACCGAGAGTTGGATGCTTAACCAACTGAGCCCCCAGGAGACCCTACAACTTAATCTTAAGGAGGAACTTCAGCTCACTGATTGGGGGTCCTTCTCCATTTCCAGGAAGATACTCGCAGCCGGACATTTCCCTTCAGACACCACTGGCTGTCCGCTCTCCATTGCTTTGAACAAATGGGCGAGCTCGTCTCCCCACACTTCAGTATGTGGAGTTTTTGCTTTCATTCATCTTGAAATATTTTCTGATCTTATTTGAGATTATGTCCCTAAACAAATGATTATTTAGGAATATGTTGTTCAGTTTCCATGTATCTGTGAGTTTCCTCAATCTTGCTCATATCTAGTTTTATTCTGTGCTGGTCAGAAAACACCCTGTGTGACGCCAGCCTGACCCTCATGTCGAGGCTTGTTCGTGGTCCTACGTGCAGTCTGCCCCGGAGAAGGCGGTGTGCTCTTGTGGGAGTCAGTGAGCGCCCTGCAGCTGTGTGGTGCTCTGTGGTGTCTACTAGATCCTCTTGTTTTATATGGGTGCTCAAGTCTTCTGCTTCCCTGATGGGCCTCTGCTTAGTGTTCTGTCCTTTACGGACAGCGGGGCACTGATTTTGGCAGCTGCTACTGGTGAATGGTCTATTTCTTCCTTCGGTTTTTGCTTTATGTATTTTGGGGCTCTTTTTAGGTGCATATATGTCAGAAACTGTTACATCTTTTCAATGGATTCACTCTTTCAGAGCTAGAAAACGTCCTTTTCTTTTTCTTTTTTGGTCTAGAAACAAACTTTCCTTTAAAGTTTACTATGATGGTAATATCGCCGGTCCTGCTGTCTTGGCTCCTGGCACGTGGTGTCACTTCTTCTCTCCTTCTGCTGTCAGTCTGCTCATTCCTCTGCATAGAAAGAGTGTAGAGTGTCTCCTGCACACAGCATAGAGGTGTCATGCTGCTGTTTGCTTTCTGTGTGTCTAATATGGTTTTTGTCCCTTCTATACTGCTTTCTTCTGTGTTAAATATTTCTAGCATGCCATTTTAATTTCCTTGCCATCCACGTCTATGTTTTTCTGAGTTATTTTCTTAGTGGTTGCCCTGAGGATTACTGTTAATATCTTGACTCGTATGAATCTAGTTCAGAATGACACCAGTTTAATTTCAGTGGTATTAAGACATCTTTGCTCCTCTAAGCCACCTTCCCTCCCCATGCCTTTGTGCGTACACGTTACATCTTTATACATTGATGACCCATCGCAAAAGATCTATAGTATTGCCGCATGCAGTTGTCTTTCGAATCAGCTAAAAGAAAAAGTTACAAATAAAAAATTACATTTACATTTATATAGTTTTTATATTTATCTACATATTTCTTTTACTGGTGTTCTTTATTTCTTCACATGGATTTGAGTCACTGTCTAGTGACCTTTTATTTCAGCGTGAAGAACTCTCTTCAGTGTTTATTTTAGGAATGTTCCTCTTGGGAGAGTCTGGTAGCAATGAGTGCCCTCAGTTTTGTTCTGCTTTTTATTCATCTTAGAATGCCTTAATTTCCCCCTTATTTTTTTTTAATGTTTTTTCATTTTTTAGAGAGAAACAGAAAGCAAGCAGGGGAGGGGCAGAAAGAGGGGGAGACACAGAATCTGAAGCAGGCCCCAGGCTCTGAGCTGTCAGCACAGAGCCCGATGCAGGGCTTGAACTCATGAACTGTGAGATCATGACCTGAGCCAAAGTCGGATGCTTAATCGACTGAGCCCCCAGGTGCCCCATTTTCTCCCTTATTTTTGAAGAATAGTTTCTCTGTAGAATTCTTGGTTGATGGTTTCACTCTCTGAGCACTTTGAAGACGTCCTCCGACGGCCTTCTGGCCTCTGCAACTTCTGATGTTAAGTCAGCACATCATCCACTGAGAGTCTCTGACCCTGATCACTGAGGGTCCCTTCTCTCTTACTGTTTCCAACGCTCTTTCTTCACAACTTTTGACAGTTTGCTTATGCTGTTTCTTGGTGTGGATCTCTTTGAGTTTATCTGCGTTGGGAGTTCTCTGAGCGTTTTGGTTCTATAGATTGTTTTTATCAAATTCGAGACACCTCCAGCCATTATTTATTTGCATATTCTTTCTGACCCTTTTTCCTTCCCTCTCCCTCCGGGACTCCCCTTACCTCTCGGTGGTGCGACACACGTCTCCAAGTCTTTGTTTCTCTTCATTCATTTTTTCCTTTCTTTTCCTCAGACTGGAGACTCAATCAACCTACTTTGAAGTTTGCTGACTATTTCCTCCTCCTGCTCAAATATGCTCTTGCATCCCTTAGTGACTATTCCACTGCTTGCACTTTTCAACTCCAGAAATTGTATTTGGTTCTCTTCCATAGTGTCTCTACCTATAGTGGTATCGTCCGTTTGGTGAGACAAAGCTCTCACGCTTCTCTTTAGCTTATAGACATGATTACTTTTGTTCTTTGAAGTAGCTGATTTAAAGTCTCCGCCTGTTTCTGGGTCTTCTCAGGGATTGTTTCTGTGGATTCTTTTTCCCTCTGTGCAAGGATCATGCTTCTTATCACTTGCTTGCCTCGTAATTTCTGTTGGAAATGGAACATTTTAAATACTATAATGTGGCAACTCTGCAAATCAGATTCTTCCTTCTCCTCAGGGTTTTTTTGTCATTGCTGTTCATTCTTATTGTTTCTTTTCTCACCGTTTATTTAGTGACTTTTCTCAACTGCTTCTCTGAAGACTGTACTCTTCATCATCCTTGGCCTCTAAGGTCTCTGTGTGGTTTGCTTCATGATCAGCTAATAATCAACAGAGATTTCTTAAATGCTTTGAACCTGTAAGTCTCCCAGCCTTCACCACAGGGCCCTCTAAGAATGCTGGGCATGCCTCCAACACTCAGCCCGAGGGTTGACTGCTCTGCCTTAGCCTTCACTTCCCGCATGTCCGAAGCTCAAGACCAGTCAGAAGTGGAAGCTAAGAGCCTCCTCGGGTCTTTCCCGCACGTCTCGCTGCCGGGACAAGCACACAGCCCGAGCCAATTCTCTGGAGCAAATCTCTTTTGTACGTGAACATCCCACGGGCCCCGCCCCTCTGGAGAGCCCTGCCACGCTGGCTGCGGTGAAGTCTGGCCACGCTGCCTCTCTCTGGCTGCTGCTGGACTCAGTCAAGTAACGGAGGTGAAAGTCTGTGCAAATCGCGAAGAATGGGCCACACATTGGGGGTGACTCCCTTCATTTAGGGTCTGACTGTTGTCTGCCCTTCGTTATTCCTCTAGTTGTTGCACTGGCTTTCAGCTGCTGTCATCGTCACCCAAAGGGTGACAGGCTCCAAGTCCTTCACAGCAGCCCGTGCCTTAAGAGGCCAGGGTCCCTGTGACAGTGTGACCTGGCCCAGGGAACACGCGTGTCAGGCCCATCTGGGATGGGTCGTCCGTGTCCTCATGAGAACAGAGCTTCACCCTCAGCTTCTTAATACCTGATCCACCCAAATAATTAGGAATCATGTCTGGCCAGAAGTCACCAGCCTAGAGAGTTAGGAGGTCTCCTTGCAGAAATCCAAGATGGAGGGGCGCCTGGGGGGGCTCAGTCGGTCAAGCATCTGCCTTTGGCTCAGGTCATGATCTCACAGTTTGTGAGTTCGAGCCCCGCGTCAGGCTCTGTGCTGACAGCTCAGAGCCTGGAGCTGCTTTGGATTCTGTGTCTCCCTCTCTCTCTGCCCCTCCCCCACTTGCTCTGTCTCTCTCTCTCTCTTTCAAAAATAAAATCAAAATTAAAAAAAAAATTTTTAAAGAAATCCAAGATGAAATTTCCCCTGACTTACAATTTATTCAGGAGGTGCTCGCTGAGTCTCCACTACATTTGAGCTGGGATGGGAGGGGGAGGGGAGTGGAGACGGGCCAAGCTGGCTTCGGTCCTCGGACAAGCTCCTGGTGTCGCTGGACAGAGAGCCACCAGCAGCACCAGGGAGGAGGAGGTCCTGACGTCGGGGCGGATGGCTGGCCGTCCCCTCCGCTCCCGGCACTGGCTGCTCTGTCCCCCAGCTCGGAGGTCCCGCCTCTGCACGAGAGGAGGTGGCCCGGGGCTCGCCCCAGGACGGGCTCGGACCACAGGAACAGCATCCGTGGGAAGGGATGTGTTTTCCTCGGTCAGCGCGGCTGCGGAGAGTGAGGCCCCGAGAGCCCACGGCCCGGCCGTCAGGTAAGCAGCCCGGGGCTGGAGATGCCAAACCTGCGGCTGAGGGGGCTGCAGATTAAGACAGCAAGCAGATGGGCGTCACCCCCATCAGAGGGCCAAAGTCCAGGCCCTCCCGCCGGACGCTGGTGGGGACAGAGAGCCCACAGGGCGGTGCACCCGTGCGGCTGTTCCCTTGTGAGATGGGTCACACCCTGATTGTACGACTCGGTGCTTGTGGCCCTGTGTTCACGTGAAGACGTGTCCACACCAGAGCTTGCACGCGGGTGTTGATGTCACCAAANGTCAGAGGGCCAAAGTCCAGGCCCTCCCGCCAGACGCTGGTGGGGACAGAGAGCCCACAGGGCGGTGTACCCGTGCGGCTGTTCCCTTGTGAGATGGGTCACACCCTGATTGTACGACTCGGTGCTTGTGGCCCTGTGTTCACGTGAAGACGTGTCCACACCAGAGCTTGCACGCGGGTGTTGATGTCACCAAAGCCTGAAATCAACCAAGACGCCCTCAGCAGGTGACAAAGAAATGAGATGGAGCCACGGAGAGAGGGGGGTGAACCCTAANTGTGTCCACACCAGAGCTTGCACGCGGGTGTTGATGTCGCCAAAGCTGAAATCAACCAAGACGCCCTCAGCAGGTGACAAAGAAATGAGATGGAGCCACGGAGAGACGGGGGTGAACCCTAAATGCACATCAGTGAGTGGAAGAAGCCAACGACAAGGCCACGCGCTGATTCTGGCTCCGTCACATTCTGGAAAAGGCACAGCGTGGAGACAGTAGAGGAGCCAGGGTTGACGGGGATTTGGAGGGGGGAAGGGTGAACGGGGGGAGCACAGAGGGTGTTCAGGGCACGAGACTCCTCTGTGGGACGTTACAGTGGCAGACACGTGTCACTGGACATTTGTCCCAGCCCGTGGGACGTACCACGCCCAGGCAACTCGTGGGAGGCTGGGGACTCGGGGTCTGCGATGTGTGGATATGGGTTCATCGTTTACAAGAGCTGCAGCCTCCGGCGGGAGACGCTGATGGTGACGGAGGCTCTGGGATGGCGGGAGGCACATGGGAAGTCTCCAAACTTCACTCAATTTTCTTCTGAACCTAAAATTGCCCTGAAAAAATAAAGTCTGTTTTTACAAGGAGTCAGGGGCCCCTGGGGGGCTCAGTCAGTTAAGTGCCTGATTTCAGCGCAGGTAGTGATCTCACTGTTTGTGGGTTCAAGCCCAAATCAGGCTGTGTGCTGACAGCGTGGAGCCTGCTTGGGATTCTCCCTCTATCTCTCTCTCTCTCTCTCTCTTCCCCCCATCTCCACCCCTCCCCCAATGGCATATGCTTGCTTTCTCTCTTTCTCTCTCTCAAAGTAAATAAATAAACTTTAAAGGAAATGAAAAGGAGGGAAGAGGGCTGCCCAAGAGAACGTTGGGGAAAGCTCCCTCCGGTCTGACGATGGAGAGAGTGACCGGGAGCCCCGGATGCTGGACGAGCTGAGGGAAGGACCCACCTCCAGAGCCTCGGGGGAGGGACCCGCCCTGCCCACATCTTCATCTTGGCCCAGGGAGCCCCGGAGAGCGAGCCCCTCCCCACAAATGGAAGATAGTGAATTTGTGTTGTTTGAAGGCTCGGAGATTGCTGTCAACTAGGAGCGAGCAGCCACGGGCCACTCACACTGTGTTGTAGCTCCCGACCACCACTGCACTATCCTGAAGGCTATACATTTTTACTTAACCGTGTGGACCATTCCCTAACTCGCTCTTCATCGTGGCTCAGAGCCTCAGCATGTAGTTCGTGAGCTCCGTTCCCCCGGACGGGCCATCGCACGGCCTGCACCGTGTTCTTTAATCGGGAACGACGCCGAGCTGACACCGGGCACGTCGGCCGCTCTCTTCCTCTCTGTCGCGTCACCTGGCACCAGCGCTGAGGCGGGCAAATTCTCGCCTGTAATTCTGTGACGCTGCATGTGATTCCGGAAAACTCCATCAGGAAACCGAGTCTCAGTGTGATCTTGTTTGGGATTCTGAGTGTTAATCACCCCATTAAATCCGGATTGCGTCCCTCCCAGCACCCCCGCCCCCGGGGTTGGCAGGTGCACCATCGGAATGACTCTGGCTGAGGCCCTTCCCCCGCTCTGCCCCCCCGGGTCGGTGTGACCTCTGGCCTCTGCAGCCCCCCCAGATGCCGCAGACACGGGGGACCAGGTGTCCAGGAGCAGTGTCTGCAGAAGCAGCCGCCCAAGCTCAATCAGGGAAGAAAAACACACATTTCTCTCTGTCTCTGCCGATTTGGAGACTCAAGAAAGTTGATTTCAAGGGGGCCTTTGGGAAATAAGAGGAAACAGGTTTTGGAATAACTGAGGTGAGGGAGGCGGGGAGGGAGTGCACCCAAGACAACAGCTTCCTCACAGGGAGGGGGTGCGTAGCA
>NW_027529175.1:8015183-8017827 GCF_008692635.1 Crocuta crocuta
GATGCAGAGAGCCATTGAGGGGTGCACGAGGGGCCGAGAGCGCCCATCAGAGCGGATGGGCCTGGGAGGCTGGTGGACTCCAGCCGGTCCGTGGGCCCCACCCTGGGCACCCCCACGGGCCGTGGCGGGGGAGCTGGGGTCACCCGGGGGCAGGGCGGGGAGTGCTGGGCAGAAAGGGAGGTCTCCCACAAGCACGGGGCTGGGGGGAGGGAGGAGGGTCCAGGCCCAGGCTCAGGCGTGTCCGCATGCGCTTCTCTTTTGCCTCCAGGGACCCTGCTGGCCTGGCAGGGACACCAGCTTTGATGGCTCCGGGGCCTCCCCTGAATCCCGCCCGCTTTCCTCGGGGCCGGGCGCAGGGGAGGGGCTCCTGGTGCCCGTGCAGAGACCTGTGGCTTCTCGGCCGACCGGCCCGTGTCCCAGCCCCTCACCCCGGCCAAACCCTCCTTCTGAAACACCGACATTGTCAGAAAAGGAAGCGGCGTGGACGCTGAGAGCCGCCATCGTGGCCTGAGAAGCCACAGAACAGCCTCAGCTCTGGGGCCCGGCCCCCCCGCCCCGGGTGCGCAGGCGCCTCGTCCGATTCCACGCGGTCGGGGCACGCTCTGCTTTCCTCTAGCTTTACAAAGTCCCCACAGCTTTTGAACAGAACTTTCCAGATACTTGGGGCACATCCTCATTGGGTTTTGTTTCCTCAGGAGACGGGTGGGGGTCCCCGCAGCTCACGGCTCCAGAGGGACGCAGCGCAGGACGCAGTCGCGTGTCTGGGACCCAGGCCGCCGAGCGACTCATCAGGGCCGCCTCGGGGCTCCGTTATCACAGATGAAAAAGCGCACGTAAGAAAATGAGGGCGGCAAGCAGCGCGGGGGCTCCGGCGGTGAAGCTTCCGACTCTTGATTTCAGCTCCGCTCCTGGTCTCACAGTTCGTGGGTTTGAGCCCCGGGTGGGCTCTGTGCTACCAGCGAGGAGCCGGCTTGAGATTCTCTCTGCCCCTCCCCGCTCGCTCTCTTTCTCTCTCAAAATAAATAAATAAATAAACTTAAAAAAATGAGGAAGGCATGTCAAGGGGCACAAGAGCCCCGACGGCCGGAGCCGGAGCAAGGAAATGCTTGCCGTGCTTTAGGATCATAACTCCAAGCGCAGACAATCCACGAATCCGTGTAACACGAGTAAGTGACTGAGGAAGGGAGTAAACGGAGTGGAGAGACAGGCTTCCCACGCAGATTTCCAAACGATTACATAGACGCTTCGCGGTCAAGGCGGAGGGGCAGAACGCCCACCCCCGGGGTGTAGGGGTGCCCAACATGACTCTCGCAAAGGCCAGGGTAGAGCGAGGTAGAGAGAATCTTCATCGGCCAGGTGTGCAAGGCCAGCGCCCGCAGTGAGCCGTCGTGTGGCAGGCGTGCTCTCGACCGCAGGTGAGGGAGGGGCGCCGCCCCCGAGGCCGTGGTCCCGGGAACCCAGCGCCCCAGCGCTGTCCCGATGGACACAGACACAGATCCTCTCGGAGGGACCCTCTGCAAAGTGAATCTTCAATGCGGTCAAGGTCCCTTAACTGTAACAAATGCCACCCACTCTCCCCCCAAGATCAAAAGTGGAAACAATGAGGGCGAGGGGTACTGGACTCTGCAGCATCTTTGGAACTTTTCTGTGACTCTGAAAGTCACAGAAATTGCAACTTTGCTCTTGTAAACTTACAAAACAGTAAATTCAATGGTAAAGTTAAAAGACTATTTTATAAATTAAGAAGACAGCAAGGCCCGGAAGCCGGCCCCGGGGTGAGGCAGGGAGGCGCCCAGCAGGGGCGGGGCTGGGGGAGCCTGATGCTGGTGCCCAACACTTGTCCTCAAGTCACAGTTCTCTGGTCAGAAGGCTGCTGCCTGTCCGCTGCCGGAGGCCCCCCAGAGCGCGCAGGGGCAGAGGGGAGGGGGTCTGGGGGTCTAGTGCGGGCTGAGGGCAGCCTCTGGCCTCCCCGTCCCAGCCTGGGCTGCAGGGNCCAGGGGCTCCGTGCAGCAGGTGGCCCTGGCCTCCGTCCGTGCCGCGGCCGCACGCAGCGTGAAAGCCCCTCCCCCAGGGACACGACCCCTGGGCGTCGAGTCACAAGCCCCAAGACGGAAAGAAGAGGCCACGCCTGAAACCGCGAGGTCCTTCCTTGCTCCGAGCAGGATCTCCGCGAACGCCCCGTGCAGGGACGGAGGCCCTGTGAGAACGGGCACCCGACGCCCCGGGAGGCAGGCCTGTCTCAGCCCCACGGCAGCCGCCCCTCGCCCCGCTGTCTCCGCCCGCAGCTCCGTCTTTCCGGATCCCTGACTTCCGAGCCCCACGGGACCCCCCGAGCCCCGGTGGCCGTCCTGGGGACAAGAGACATAAACGGGGCAGCTCTGGCCGAGGTGGGGGGGAGCCCAGACGCCCCCCACTGCTCCGAGACGCCCCAGGATTCCTCCCAGGGATGGCAGCCCCCAGCCTCCAGCCGCGGCACCAAGCCCCCACCCAGGCTCCAGACGCTGCCCCTGGACCCGCGGGGCCCCTGGCCTGACCGTGCGCGGTGGAGCCAGAGACGGAGCCCGCGCACACGGCTTCGTGCAGAGCTGGGCTCCTCTCGGCAGGAGGGAGTGAAGAGGGGAGACGTCGACATCATCAGTGGCCG
>NW_027529175.1:8017895-8044931 GCF_008692635.1 Crocuta crocuta
GGGGGGGGGGTCGAGGAAGAGGCCCCTTCCCAGAACACACAGGGCAAAGCAACAGGCAGCAGAAACACTCAGGCAGCGAAGCGCCTGTGCAGGGGTGAGTAGGACCCAGGTGCCTGCTTCCCGGGGGGGAAGTCGAGGAGGCAGCGCTGGCCTGGTTCACCCCAGGTCCCCACCCTCCCCGCCCCTGCGAACACCCCAGTTAGCTCCAGGTCCCCACCCTCCCTGCCGCTGCGAACACCTCGGTGCCCCTCTCTCGTGGGGAGAAGACAGGTGAGGCCCATGTGCACCAGGAAGGGAAGGTCCTGGGTGGACACGCCTGGGTCAGGTTTGGACCCCAGAGGGCGGCCTCTGCCCCGGTCTGAGGAAAGCCTGTATGGAGGAGGCTGGTGGTACTGAGGGACGGCCCAGGCCACGGGGTGCAGCTGGAGGCGGCCAGAGAGAAGGAGGTTCAGGGCCTGGGTCTCCAGGCACGGTTTGCCACTAGCACCGAGATGGGCCCCTCAGGGCGAGCGCTGGAGAGCTCGGACCCCCTTCAGGGCAGAACATGGCCAACAGGGCTCAGGGGCGCCCTGTGGCCTCAGTGTCAAGGACACACTCACTGCCTCCCTGGGCGCCCGCTCTGTCCCCAGCACGGGAAGGACTCATCTTGCTCCCCTGGCTGCTGATTTGAGAACAAATCACGACTGCAGAGGTGAACCCACGTGGTGCACAGAAGGCCCATGCGTGTTCAAGATTCCTGGAGCCCGGAGCGCTTTGCCCCGACAGACAGAACAGCCACGGACGGGCTCCTGTGAGACCCACATCCTGGTGCCCACGAAGGGAGCCTGGTGTGGAACGCAGAATAGGCGGGAATTAGAAATCCCTTCCCACCCGCAAGGTCTATTTCAGGAAGGAAATGCAGTGAATGCAGACTGGTCACCATCCTCTCTTCTAGGCCACGGCCGGGCCGGCCACGGGGCTGCGGGAGGCTGTCCACCACGGGGTGCTGGGCAGGGCCCAGAGAGGCGCAGGGGCCTCTGGGAGGGGAGCTCGCCCCTCCTGCTGACAATCGGGACTCATGCTGGTCAGAGCAAGTGTAAGTAACGAGCACCGGGTCTGGGAGCCATTGGTCTGGGGCCCGGCAGGGGAGTGAGCCTGCCGCTGATGGGAGGAAGGGAGAAGATGCCGGGGAACCGGGACATGAGTCGGGGGAAGGGCTGTGAGCGTGCACAGGGTGGTCGGGAGCTCGGCACCCACGGGGCACAACCGAAGCAGGCCAGGCAATCGAGCGAGGGAGGGAGTCTGACCTCAGCTCTGCTGCCCCCGGAGGCACTTTGGGGAGCGGAGTGGTCACCCCGCTCTGCGGATCCGCCACCGTGAGCTCTGACCTGGGAGACCAGGCAGACAGAGAGGGAAAGATGCGGTCGGGGGGGAGGGGACTGGCCTGGGTTTCAAGAGACTTGTGATCCCCAGGAGGGGGGCATGCACACATGCACGTGTGTGTGCACAAATGCACATGCAGATGTGCATGAACATGGCAGACATACCCACATGTGTACACAAAACACATGTGCGCGCACATGTGCTGCACAAATGCACAGACACACACGTGTGTAAGCGTGCATGCATGCCCACAAGCATGAGAGAATGTGCAGAAGCCAACATGCATGCGTGTGCACACAGATACACAGGCACAGTGCGTGGAAACCAGACACATGGATCCATAAACACGTGTCTGCATGTATACACATGGACACAACACACGAGACACAAACACATTTGCACAAAATCCACACAAACATACACCTGCAAGCATGCACCTGCTCAAACATGCACTGGCTCACACATGCACCTGCGCACACACACACCTGTGCACAGCACACCTGCTCACACACGCACAGACTCCCACAAGGGCCGGGATGGCGCTTGAAGGGGTGAGGCCCTCGGAAGGGGCAGGAAGGGGGGAGAGAAGACACTCATGTTTCTGAGTGTGACCCTCGAGTCAGGGCTGACGGAAGGGGTGTGGGGAGGGAGAGGCAGGGAGAAGCCCAGGGGAGCCCTCAGCCTTGCACGCCATGGGGTGGGGTCTATGCTCCCCCAAGAATCCCGGAGGCCCCAGGGCCAAGGCACGCGCGTCTGTGCACAAGTGTGTCTCCCCAGCCGCTGCCCGTGTGCGCTGCCCACGTTTCCGTGTCTGACAGGAAACACAGGTCCCTGGACGTGCAGGAGTGAGGCCCTGACGCAGCTGCTGTGGAGCCGGGAGCCGGGGGTGGGGGGGCCCGGTCGTAAGAACTGAGCAAGAGCCTGCAGGGGTGCTGAGCTGGGCTCTGCGGGCAGAGAGCCAGGCCCTTTCGGAGCCCCGGGCTGGGGACGGGCTGGGGACGGGCTGGGGACGGGCTGGGACGGGCTGGACGGGCTGGGGACGCACTGGGGACGCGCTGGGACGNCGCGCTGGGGATGCGCTGGGGACGGGCTGGGGACTCGCTGGGGACGGGCTGGGACGGGCTGGACAGGCTGGGGACGGGCTGAACGGAAGGGCAGGCCTGGAGGTGGGCACTTGGTGGATGGCCGGTGTCGGGTCTGGTCACCATCCACAGTGAGGGGGCACCAGGACCGTGGCACCAAGAACACCCGGCCATGCCACACAGGTGACAGGTGACATCCCCTCATGCAGAGTCCACGTGTGTCCCTGCGTCTGGCCAGCTGGGGGGTGGGGGGGTCCCCCAGGGGCCCTGCAGGTAAGGTAGGTGCCCGGGCTCCCACGTGGCCGTGGGCAGATGAAGGGAATGTGTGCCCGGGGCAGGGGACAGGACAGGGCTCGTGGGGGCGCTGTTGAGCCTGCAGGAGTGATGTGGGGGAGGGGCTGGCAGCAGGCAGCCCGAGTGCAGGCCACATGGGGCTGGGGGCCGCCTGTCAGTGAGTGGACAGGGGGGAGTGGGCCTCACCTGAGGGACACGGTCCCAGCCGCCGCGCACAAGAGAAGGCAGGACAGGAGGGACCTGCTGGGAGCCCCATAGCCTGGGGGGCGTCGGGGAAGCAGCACGGGGTGCAGCCTGCGGACCCCAAGATGCTCAGCGCTCACCCCTCACCTGCTCAGTGCGTCGGCCCGGGAGGGGCCCCGTCTGCAGGGCAGGGACCAGGGAGCCGTGGCCCAGGCTGGGGCGGCTCGCTCGTCACGCACCGCAGGCCGGGTGCCCCTCAGTGCGGGGGGGGAGCCCGACCGCACCCCAGCTCCCCCCATCTCTGTCTGCCGGCCCCTCGGACAGCAGGGCTGACAGCACCCGGGGCCCATGCCGGGGACAGGGGCAGGCCTGGGGCCCCAGGGGAGCAGGAGGGACGGGAAGCCGCTCCCCGCCGCCCGGCTGCCCAGCACCCGGAGGCCCCGGCTCCTAGTCCCCTTGGCCCCTGCGTCCCCCACGGAGCCCCTCGGCCAGTGGCCCCCAGCTGCTCCCAGCAAAGGAACCAGGTGGGACGAAGCAGGGGTCTGGCCAGCCCCACGCAAGCGCTCCCTGAGAACTGGCCAACACTGCCCCCTGGTGGCCACCGCTGTCTCTGCCACCACAGTGGGTCCCGCCTGGGGGCGGACGCTGGGTGATGGACACCGTCCAACCCAGCAGAACTGCGTGAGCCACAGAGGCCGGTTGTTCAGCCACACGTCCACGTGTCCATCATGTGTCCCAGGGGCTCTGCTGCCAGCGCTGCTGGGATGGCCTCTGTCTCCACTAAGGAGCACCCTTGAGGGGCATCGGGTCCAGACAGGTGGGTTTAGGGGGTGCTTCCTGGAGGAGGTGGCAGCCACCTTGCCAAGATTGTAGGATGACAGTGGCATCGTCCAAGGGAAGCTGTCAGCTGCAGGGACGGGGGGGCCCGAGCACAGAGGAATCAGGGGCAAAGGCTCAGGAGAAAGAGCCGGAAGTGGAGGAGCCGGGCCAGGGGCGGCCGTGGCAGAGCAGAGCTAATCCCTTCCACACGCGAGTGTATCAGACCATCACGGCGCACACCAGGCCGGGGGCTGGAAGGAGGCCTCTGCGGGGCATTAGCGGGAGAGCTGCTGAGCCGCAAGTAGGGTCTGGGGACCGTTTGGCGGTCACTGCCAAGGCCATGCCTTCGTCTTGACAAATGCGCTGTGGTGAGGAGAGACACCGGCGGGGGGTCCCTCAGCCAGCAGGAGCAGAGACTCCGTACTGCTTTGTGAATGTTTCTAAATCCAAAATTATTCCAAAATAAAAAGCTTACTTTAAAAAAGTAACCCAGTGTGTGTCCCCCTTAAAGATTCTCGCCCCCCAGAAACCTCCCGCGGGAAGGCTTTGGTCCCGCTGGGTTTGGGAGAAGCATGTTTCTGACTCCCCAGCAAGGACGGAGGGCCCGGGCCAGGCCGGCCGCTCGGGCTTCGGCCCCGGACGGGAAGAGAGGCAGGGGCTGGGGGCACCCGCTGTGGCGAGCCCGGGCCCTGGCGCCTCGGGGCGTCTCCTGCGCAAATTCGCCAGTGCGCCTGTTTGGGGGGGGCGCCCACAAAGCTGCCAACTCCCCGGCAAGAAAGTAAACATTGAGAACAAATTCTCAGTGAACTTTCTGCGGGGATCGGGGGCCGCAGGGCGTGCACGGCGCCGGCTCTCAGCTCGCTTCCATCTCTCCTCCACGACTCCTGGGCCCTGGGGGGCGGGGCCCGCGGCGGCTCCCCTCGGCCACGGTGTCCACGGCGTGGACCAGGACCCGCCCGTCACCCGGCAGCCCATCTACAAGCTGTGAAAGTCACAGCCGTCTGTTGGCAGCCAGACGCGTCCCCACGTCATCCCCCAGGAGGTGACGCCTGGTGACCTGCCCTGTGACCCCGACTCCCGCAGGACCCGCTCCGGCCCCGACGGACACGTTGGTGGCAAATGTGACTCCGGCAGGGCTCTGCCTCTCCTGGGCCACACGGCACTCGTGGCCAACTCTGAACGGGAAGGGACCTGGTTCGTGTGTTGGGGCACCAGCTGGGGAGAGACGTGTCCCAGGCGGAGACGGTCCTGCTCTGGGGACGGGTAGTGGCCGGGGGATTAGGGTTTGGGTGGGGGAGGCCCCCCCATCGAGGAACCCGGGAGGGGACCCGACTTTGCTTGTGTCGCAGGACACGTGGAGGCACCTGCTCGGATCACGTGGGCCAGGGTCAGGGCCCAGGTCCCCCCGCCGTGACGCGGCACAGCGCCCCCCTCGCCCGCCTGGGGCAGAGGTAAGGACGCTGGGGCCCCTGGCTGCTGCCACCGCCTGAGGAGTGTTTTCTCCGATGACATTGGCTGTGAGGGGTCTAGCCTGCCCCTGGGGTCGTTTTCCTAGAAGACCAGCCTGTCCTGTCCCCAGGGCTGTGACCCAGGACAGCCCCTACGGCCTCCGGGGCTGTGGTGGAGGTGCCGTCCCCTGGGGTTGGCGAGGACAGATGGCAGCCACCGCGGCCACGCTGCAGAGACAGGCTGGCTCCCTCCGCGGCCTCGCTGCCCAGGCACCCGCCCGGCCCTGCTCCAGCCCGAGCCACAGCCCCAAGGTCCTGCGGACACCCCTCTCTCCTGAGCCTCAGGGCACACCCCCCAGCTGCCATTTGCTGCCCCAGCCCTGTCCCCAGAGCCCTGCCACGTGGCCAGCTGGGGGTTCCCCTCCCGCCCCCAGGGCCGCCGCGAGGAGGTGACTCACGCTGCCCTCTGCAGAAGCGCGGGCCCTCGCCCATCCCCCGCGCCCATCTCCGGCTCTGGCAGGGTGCGGAGTATTTAATAAATGTTTAATCGCAACAATAAACGATCAGCTTGGCATGACTGGAGATTTTCGCTCAGGGGCCCGGGCTGTGCTCCGGGTCAGTAATAAAACGCATCCTGGCAGAGCTACGGAGCTGCAGGGGGATTGGGGGGCCGTTTGAGTTTGAGGCCCCCCTGGCCTAGTTCAGGGAAGAACCATGACAGCCCAGCAGGGACAGCTGTTAGCCCTCCTCCCCCGCCCTCCACAGGCTCTGACCGCCCCGGGCCGTGCGGACGCANTGTGTGGCAGCCTCACAGCCCAGGGTCCTTGTCCCGCGTGGGCAGCTGGGATGTGTGTGCGGGAGGGGGCTCGGCACACCCCCAGCCCCATAAACGGAGGGTGGGCTCTGGAAGGGCCAGGCGGTGCTGTGCCCTCCTGTCCGGTTACCCGTCGTCTTCAGATGGATCCAGGGTCTGAGGTCCCCGCGGGTGGGCTGAGGTGGGAGCCTGGAATGTTCTGACCAGACCCTCAAGGTATGGAATCCTCCAGGGTCATTGCCCAGGGCTCCCTCCCCACCAGACCCCGTGTGTCCTGACATCCTGGGCCCCACAAACAACGGGGAGACAGGGAGCAGGTGAGAGGCCCCGCCCCACCGGCCCGAGGTCACTACTGCCCTGACCTGCCCCGGGACTGCACATCTCAGACACCCGGGGACCGAGGATGGGAGGCGCCGGCCTCAGGACAGGGAAGGACGTCAGTGAGGTGAAGCCTGAACGAGACCATTTAGGGGGAAATGACCTTCAAAATACAAGCGAGAGAACACGCAACTCGTGTTGAAGGGTGAGGACACAGAGGGAGGCAAGAAGGGGACTCGGGACGCTGGGAGGGGAGGTCGGACACAGGTGAGCGGGCGAGGCCGCCTGTGTGAGCCCCGGGCGAGGCCGCCTGTGTGGCTCCGAGGGAGAGCTGGCGGCCTGCAGCCGCTGGGGTCCTGCTCAGGCCTCCCCTGCTGAATTCCCAGGCGGCGAGGGTGGAAAGGAGGGCGGAAAGGAGGGCACGCGTGGGGTGGAGAGAACGAGACACAGGCAAGGTGCACAGCAATCTTTCATCCACCCAGAGGTCAGAGGCAGCACCGGTCATCTCCCGACCCCTGGAGACCTGGAAAGGGGGACCCCAAACCCACCCAGGGGACATCACTCAGCACAGAAGTCACCGTGTGCAGACGCGAGAGTCACCCACAGCCACCACCCACTCGCTCCCTGGGGAGAAGACCCAGACAGCGATGGGCGAGCGGGTCTGAGAGCCTAGGAGCCGCCGCACCTGCCTCTGTGCACAGGTGCCCAAAACAGCGCTCATACTTGAGTCTTTCCGGAAGCAATCTCATGATCACAGGCTCACATAAAACCCTGAGCCCCTGCCACAAATGAAATAGAATAGCAACATTTTAGATGCATCGGGCTGTCCTTTGCTGTTTTCACTTAAAATTCTACCTAGAGAAATTCTGT
Source organism: Crocuta crocuta (assembly GCF_008692635.1). Taxonomy (NCBI): domain Eukaryota; kingdom Metazoa; phylum Chordata; class Mammalia; order Carnivora; family Hyaenidae; genus Crocuta; species Crocuta crocuta. Next base: position 8,025,086 of record NW_027529175.1, read on the forward strand.
AGAAGAGGGTATAAAAAGCTTTCCGGTGATGTTAATAGCTGCAGAGTTCAATGGCTTGAATGCACCACAATTTATATAATCACGTCCTATTGGTGGACATTTGGGTCATTTCCAGTAATTAACTTCTACCAAGCACACTGCGGTGAGCATCCTTGTTTCCACGTCGCGCCTTACCTGTGAGTATGTCTGTAGGCTAAATAAGGAGAAACAGAATCACAAACTAAAATGGAAATTCTAATAATGGTCCAGAAATAAAAAGATTTTACCTGATCTCAGCACGATCTAGGAGGTGGAGGGTGGAGGGGAGGAGAAAGCAAAACTGTCGGAAAGGTCTCATTAGTGGGAGGAAGTCGTGCAGGGAGAGACAAGTGTGGAGCCTGTCACCTCCCTGGCCGTGGGGACAGAAGACCATCCGGAGGGACCAGCGTCCTGTTTTCCAATTACAGAAAAATCACCTGATAGAAGATGTCGATTCTAAGGGAATAATTGCCGAGAAGCTTTCAAATAAAAAAGGAACCACTGGGGAGGGGGGGGGACAGAACACAAGAGGAAGAGAAGCAAACGGAAGCCACAAGAAAGTATCAAAAAGAAAGGAAGACATACAGAGGCTCCTCGGCGGCAGTGTTTGCTGACTGAAACACCGGTGAATTAGGAGTTACAGAAGTTAGTTCACAAAGGCAAAACAGAATTTAAGGTGGAAATACTAAGTGTCCATCAAAACATCAACAAATTACACATGAAACTACCGTAGATCCAGCTATCCCACTTCTGGGCCTGTATCGAAATAGATCTCAAGGACACATCTGCTCCCCCACGTTTACTGTGGATTATCCACGGAAGCCGGGACATGGAAGCAGCCAAAAACGTCCATCCACAGACGAAGAAAGAAAATGGGGTGGAATCATGCGATGCAATGGTATCCAGTCTTCACAAAGTAACTGGGGGACATTACGCCAAACAAGTAAGTCGGTCCCGGGAGGAAAATACCACATGACATCAGTTACAGGAGGCAGTGGAAGTCGTCAAGCCCACGGAAGCAGAGGCTAGAGCCAGGGCCCGGGCAGCGGGCAGTGCGTGGGCTGTGCAGTGGGCGCGAGGCTTCAGTCGTGAGCGAGCCCGAGGCAGCGGCTGCGCCACAGCGTCCGTAGTTAACGACACGATGCTGTGCCCTTGGAACTTGCTGAGATGGTAAGTCTCGTGTTGAATGTTCTTACCGCAGAGAAGCCGGGAGCTACGAGGAATCTTTGGGAAGCGTGGCTCGAGTCCACTCCTCCACTGTGACGGGTCCCAGGCGTGTGCGCGAGTCCAAACTCACCGCATCGTATACGTGAAGCAGCTTCAGTTTAGTACACCGATTATACCTCAATAAAACTGTTAAAATTGTTTATTAAAGAAAGAAATACCAAGTGACATAAAGAGGGCTAGATCTACAAGATAACAAAAGGCAAACAAACTTTATGAACAAGTTACGGTTTTCACACTCTGTGCGTCGAAGGGGTGGCCGGGGACGGCCCACCGGGCATGAAGTCCTCCGTCTTCATCGCTCCCACACGGCTCCCGGCACCGGGGGCTCCTACGGGGACCAGAGGAGTTACTCCAGAAATCACTCAGCACACGATAAACGTGAGTGATTCTTACAGCAAGAGCTACTAGAAATTCGAGAGGACTTGATAAGATCGATATTGCAGTGAGACTTCCCTGCACCTGTTTTATTATCGTGCAGACTTAGGATATGATGAAACACCAGTAAATAGAGACATAGAGAAATCTCAGTGAATAACCACTAAACTTGATCAAATAGATTTATACCGTCTTAACAGCCGCCTCACCGCACTCGGCGGCTTGCACATTAGCGTCCTTCACCGAGACGCAGCGACTCCACTTGTAGAAACTATTTACAAAAACTGGCCTTGTGCTCAGCCTCAAATAAAACCTTTTGAAACAATTAAAATGGAAGTGGAAAATTTGCTGGTCCTCTAATCTGATCATTAAAAAGTAAAATTAGTCATGATGATGAACAGAACACCAAAAATATCTTAAGTGCTTGAAAATAAGAAATTTACTTACAGATAATCCTTGGATCAGAGAGTTAATCAAAAAAGAAATGAAAAAGTACCTGGGGAGCTTAGAAAAGGAGAACATTTCATGCCAAAGCCGGTTAGACCCAGGAAAAGCTCTTTTAAAAGAAAATGCATTGTCTTAAAACAGCTTCATTACTTTTGAAGAAAAATACAGATAAAGGAACTCAGTGCTCTGCTGAAAACACTAAGAAAATAACACAACAAACCCATAAAGTAGGAGGGATGAATTGAACAAACATGAAAGTGAAAATATTGACATAATAAACCAAATAAGGACAAAGCATGGCTTAATTGCTTAATTCAAATCTGATTCTTTGCGGAGTTAAACCTTCATAAGCTAATTATGGGGGAGAGAGAGACAGAGGCAGGGGGTGGGTAAGAAACATGAGAAGAGTCACTTATAAAGGGAAAGTTAAGATAATTATAAGGTAATAATGCATCTAACTCTAAGGAAGCATTTATAAATGCAGAAGAGATAATTTCTCAGAAATATGAAAGAGTAACTAAATGTATCCCAGGAGAAGTGGAAAACTTGAATAGGGTAATTACCTTAAAAAGCATTAGAAAACTCATCAAAGATCTACCATTGGAAAAAATTGCGAGGACTACATACGTGTAAACTGAAATCCAGGCCGATTTTCATCTAACCTACTAAAGTAAAAAAAAAAAAAACAGGTTGATCCGTGTTATTTAAAATATTCCAGGACATGGAAAGTATTTTGTAAGAATAACTCTCCTTCGGATTTTATGTAATTAGTATAACGCTCAAAACAAAATTGAATAAAGACAGCAAAATTCTCAAAACTACCAACATTATTTATGAACATCGATGCAAAGTTCTATTTACAACTCATGTCAATCAATGTATCAATAGTAACAATACATTATGACAAGTAGGGTCTAAGGAAGCTTGGCCCTACCTACTCTCAGGGCCACTCGGCATCATCTAGTCAACAGAGGGGATTGGGGTTCTAATCTGCAGGAAACCCGGATGATCTATGTACCTTCTGAATCTATTTTGACAGAAAGCAGTGGAGTTAACATAACCCTGAACAATACAAGATAAACACTTGCCACATAAAGACAAAATGCTCTGATCCTCCCTACTGATGAAGATCGGAGAAAAAAGCACGTGGCACATCTATACCACATACCAAGTAAACGGCTCATGTAGGCAGGCGGTGAGGCCCCTGGAGAAGACGCCGGGAGTGGTTGTAAACATATACACCAAGTGCGAGAGAAGGTGTTGATCTGCTTCAATAAACACAGCTGGTGGGAAGCTCTGCCGTGAGGACTAGCATTTAGTTGAGTTTATGATCCAGCCACGATCCACCAGCGATAGCATCGGGCAGAGTGACTGATCAGGGAGTCCCGGGGGCGGCCGCCAGCTCTCCGGTCTTCCGGGATCGGGCGTGTTGCTGCTGCAGCCGTGTGGGAGCTCCTGCGAGGCATCCCGGTCAGGGGAGGAGCCGGCGCAGACTTCTGCTCGCTCCCTCCTATCATACCAGCCTTTGCTCCGCAAGTCGTGGAGTCAAAACCGTTTCACAGTTGCTCCCTCAGGACCGATCGAGAAGTGTGGCCGTGGGTCCCCTGAGTCACACGAAGCTGGAGTGGCACCAGCCGCCATCCACTTGTGGGCTCTCTAAGCCCCGCGGGAGCCGGAGGACAGTGGCCTTTCAGGTTCGCCTAGATCTGTGTAAACTCGGGCTCTGTTCCTAGCACACTAGTACTAACACACATACTGGCATTCTGTCACTAGCAGGGACATTGGAAGGCAATGAGTATTTTCTCCTTGTCGCAGAAGGACCCGGCAAGTATCTACCAGACCTCTTGGAGAAGTCTTAGAAAAGTATTTGCCATGTCTGCTTGTGACGGGCATTGTGATGCCTCCTGCAAAGGGAAAGCCTCTCCTTCCATCAGCTGGCTCTGGACCCAAGAACTGATTTGGGCATATATTCTCGGAGGATCAAGATTCCTCCACCGTGCGGCCAACACGATCCTTCCAATTGTGAGGCATCAGTGTCCACTTGTTATTAAATTGAGCAACGCACGAGTAGCCGGTCTGCCTGCCGCTCCCAGGAAGACCACTAATGATCGGGGACTCCCAGCAGTGACCCTGATTGCCCTTTTGGCTGTGCTACGGACATTGAGAATAGCGTCCACGTTGCTACTGAGCAGCGATCGCCCAAGAAAATGGGCTGAATCCCGAGAAAACAACGAGCACTGTGACCGTTCTAATTTCTCCCCGTCCTCCTCTCTCCAGCTTCTTGGTAGCATTCTAAACCAGCAGCCTCACAACTGAAACTCCTAACGCTCCCAAACACTCCTCCCCAGAGACCGGTCACTCTTCGACGTGTCTGCCAGCTCCCCGAAGAGGCGCACTCTGAAGTCGTGTCCACACCTGACCCGACTCAGACACCAGTCTACGCCAACAGTCCTCTGTCTGGCATATTTGTTGAAAACAGTCGGCGGCATTTACTTCGCATCACAGCCACCTGACACGGTGATGCCAGGTGAGGCAAGAGAGGCAAGGAGATGGGCCAGATTGGGGGAATGAGATGTCCGTAGGGGGTTGAAAAGTGCCAACATAGGCCTGGAAATCTAGAAGACCACATGCATGTTCAGGGCCATGCTGATGAGACTGGAGAAAAACGCCAATTTCTCACCTTGGGCCGACCTTGATGGGTTGAAAAGCAGGAAGAGAAAAGAAAGCAGAGTTTATCAGCCGTTTGCCTAAGCATCGAAGGTGTGTCCCAACAGACACACAGGGTCCCTCGGCAAAGCCTGGGAGACATAGGTTCAAGGTCATTGGGAAATCTCTGTGTAATCACTAGCTGATCGATAAACTGACCAAGCAAAGACTTTAGTGGCCACGCCCCGTAGAGAATACGGAACATAAAGAATTAACCCAGGAAAGTCATTAAAGAGACTCTGTGCTCAGGTGGGAGGGGTGACAATCTGAGTGCCAGACTTGCTACATTCTGTTATTTAAAATATCGAGACTTCAACAAAAAATTATGAGATACATGAATAAATGGGAAATGATGGCCCATACACAGAGAGAAAACAGTTAATAGAAACTGCCCCTGAGGAAGCCCAGACATTGGATTTACTCAATGAAGATTTGAAATCAGTTATTATAAATATGCTCAAAGCACTAATGGAAAACTTGTCTAAGAAAATTGAATAAAAGCATGAGAATTCTATCTCATCAAATAGAGAATATCAATAATGAGAGAGAGAGAGAAACTAATGAAAAGAATCAAATAGGAATTCTGGACTTGAAATATAATAACTGAAATACAAAATTACATCTTCTGAATATGAGATAAACATCACAATACGTTATTCAATAATTCTCCGAAGATTGCGTCTGTGTTAGGGGCTGATTGCGCCCCAGGGTTATAGAAACAACTCTTAATTATGAGACTAAAATTTCCTCCTTAATATTTCATGGGCTTAGGAGATTAAAAAGTAGAAACTGTCAAAAACTGTAAAAACTCAGATTTTTTTAAAGTGATACTTTGATAGCATATGATGCTTAATGTGGTTTGTCACATTTTAAACACCCGTATTTGTAATCCAGTTGCTGAAATGTTAACCTCCGAAAGTAACACGTGTACCCAACCAGAAACACTTACACACACGTACACACAGCCCTGCACAAAGATCTAGTTTTGCTGTGAAAACTCAAGGGCAAACTTCTCTCTGCTTATGAGAGCCCAGCGACCTTTCTGCATCCAGCAGGTACTATCCAGGCTTTTCTAGAGAAGACAGAGCCTTTTCTTTTCAACGGTGCTGTGCAGACGCACATTCCTGGGGTGATCTGCACAGCAGCTTGTACCCCGGTCCCTGCAGCTCCCCCGGGGAGACTGACCTCGTGATGGAGCCCACCTCCCTCCACAATGTGAAGCCCCAGAGCTGCGCGGAGGAAGGGCGAGACCCTAGAGGGAGGTGGCATTTTGTCATGGTCATTGTGGGATGAATGGGGCCGCTAGGCATCACTGGCCGGGGGAGAGGGACCAAGGGACATCAGCGACTGGCCGCTCTGGAAGCACACCGCGTGCTCCAGGGTCAGGGAAGATGTGTCATTTCTGATCTGAAGGAGGTCAGTCCTGCAGTCTGTAGCCGCCAGGCCCCACGCGGTAGCCTCGGGCGCAATGCGAGGTCCAGGCACGCAGCCGTGACCCATGTCACAAGGAGCCCAAGCCCTGGGTCACACGACAGAGCCCAGAGGAGCGTTGTCGATCCCAGGGTAGGTGGCACTTCCAGAGCCTCATCTGGCTGTGGAGGGACAGTCCCAGTGACAGCCTCGGAGGAAGTCGGATTTTCAGGCTGTGATGGTCCCCTGGGCAGGCAGGTGTGGGGCCCGAGAGCCCCTAAAGCTGAATTTGCCCCCGCAATGCGGGGACGGCCGCCCGTCCCAGATGGAGAGGACGTGGGGTGCAGGTGACACTCGGCCCCCGTGCGCAGACCGCTCCTTCCAGGTCACTGGACATCACCGACGTTGCTCCCCGACCCCGGCCCCAGGGGCTGATGTGTCTGACGAAGGGGTGTTTTCCTGGATATTCACCCCTCGCCCCGTAAGTCACCCTCTGAGCCAAGGTTGGTGGGGCTCCGGTCACACACCCCGCGGGACGGGTCAGGGCTGAGCCCACCTTTGCTCAAGCTACTCCTTCCCCAGGGCGGCGGCTGGCGGGCTCGGCGGCAGTGAGGACCGTCCAGGGCCACAGAAGCCCCACACCCAGGTCCTGGGAGATAAAACTGCTGGCTTCCAAGCGCCCGCGAACACCCAGGAGCAGCTCAGCTTCTGCAGAGGAGCCCGAGCCCCGTCGATTTCCCCGTCGATTTCCCCGTGCTCCCTGGATGCTCTTCTTTTCATAAGTGAACCCCGCCTTTCAGAATTCATCACTCAAAGTGGACCGCAGGCCGGGCTAATCACAGAGGTGCTTGAGTGGGCCACGTGCCCAGCCCTCCCCCGGGCCCGCCGCCCCCACGTCCCTGCCCTGTTCTGGAGTCGACTGACAGCAACACCCCAGACCGCTTTCCGTGGCACAGCCGGCGCCCAGCACGCAGCCTTACTGCTGCTTCATGCTGATAATTCCATGACAAACCAGATTTCCACACTCCCGGTGCGCTTGCTGGAGAGCCCGGCGTGGCCCTGCGCCAATGAGCTGTCCTCCCCGCGGCGCAGCCCGAGTTATTACCAGCTTTCCATCTGCTCTTGCATCTCCTCCAACCGGGAGCCCGTCGCCCCGGAGGCTGGCTCTTCCTGCCCCCCCGCCCTGGGGCGCCCTTACGGGGAGCCCGCAGTTTGCCCCGTGGTTTCTCTACCTGGTGCTCCTCGGAGCGGGGCACGGAGACGGTGGCCGGTGTCAGGAGCTGGAAGAATCCGTGCCTCTGTGCATGTGTGCAGCCCGCTAACTCAGACAGGAGCTGCCCAAGTGAGCTGCTGGGAGGCAGCGCTGCTCCCCGACAGCTGTTCTCAGGTCCTACTTGAAAACAAGAAATATGCCATGTAAATTGGAGGACGCCACGCGTCCCTATTTGCATATAGGAGACATGACTCAGTGTTAGTGATCTTGTTTCCAGAATATGTAACAGGGATGATAGAAATCTTGTAGAGTCGCCAAGCCCACGGGGTGACGCAGGGCAGTAACCGGGCTGGGGCTCGTCACGCCTTCCGGGAGCTCAGCACTGCGGTGGGCACGCCCCGGGCACGTAGCGACTGTCCTCTAAGTGAAGGAATGAGCTGCACGTCTGCGTGCACCGGGGTGCACGGGGTGGCGGGTGGTGGCCGTGGGCCCCCCGGCGAGGCCATCGGGCCAAGTCTTACAGAAAAACTCTGGAAAAACACAGACATGGCATCAGGGTCCACAGTGAGGCGCTGACTGGACACGGGACAGCTGTGGGGCCGGCCAGCCTGTGCTGCATGTGGGGACCCCTGATAAGGGGGGGAGCTGGGGCAATTGCACCCCTTTCCCCGTGACCCAGTGGGGAGACCCTGCGGGAGGTCAAGGGGCACACAGGTGTTTGGGGGTGAGCTTGGAACGTGTGCTCCTGAAACCGGGCCGGGGTGGGGGGTCCAGGTGAGGACTGATGATGCCCGGGGGGGGGGCAGGTGATGGGTGATGATGCCTGGGGGGGTCCAGGTGATGGGTGATGACACCTGGGGATGTCCAGGTGAGGAGTGATGACACCTGGGGGGTCCAGGTGAGGGATGATGACACCTGGGGGAGTCCAGGTGAGGAGTGATGACACCTGGGGGGGTCCAGGTGAGGAATGATGACGCCTGGGGGGTCCAGGTGAGGGGTGATGACGCCTGGGGGGTCCAGGTGAGGGGTGATGATGCCTGGGGGGTCCAGGTGAGGAGTGATGACACCTGGGGGAGTCCAGGTGAGAGGTGATGACGCCCGGGGGGTCCAGGTGAGGGGTGATGATGCCCGGGGGGGCCCAGGTGTGGGGTGANCCAGGTGAGGGATGATGACACCTGGGGGTCCAGGTCAGGGGTGATGATGCGCGTGGGGGAGGGTTCCAGGTGAGGGACGTCCAAGCACGGCCCACGCCATGGCAGTGTGCAGGTCGGGGAACCATACGTGAGCAGCAGCCCCTCACTGCGGGGCAGCTGGTTCAGGCGCCCATTCCTCCCTGCCCCCACCAAGCTACCACTGCTTTTCCAGGTGATGGCTGTGTAGGGTCACGGGCAGATGATGTAGAGTCACGGGCCGACACGGGGTCCTGATGGGAGGAGGGCAGGAGGGCGTTTGCCCCTCACACTTGGACACATCTCGCATGATCAATCATCACCTCCCCACACGGGAGGCGGGGGGAGAGGTGGGACTTGGTCCTCCGGCTTCCCGAGGGGACCAGGGCCTCGAGCTCTCCTGCACCAGGCCCCGCACCCCCGCCACCTCTCTATGAGGCAACCGTACGTCTGCAGGCGAGCGCCCCCAGAGCGAGGGTGATGGCCACGTGCTGCGTCCGCACATGTTGCGGCAGGACTGCGGGGTGAGTGGTGGAGGAAGCTTCCGGGTTTACACGGGTTCTCACGTGGCCCTTGTGGCAATGTGCCTGCCGGGACCTCTCTGTGTGGCACCTCAGCGGAGCCGCCATGCGCGGAGGCCCACGGTCCAGGGCCCAGAGCGCCAGCCCAGCGGGACAGGACGCAGTGGGGACCGTTCTCGGCCCCGGGAGGCCCCCAGCTGAGAGACACGGACATCACACAGTGGCCCTGCCGGGCGTGGGCCTGGGGGGCTGACCACAAACCTCAGCAGCTGGGAAGTGGGAGGTCCTCCCTGGCAGAAAGTCACGTGACTCAGGGAGAAAGCTGTGCTCTGGAAGCTTCTAGAAGTCCTGGGTCCTCCTGATGTCACAACTGTCGCCCTCCCGCAGTGTAGGGTGCCCCTGGGCCTGGGGAAAGCCTCAAAGTCAAGCGTGTGTCCCCAGGCCTCCCTCCCTCCACCCCGAAGACCACGCAGTTTCCTCTGGATGCTGCCTCGGCCACTTTGCTCCGGAGATGGGCGTGCGAACCATGGACTTCCCAGCAGTCCCTGCGGGAGACGGGCTGCTCACCTGAGCCAGCTAATGGTGGCCATAAATCCCCGGCCAATCGTATAATGAGATTTAATATTTGATGTCAGATCATTAGAATATAATGAATTTGCCGCTTTAATATTGATGAACAATCAGTCCTATTAAGGCTATAGGGACAAGAATTTAGTGCGAAGAGAAAATTAATTGCTGAATTAAAAGCACGTATCCCTAAGCAGGACGGCCTTGTAGCGCGGTCCTCGAGCCTGGCGCCCAGCCCTCCCACTGGACGGCGACATCCTTCATGGGGTTCATGGGGCTGTAACCCCGTGGCGTGTCCTCGGAAGAGGGGGAGTGACGGCCAATATGGTGTGGAGAGACTCGAACACAGCACAGCCAAGGTCATCTTTATGGACTAAATTGTGCCCCCCCCCCGAGAAAAGGCCTATGTTGGAGCCCTGCCCCCCGATGTGCCTGTACTTGATGACGGGGCCTTTGGGGGTGCGTCAGGTTAAATAGGGTCTCAGGGTGGAGCCCCGGATGTGCAGGATGGGTGCCCCCACAAGGAAGGAGGAGGCTCCGGAGCCCTGTCTTTGTGGGAAGCTTGCAGGTGACGAGGAAGGACCCCCGGTGCCCCCCACACCCCACAGGGGACGGAGGGCAAGTCCCTGCGTGGAAGTAAAGGCAGGAAGGCAGCCTGGAAGCCCCCCCTCCTCCCACCTGAGGGCGCTCACAGTTCCGGGGCCCCGCGGGGTCCCGGGCACAATATGAACACCCGTCCTTAGAGCGTTAGTGTGACTTTGTGATGCAAGAGCAGGGGATTTGATATTTAATTTCACTTTTACTTTGAAAATTAATGTCCTGCCCGAACGTCCCAAAGTTCGGCTTGCCTGTGGTGGCTTAGCGGGACACGCAGAGCGGGTGACAGCGTCCCCTCGGGCAACAGCCTGTGTTTCCCAGGTTTTCCTCGGTTTCCGTGACCCAACGGCTTTGCCGGCTGCCGAGGGATTTGCAGGGAGGCCCCCACGGGGCGTGTCCGGTGTTTTGCCCACGGTTCCCCTGAGGGTCCTGGTTACGGGGAGGAAGACCCACAGGTGATGTTCCCGCCACACAGCCCGGGAAGGACACGCGCCGTCACCAGAGGATGGGGTCTTCAGCCCCGCGGCAGGTGGGCACCATCTCAGCAGCTGACGGCGAGGGCGTCTCAGCTGACTGCAGGGGCGGGGCGCTGCTTACGGGAAAGCTCGGACCCCGAACTGTCTCCAGGAGAAGAACAGCGAAGCCCCACAGTGTCCGCGGTCGCAGGGCCCCGCAGGGGCGGCGCCTGAGCAGGTCAGGCCGAGGGCTGCTCCGGGTCGCCCGCGGGTGGGGGCGTGGCCGTGTCGGTGGGGGTCCCACGGCTGTTTCTAACAGCGACCGGGAGCTTCAAACTGCTGTTTTCTTATGAATCTTTCCCAAAATGCATTTTATCACCTGCACGCGTGTGACTGATAGGAAACAGGAGTTGGTAAGTCACAGACAGAACTGGCCACCGTCCATCTCGGTCACCGAGATGCATTTGCGAAGGAGAAGGAGCGAGTTCTTCCCAAACGGACCCATCGGCCTCTCTCGTTCCCAGTGAGAACCCCGCGGATTGGGCAGGGTCGACGGAGGGGTTCTGACCGCCCTTGAGGAAGACAAACAGCTGAGTCCCATCAATGGCCACGTGTCACCAGTGCCCCCGGGACCTGGAAGCCCCAGGGAGCTCGAGGGGAAGGTCGGCAAACCCCGGGGCCAGCTGCCCTCCGCACGGCCTCTGGGACCAGCCTGCTGCGCTCACACCTGACCCGATTGCCAGCGTCCCCTCAGACATTCTGCTCCCTCCAGATGGGCCCGATGACGAACAATTTGTGCACAAAGGCAGCGGTAAAGGGGGCAATCTCCGCCCAGAATCTGCAAGCATCTCAGAACGGAATGGGTGCAGGGAGGGGCAAACAGAAACCCGCAAGGGAGGCCTCACGGGAGCCGGGCACCGCGGGCGCGGGGCAGGGGGAGGTAGCTGGCCTGCCACGCACACGCCCCGGTCAGACGGCCCTGCATTTCAGTCCTACTCAGACTCGGGCACCGGCCACGCCCAGCCTGCGGCGGGGGCCGGGGGTGGGGGGTGGTGCGACACGGGGAACAAGCGGCCGAGCCCGGCTGGGGCGCTTGCAGATTTACATCCTTGGTTTAGACGGAGACAGAACATTTGGGGAGGAAATAAGACGCATCAGAGAAAAGAGAATTAGGCCAACCGGCCTCATTTATAACGTGCGTGTGACAAGAGGCGCCCCCGGGGGGCCCAGGGCCAGGGCTCGGTGGGGACGGCGTCCCGGGAGCCATGCAGACGCGGGGTCACGCTTGGCCCCCCCCGACTGAAACGCGCATCCCAGGAAGCGCTACTGCTGCCAGCGGCCAGAGACATCAGACAAGGCCGCCTCCCCTCGTGGCGGGAATGAGAGTTATCGGTTCTGATCTGACTCGCCAACTCCGAGGCCGCCCTTCACATCTCACTGCTCACCTAACGCGGCCGGGCGCCAGCCCCCGCCAGCCCGGGGCCTAATCACTCGGCTCTGCTGCCCGTGTAAGCAGGCAGTGCCGTGCAGCCCGGCGGGCGGGCGCCTCTCTATGCGGAGCCCACAGACCCGGCCGGTAATATATTGAAACACCAATGTAATCAGCATGCCGATTAGTCACCCCCGAGCAAGGGTGGGAGCTGCGGTCAGCACGCTTGGCCCGAGTGACCAGAGATGTGCCCCCAACGCCACACAGTTACCCCCCCGCACGGCGTCCAGACCCAGAGTCTCCCAACACCGACAGGGGGGCCCAGGCCTCCCCTGGAACCGGACCCAGAGCAGATGTAGGGGCCCCCGGTCCTCAGAGCCCGGGGGCGAAGCAAGCAGGTCTTAAAGGGACGTGGTGAACCCCATCCTCCCGCGGACGTTCCTGTCCGGCACAGGCGCTAACCGCCGAGTCCTGCAGAGTGCGAGAAGCACGTCAGCACAGAGTCAGAGGCTCGGAGCGGTTTCGATGTGCTGGCGTCCGGGCACGGCCGTAGTTCCCAGGCCGTCTCCACCGTATCCAGCCACGTGGCCTGTCCCCGGGGCCTCTCCCGACGTGGCTGGTCCTTGGAGCCAGCCAGGGAGATAGCGAGCAAGATGGCACGTGCGTAACATAACGCTGTCTCGGGGACGGGAGTGACATCCTCCCTCCCCCGTGCTCTCTGTGGCGAGCACTCTCCTGTCCACCCTCAGGGGCAGGGACCGTCCAGGCCGCCCCCACCTGGGTCCCCGGGGCCCCCCCGGCCTGTCCTTCCACACGGAACATGGGAACACGTGTGGACGACTCAGTTGAGTGAGCACAGACGTCCCCAAACAGGCTGCGGGCTGTGGTTTACGGCCCTGGACGACATCCTGTCTTCAAGAGTAAAACTAAAGATTATGAGACGAGCACATTTTATCTTCTCCTCAGTGAAATGGGGTTATAACTGTGCCCCAAAATAACATAGTTATCAGACTGGACACAGAAGGGACGGAACATGGGTTTGATTCTGACCACGGACGTGGACGTGCACACACAGCTCACCGCACCGTCCGGAAGAGCGCCGTCCCTTCGGGCACCTGCCAAGCGCCCCGCCTGCCCCGGGACTGGGTGGTCCCGTCCTCGTCCTGGCCAAGGCCGTGGGGTCGCGACAAGTGCACCCAGGTCTGCGGGACCCCATCCGTCTGGGCTGTGTCACGTCCCCGCACTCCGTGGGCCCTCGGGTCTCTGGCACCCTCCCTGCGCCCACCCTGTCCCCACAGGCGGGGCGTTCGCCGAGGCGACCCAACTTCGTGCCGGCAGATTCCAGCGAGCGCGTCACCTCGCGGGAACCCGGCGCTGGGCGGGATGGGGGACACCTGCATCTTGGGAGCCTGTGACAGTGCGCGGATCAGCCACAGTGGAGGCTGGATCAGACGCAACTCTTCGGACTCGACGAGAACCATCCTCGAGCGTTCTGAGCCGTGAAACCCATCGCAGATCCAAGGATACAAGCTCGTGCCGCAGGGTCTCTCTCTGCGCCACCACCGACTCACTCCTGGTCCTGTCTGGGCCTGGCTCTGCAGGGACAGCGCACGCTCGCCGGGGGAGACTGGTCGCGCTGACTCGGCACCACCTGCTCCGACCCACGCGGCCCAGGGTATCGCCTCCCAGCCCGGCTTCCGGCCCGTGGGCACCTTGAGGTCCCTCGTTACCAGGTTTCCAGCCAGACGACAGGGAGCCCCTTCCTTCTTCCCAAGTGCGCGACCCCTCCAGGCTGTGCCCTCCCATCACACAGAGGCCTCCTGCTGTCCCGGGTCCGCACCTGTCACAGCCGATAGATACGCATGTGGACGCCAGCCCCCTTCCTCTCTGGTCCTCAGCCCCCGTCCCCTGAGGATTTCTTTATTTAACTTCTGAAATAACAGGTAGATTTTTAATCCTTTCAAGTGACATGATTATTCTTTCCGACAATTACTCAGGAGAAAAGTGAGGCGGTTCATAGGAGCGCCTGCCCCGGCCCCAGGTCATGGCTGTGCGTGCGGGGTGGATCGTACTATCCGGAAACAGAGCAGACCAGTGTCCCGTGTACAAAAGTCCCCACCGGCGGCCATCTACGCCACCGTCGGGGCGGGATTGTTTCCAAGAGAAGAAGGCTCCGTTGTCCCTGAAGACTGTCATTGCGTCAACATGCACGGGTGCTGTGACCACGGCTGGCGGAGAAACGGCTCTAAACTCACTCAGGAAGCAGGGCTTGGGGGCAGGGGCCTCACTTATCCAAGCCCAAAGAAAACACCAGTGTCTGGGGTCTCGACCCCCTTTCCCTGCCCGCCAGCCAGGCTGCCAGGGCCACCGAGCCCCAGAGCCCGTGGGCTCCAGAGCGGTCCCTAGCTGCCTTTCCAAGGCCACGTTGCCATGGAAACCCCACAGGCTCCATGGAGAATCCCCGGCTGTTTAATCTTAAGCCGGGAATCTCCAGCAAATACCCACGTAAAATAACCTTCCGTGTAAAAAGACCTTACCTCCCCTTTGCAACACAGTGAATCGTTCCCTGAAAGCCTGCACGCGCCTGGGGAAGAGTCCAGGCAAGGCGAACGTCGATGCATGAATTCGAGGAGCCAGGGCCTCGGGAGGAAAACACCGGACTGTTGCATGTGGGGGAGGCACTTTCTCAGGATTCCGAGCTTGGCGTCCACGTCCCCCACACATGACAGTGGCCAGTGCCGGGGACACAAAGGCGGGGACGCAGCTCCTGTGTCCCAGACGCCCCCACTATGAAAATTAGTGCAAACGTAAGACAATGTTTGCACACACTCAACTCTACACCCGGGAGGGTCACCACTTATCCCTGGTTCAGTCACCAGGTATTTACTGAGCACGCGGAACGTGCGGGGGGCTCCGTGAGGCAGGGGGGAAAATNGGGGACGCCTGTGGCCTGGCTCCCAGAAGCGGTCTGCTTTGACGAGAAAGTCTGGTCGTCTTAGCCGTGATGGAATTAATCCTGTGGCCTAGTGATCTGGCCAATTCATTCTTGCAAAATTTTTAAATCTGCATATAAGAACAGAATGAAACCATTTAAACCTAGACGNCCAGGTGCCCGGGAACAGAAGAATTTTTAAACTAAACATGCTACCCGCATTTTTATTATATTTGTAAGCCAGCTCTACTGAGGGAAAATCAACGTGCAATTACCTGCATGTAAAGTGCACACTCGCTAAGTTCTGATGCAGACGCACACCTGTGCAACTGGCACCATCGTCAGGAGAATGAGTGCGTGGGCCCCCCCCCCGGCGTTTCTCGTGGGTTTTCATGTTTCTTCCCACCGGCCCTTTCTTCTTCCCTCCCTCCCTTCTCCGTGCTTCATCTCCTTCCCGGCTGCTCTGTTCCTGACGTTAATCTGCATTATTGGAATTGTATAGAATACACACACATGGTCCCCTGTCCACGTGCTTTCACTCACGCTAATATCTGGAGGTTCACGCATGTCACTTTGCATGTCAATACCTCCTACGTTTGCCGGGAAGCGTATGCACATACTAAGTGTCTTTATCCATTCACTTATTGATGGACATTTGCGTTGTTTTGAGTTTGGGGCCATTACAAAGAAAGCTGTTGTGAATATTCATATTCAAGTCTCTGTGTGGACCTTCCTTCTTCCTTTATGTGCCCTTCCTTCTAGGGGGGCACCGGGGCTGGATCGGGCAGGACGGCGCGCCTTGCAGGAGGGCCAGCTCTCCTCAGTGGTTACACCTTCTGCCTTCCCATCGGAAGCGTCTCTGCACCCTCCCCACTCGTGAGTGTATTGCAATCTTTAAAACTTCACTGATCAGTTCAACTGTTGATTCTGGCAGCTCTCTGGAAGATTCTATCGCATTTGCTACATAGATACCACATTGTCTGTGAATAAAGACAGTTTGCTTCCCTCTTTATAAAAAGGATGTACTATACTTCTTTTATACTTCTTTTTCTTGCCTTATTACACTGTCCAAAATCTCTAGTCCAGAGTGAACAGAAGCGGTGAGAGGAGACATCCTTCTGTCGCTCCCGATCTCAGGGAGTGAAGCATTTGCATCCGCCATTTAAAAAGCTCCTCGCTGTGGATCTTCTCTTCTCACTATGTTAGAGAGAGAGAGCGTGCGTGCCCAAGCAGGGCACAGGCGCAGAGGGAAAGAGAGAGAATATTAAGCAGTTTCCGCACGCAGCGCAGAGCCTGACACAGGGCTCAATACCACGACCTTGGGATCTTGATCTGAGCTGAAATCAAGAGTCAGATGCTCAACCAACTGAGCCCCCTGCACCCTGAATTGTGGGTTTTCATAGTAATAGATTTACCAGGCTGAGAATATTCATTTCCATAGCTGCTCTACTTAGGCGTTTTATCAGGAAATGTGTGTTGAATTTTGTCAAGTGTTTTTTCTGGCTTTACTGAGATGATCATATAGTTTTGTTTTTTTTGTTTTGTTTTGTTTTATTTTTTAGTTTGGTAATAGGGTGAATTATACCGATTGATTTTCAGATGTTGAAAAAAAAAGGTCCTTGCATTCTGGGCCTTAATTCCACCAGTCAGGATAGAACATCCTTTTTATATATGGGTGAAATCAATTGGCGAAATTTGTGTTTGGAATTTTTGTCTCTTTGCTCACGAGGGCTATTGGTCTGAAGTTTTCTTTTATAACAATGCTTTTGGTTTTGGATCAGGGCAATAGTGGCCACACAGAATTAACTGAGAAACATTCCCAATATTAATGTTTCAGAAGAATTTGTGTAGAATGTGTATTTATTTCTTTCTTAAGTGTTTGGAAAAATTTACTATGGAAGTTGCTTGGGCCTGATTTTTTCTTTATTGTAAAAATTTTTCACTTCAGGGGCGCCTGGGTGGCTTAGTCGGTTAAGCGTCCGACTTTCGCTTAGGTCATGATCTCGCGGTTCGTGGGTTCGAGCCCCGCGTCGGGCTCTGTGCTGACTGCCAGCTCAGAGCCTGGAGCCTGTTTCAGAGTCTGTGACTCCCTCTCTCTCTGACCCTACCCTGCTCACGCTGTCTCTCTCTCTCTCTCCTAGAAATAAAATAAAACATTAAAAAATTTTTTTCACTTCAATTCAATATGTAAAATAGCTGTGGGGACACTCAGGAATCTGCTTCTTGAGCGACTTTCCATCTGTTGTAAATCTGTCAGTTTTATCAAGGTTGTTTAATTTATTGGCATAGAGTTGTTGACGATACAGCCTCATGACCTTTCCACATTGTGGTGTCCCTTTTGATCCTGACCGCGGCGATGTGGGCCTTCTTTCTTTTTATTATAAACAGTATGGTGAGAGGCTTATCGATTTTATCGACCTTCACCAAGAACCAGCCTTTTGGGTCTGTTATTTTCTCAGTTATTTTCCTGTTTTCTTATATTTCATTTATTTCTACTCTATTTTTTTCTTTCTTCTATTTACTGCTTTCTAGTTTCTTTAGGTAGAATAGGAGGTCATTGATTTGAGATCATTCTTTTTTCTTTTTTTTTTTAAATATTTATTTAAATATTTAAGAGTATTTAAATAAAATACTAGGAGAGTATTTTATAGAGTATAAAAATAGAGTATCCTATTTTTATTTTAAATAAAAATAGGAGAGAGAGTGAGAGAGAGACAGCGTGAGCAGGGGAGGGTCAGAGAGAGAGGGAGTCACAGACTGAAACAGGCTCCAGGCTCTGAGCTGGCAGTCAGCACAGAGCCCGACGCGGGGCTCGAACCCACGAACCGTGAGATCATGACCTAAGCGAAAGTCGGACGCTTAACCGACTAAGCCACCCAGGCACCCCCAAGATCATTCTTTTTTCAAATATAGGCTTGTAGGGCCATAAATCTCCTACGTCTCCTTGGGTGACATCCCACACATTTTTATTTTTTTTCACTTTCATTCATCCCAAAATATTTCTTAAATTCCCTTTTGATTTACTCTTTGATCCACAAGTTATTTAGAAATATTATATCTGTTATTAATTTCTAATTTAATTCCGCTGTGGTGAGTACACATACTTTCCGTGACTTGAATCCTTTTAAATTTTTTGAGATTTGTTTTATCTTTTGAAAGTTTATTTATTTTTTAAGAGAGAAACAGAGAGCTCACCTATGCACAAGTGTGCGGGGGAGAAAGGGAGAGCGAGAACTCCAAGCAGGCTCTGCATTATCAGCATGGAGCCCAACACAGGGCTTGAAATCACAAACCAAGATCATGACTTGAGCCAAAGTCGGATGCCTAACCAATGGAGCCACCTACATACCCTATTGAGATTTGTTTTATATCTCAGAATATGGTCTACCTTGGCAAATAGTTAATGTGGAGTGGAAAAGAAACTATGTCTTGTTACTGATTGGTGGAATGGTCTATAAATATCAGTTAGGTCAAGTTAGTTGATAACGTTTAAATTTTGTATGTCTACTGACTTTCTGTCTACTTGTTCCATGAATTTTTGAGAGAGGAATATTTAAACTTCATTCTAATTGTGGGTTTTTCTATATTTATCGACCCCTTGCAGTTCTATCAATCTTTGCTTTATGAATTTGAGGCTCAGTTTTATTGTTGGGTGCATAAGTGTTTAAGAGTGTTATGTTCTTGGGGCGCCTGGGTAGCTCAGTCGGTTAAGGGTCTGACTTCGGCTCAGGTCATGATCTTGCAGTTCATGGGTTTGAGCCCTGCATTGGGCTCTGAGACTGGAGCCTGCTTCCGATTCTGTGTCTCCCTCTCTCTCTGCCCCTCCCCTGCTCTCACCCTGTCTCTCTCTGTCTTTCAAAACTAAATAAACATTTAAAAAATTTTTTAAAAGAGTGTTATGTTCTCTTGATGCTTTAACCCCCTCTCTCATCACAAAATGACCTTTTATGTCCTTTTCTACTAATTCTAATTTCTGTGTGTTTGGGGAATAATTTCCAATTAGTTTGTTTTTCTCTGTATGAATCATCTCCCTGCGTGCCCAGTTATTTTTTACTGGCTACCAGACATTGTAGAGTTTTCCGTGTTGGGCAATGAATATTTTTGTAGTCCTAAAAATACCACCGAGCTTTGTTCTGGAGTGCAGTTAAGTTTCTTGGAAACAGCTCTGTCCTCCTGGGCCTTGCTTTTAGGATTTGTTGAGCAGAACAAAGCAGGATTCCATGTGTGGGCTGAACGCTGTGCCCACAGCCGTGAGGCTAGGGTGGGCGGGCCGGCCGGTGGGCTGGCCGGTGGGAAGGCACAGTTCACGGTCATTTGTGGGCTCCAGGCCCGCTCTCGTGCCAGGGCGTCCTTTTCCTGGCCGTGGGCACTTGGCTCAGCTGCAGGTGCTGACCAGGCCCCACATGGCTACCTGGGTGGGGGAGGGGGAGCCTGCTTTCTCTCCGGGGAACCCCCCCCACCACACTCCGTCCGAGGACGATCTGCCTTAGTCTCCCCAGCTCTCAGCTGAGTCTCCACAAGTCAGGGCATCCGCGGGGCTCTGCCTGGGGCCCCTCGAGGCCGAAGTGGGGCAACCGTTGGCTCACCTGGTTGCGCCCCACCCGCCAGTCATCACGGTCTGTGTTCATCTCGGGGCCGGAAAACTCGTTGGCTCCTGTTTTGTCCACTTTTGATGCTGTTTTATGTAGAGGTTACATTTGGTCTCCTTGTCCCCATCTTTTGTGAGGCAAACGTCCCCACCCAGAAGCTTCGGGTGGCCCTTCACTGCTTGTCAGAATTA
>NW_027529175.1:8045043-8048885 GCF_008692635.1 Crocuta crocuta
TCCTCCCCTGCATTTTCTCCTTGTCCATCTCCCTCCTGTCTTTCAGCAGCAAGACAGCAGTTAATAGCTGCCTGCTCTTATGTTCCGAGAAGGTAGCCCCTGAGCCGTAGGGAAATCAGCCCAACTTCTTCCTGACCCTGCGTCACACCGTGAGCACAGCTTTCTCCAGCCTCTCCTTCTGTCCTGCGGCTCCACCTCCCTCTCCCACCCACACCTCGCCCGCCTGCAGCCCGGGGGCCAGGGCCGGTCTGCCTCCACCACCACACCTCTCCAGTGCCCGTGACCTCCAGCACCGCCACCCCCATCTGCCCAGTCTGAGGACCACAGGCCTCGAATTCTCTATTTATTCTTTTCTAAAGATAAATTCAGTAACTCGTTTAATGGACTCTTCATCATCGCCTGTGGTGCCAAACGTAGGGCCGTGTGGTGTGTGAGCGTGTCTGTGGCCGGACAGGACCGATGCCGGTGGCGGGTCCCTGTCTAAGGCACCCCTGACCCGGGAGTCATGTACTTAACACACAGCAGTCATGGCTCAGTCCGGGGGTGACTCAACATGAAGCTGACGTCCCCGGGAAAAACATCAGCGTCCGTGTTTGAGATCCCTCGTTTTCTTCCCCTTGGAAGCAATTCAGGGGCGTTGCTCAGCGCGGCGTTAGGACTCTGACCCAACTAGTTACGGGGCACGGTCGCAGCTGCTGCTGGCCCGGGCTGCTCAGGGCGACGCAGGGCTCAGAGAAGCTTCCTCTCCCCACGACCGGCCCCGCACGGCTCCCCAGCCCCTCTCGGCTCACGCGTCACAACCCCAGCAAGAGCGCGTGGCCTCACGCGGCGGACGGAAGATGGTGGTGGGAGGACTCATCTCCCTTGGCGGTGAGCATTTCATTTCTCCCTTCCCAGCCCTCCGCTAAGGGCTAACTTTACAACTTGTATTATAATCTGCTTTATGCACAACAGTGAAACTTTACTGCGGCATATGCCCGTTCTATACATTCACGCATAAAGCATATTCTAAAAACCCTTAGTCAGAGGCTCGTAACGCAGCATTAAACCCACACCGTTTTTTCTCCACGCATTCGTAAAAAAGCATTCCGTTCTTGGGAAAATGTTATTAAGAACTTTGACTCTGGGGCGGGGGATGCACAGTGCGCTTGAGCATTTTGCGAGCAGAGTCCGACGGCCTCCGGCCTGGGCGCCCGGTGGGTCCAGCTCTGGACGACCCGCTGGAGCGCCGGCCACGGCATTGACATAGCCCATTCCCTGCGCCACAGCAGCCGCGAGGCGAGGGCTAGCGGAGGTGGCGCCCTGCGTCTGTTTGGGAAGTGAGATGTCACTTCAGAAATCACATACGGTTATTTACAATCAACAGGAGATTTCCGGCCGGACTAGAAGGAATGGAAGCAACACAGCCAGGTAATTCCAGTTCTTTCCGGATTAGCATCTGGTCCCAGGAACCCCCGTAAACGAGGTGATTCTGACTGTTACGGATTGTGGGGTTCCCCTCAGTCTGCACCCAGCAGATCTATCTTGAAATCATATCTGACATTTTGCACTGGATTTGCAGCCGGTCACCTGCACCAGCAAAGGGCAAATCAGTCGTCTTCCCCGAGCAACCTCGCCTCGTCTCCCAGAGGCTGGGAACTGGCCCCCGGGGCACACCCAGTGTCACACACACACACACACACACAGCGCGGCTGGCATGCCCAGTGTCTCACACATGTGCACCCACACACACTCACACTTACTGAAATGCGTACCCACGTAAATTACACAGAGCTGTGTGCACGCACGCACATGAACACACACTCATGCACATGCACACAAGTGCTCACACATACTCATTCTTACTGACATGTGTACCCACGTGAATTGAACACACACACACACTTATTGACACACATACCCACATGAATTGCACAGTTATGTGCGTGCACACACACACACGGATGCCCACACACACACACATGCCTGCATCTCCAGATGCTCCCATGCTCTCTGCAGAAAGCCAGACCCTGCTCTGGACTCACACCTGACCAGGGCCTAGTGAGGGGCAGCCTGGTGACCTATGCAGCCAGCCGGGAAGCCCACACAGCTGCGGGAAAGGCAGCAGGTCCCCCCAGGCCACCCTCCATGCTCTGTTCTTCACAAAACTTCACAGGACGTCCACGCGGCAGGTATCGGCTGGACACCGCCCAGGGCACTGGACCGAAGCCCAGGGTGGCACAGCGGCCGTCAGAGGGCAGGACACTGGACATCCAGGATCAAGTTGAGGGGGGCTCTCTGGGGTCTCTCATGTAAGGACACTAATCCCACAGGCGCCCCTTGACCCGCACACCTCCCAGAGGCCCCGCGTGCTGACACCATCACACCCAGAGTTAGGGTCCAAGATATGAAGCCAGGGCGGGTGGGGGACACGGTGCTCAGTGCATGATCCTGACGAGCGGGGCCCCAGGTCAGGAGGATGGGGGTACAGCCTGGGCCAGCCGCGTGACTCCAGGAAGACAGCGAGAATTGCGGGCAGAGCACTGTTGGGGCTCATAAATGCAAGACAGACAGTGCAGAGGGGGGAGGGGCAGTGTCGGGTGTGGACCACAGAGTGCCCGTCACCCCGTCTCAAGGCTTACCTTTCCCTCTCTGCCCATAAGGACACCGGGGAACTGTTTTCTATTTTGGAGAGAGATAGAGTGTGAGTGGGGGAGGGGCAGAGAGAGAGGGAGAGAGAGAGAATCCCAAGGAGGCTCTGCACTGTCGTGCAAACCCGGGAACCGTGAGATCATGACCTGAGCTGAAACCAAGCGTCGGACGTTCAACGGACTGAGCCCCCCCCAAGCGCCCCAACACTGAAGAATTTTAAGAAACAGAAAGAAGTCTGGACACTCAGTGTGTGTGTGTGAAATCACACAGTGTCTTCCCACAGGCCACACTGTGTGCTGATACACGTTAGCGTTTGCCGTGTGAACGTAGCTCCTAGCTGGGGAGGAAAACACATTCCAATGGCCCCCCTGTGTCCCCGCCGTCGGACAGGCCAGCTGACCTTCCCCCGGGAAGTCAGATGACAGTTTACCGTTTGCACAGAGTGTGCTGTTGAGAGCTCCCCTGTACGTGACTTTCGTGGGTGTTTCACTCAATATGATGATTTCATGAGATGTTCTTCACGAGAACGTATTCATTCAAGAAAGACTTACTCTGTGTTAGCAAAACGCCCCACGACCCCTCCCACTGCCCCGGACCTGGACTGGCCACGTGGCCCGCACTGGACACTCGGAGTTCCACGCCCGTCACGGCTTGCTCGCCCGCTGCTCCAGGAATCCGGCCACCACGGGAACAGCCTGGACTGGCCTCAGGATGACAAGCAGCGGGGACCAAGCCACCCCGCTGTCCCTGGGGAGCCACAGCCCTGTGCGGGGTGGGCGCACCAGCTGGCTGTAGGCCCCGGGCCTGACCCACACAGACGGGCACACAGACGGCACAGAGACGGGCACACGGACGGCACACGGACGGGCACACGGACGGGCGCACGGACGGCACACGTCCTCACCAGCTACGCCGCCGAGGCCGAGGGGCGCACGCCCTTCCAGCCCCGGGAAATACTCGGAGGTGAATGACGCAGACAAAGTGCCCGCCTCGCTCTGCGCTGCGCGGCCCGCTGCAGGGTCCCTGCCTCACGACCTCTGCGCGTGTGACGATACACACTCACATAGGGTTTATTTCTGGAACATTCAGGTTTCTGTCGTGAAGTGGGAGACCCTCAGGAATAGACAAACGGCTAATTTATTTCTCTTTTCTTCTTGAGAAACCGACGTGCGGTCCTCCAGGGGGCGCCGGAGGGGGCGGGGCGCGGAGCA
>NW_027529175.1:8049597-8053585 GCF_008692635.1 Crocuta crocuta
GGAGGGGGCGCTGGGGGTCCTTCCGGGGCAGGAGTGAGGCCTGCGCGGGTGGACGCCTGGCGGTCGTGTCGCCGTGGTGAGACCCGACCCGAAGCAGAGAGGAGGGGACACGGGGCCGTGGAGAGCGTGGGCTGGGGCGTCCCACCTGAAGCACCCAGGGGCGTCGGGAAGANTTTGGGGGAGGTTTCCCACGGGGACTGCGCCGGGACCTGGGGAAGCCGCAAACACCCCGCACGCCCTGCTCCTCCGCGCCCCCTGCAGCGCCACGCGGGCCCAGGGGCTGGGGAACCCCGACGCCGCTCCGCCCCGCGCCCCGCGCCCCTCCTCGCGCAGGCAGGTGGTCTGGGCTTGCTTCCAAAGCTACTCAAATTCTAGAACGTCGATGCATATCGGTGTCACAGCTCAGTCTGTTCAGTGATGAACGCAGTGAGACGGGGTCACCAGGCGAGGAGGCCTGGCGGGGGACACAGTGACACGGTGACCCAGGCCCAGCCTCGTCTCCCACAGGCCAGCGATGCAGGAACCGGGCACCCAGGCGAGGGCACGGTCTCCCCACCCGGCCGGGCCGACACCTGTCCGGCCGCCGATCCTCCACAGGCTGGACCCTCTGCCCGCATGAGAGGAACTGGCCTCGGCCTCCGAAGACTGGAGTATTAGAGCAAACTCCAGGTCTGGGGCGCTGGGGAGGCCGACAGATCAGGGGACAACTGCCTGTCCCCTGGAAAGACAGCTGGTCACTCACAGGTCCCCAGGGGAGGGGGCGGCCGCACACACGGGCCAGTCNGAATGCGCTTGACGCCCCGACCTGCTCGCTTTACAGTTAACGTGGTTTGTCTTACGTCGTGTCTATTTATGATTTAAAGATTATAAGAAAAAATTACTGTTGTTGCTTATTTTCCAAAATGTATCACACCCTGTCTCCCGCAGGACCCCCGGGCGCCCCGGCCCCGCCCTCCCCTCGCCCTGACCCCGAGGCTGTGAGGCAGGACGTCCCCGGGCCGCGCCTCCTGCCCTCGCTGCCCCACGCTGCCCGGCGGTAGAGGCCCCTTGTGCGCGGCTGGGCGTCGTCTCTCCCCCTGGACCAGCAGGTGTCCCTGGTCTCGGGTCCGGGACCCTCCTGATTGGCTGCTTCCCACCCCAGCACCTCCGGATGGTTGAGATGCTAAAGGTCGTAGCCTCGGGATCCCCAGTCAGTCGGGCACCGACGGGGCGTGAGGCCTGTGTCAGGACCGAGCACGTGCTGACGCCCAGCGGGGACCTGTTTGTGCAGCAGCTGGGCTGGCGCAGGGGGCCCGATGGGGTGTCTGTTCCCTCAGGCGCGGACCGGCCTCGCCCCCTTGACGCACAGCAGAGCAGACAGAGCTCGCCATGTGCACCGGCCGCGTGATCGTCACCCAAGCGGAACGGGAAGAGGCTCCTCACAAAGTGAGGGTCTGCAGGGCGTGAGCAGAGAGCCGACTCGGCGGGGGGCTGGAAACTGCTTCCGGGGCCCATGTGTGTGCCCGTGGACGGGGGAGTCGGGCCCCCAACAGGACTCCCCCGGGAGGGTCCCACCCAGGTAGAAACTCAGGCCTGGCCCGACACTGCAGCAGCACCCAAGCAGAGGAGGGAAGTCACGTTTCCAGATAAGTAGACGAGCGGATGGGAAATCCAGGGTCGTGAGATCAGGAGCTGTTTCCCTTCTTCGGGAATGCAATTCTCTTCCTTTCACGTTTCAGGCTCCCGCCGGGCTTCCACGTAGACCACTCAGCCCACCTGGCTCAGGCCGCGGAGGACCCGCTGTGCCGTGCTCCCTTCCCACTCCTCCCGGCTTCCTCTGGGTATGAGCTCTGTCTCTTCCGCTTGGCGGATTCCGTGCACCCGCGGTGCCCGCCTCACTGTTTGCAAATGTTTGCTGGGAGCCACGCTGCTGGACGGTCCCGGTGCCCAGCCCCGTGCGAACAGTTACCGTCCCGGCGTCCATGGGGAGCACCCTCCCCGCCCTCATCACTCCAAATCTCTCAGAATCTTTCAACCTCACCAATGAGACAAAGGTCTCCTTATGGTTTTTTTTTTTTAAATGTTTTATTTATTTCTAGGAGAGAGAGAGAGAGACAGCATGAGCAGGGGAGGGTCAGAGAGAGAGGGAGTCACAGATTGAAACAGACTCCAGGCTCCGAGCTGGCAGTCAGCACAGAGCCCAACGCGGGGCTCGAACCCACGAACCGCGAGATCATGACCTAAGCGAAAGTCGGACGCTTAACCGACTAAGCCACCCAGGCGCCCCTCCTTATGGTCTTTTAAGAGAATTTTTTGAATGTTTATTTACTGATTTTGAGAGAGAGCAGGGGAAGGGGAGAGAGGGGGGGAGAGAGAGAGACAGAGAGAGAGCATGTGTGAGTGCAGGGGAAGGGGAGGGGCAGAGAGGAGAGCGGGAATCCCAAGCAGGCTCTCTGCCATCAGTGCGGAGCCTGATGCGGGGCTTGAACCCACGAACCGTGCGATCATGACCCGAGCCGAAATCAAGAGTCAGATGTTTATTAACCGACTGAGCCCCGCAGGCGCCCCACGGCGTCCCAAGGAGGACTTTTTATTACTAGTTTGGTTGATCCCATTGTGTGTTTATTTGCCGTTTATGCTTTTTTATTTAAATCTTTGCTTATCCTTGAATGGTATTAATTGTACTTTTTCTTGTTGATTTGTAGGAGACAGACATACAATGTTAATCCAGGAAAACATTAAGATCCTAGCAATTCAATTCAGTTTAATACCAATCGATCCAATCAAGTTTGCAGCAGGGTCACAAGCTGGAAGTGAGACACTTTATGTGAGCCGCCGGGAAGGGCAGCCTCTGTGCACGAGCACAGCCTCGTGCGGAGCGTCCTTCCCGGCCCGGCCCGCGTGTGCTCCTTTGCTCTCTGTAACTGTGGGCGTCCTGTGGGCCCTGCTCAGCCCCTGCCGTGGCCATCCTCCCCGGGGAGGGTCAGGGGCTCGGCGTGTAGGTGAAGCGCCCTGCGTGGGCAGCGGGGTCCTGTGGGGGGGTGGGCAGGGGTGTCTGGGGTCCCACCCTCAACCCCCAGGGCTGATAATCAGCGCGTGGCTTTCTGCTTGGCATCAATGACCCTGTTACTGACCTGTAAGTTTTCTTTGGGGTTACTACCTGGGAGAATACTCATATATGGAAATGGAGCATTAAAGACGTCAAAATATCTAAATATTCCAGAACCAAGTAGAAACTCTCCATTGTCGTCCTAAGAGAAAATGAAATTAAAAAAGAAAAAAGGCGGGGTTTTTGTCTGTTTTCTTTCGAGAAAGAACGAGTGTGTGTGCAGGCACGGGAGGGGCAGAGAGAGGGAGAGAGAATCCCAAGCAGGCTCGGCACCCAGCAAGGACTCTAATGCGGGGCTCGATCTCACGACTGTAAACTGTGACCTGAGCCCAAATCAAGAGTCAGACGTTGAACTGACTGAGCCACCCGAGGCCTCCACAAACGTGTCCCCTACTTATCCCATGGAAAATAAATACGGAGGCACGGCCACCAGAGCAGGGACCTCACGGTGTCCATTCTGGACTGTTTGCACCCAGACTCCCGTGTTGAAACCCTGAGCCCCCTGCCGTGGGGTCTGGAGGCGCGGCCTCGGGGAGGCGACCAGGGACAGGAGGGGCGTGAGGGCGGCCCACGATGGGGTCCGTGCACTGTAAGGAGAGGGGTGCCAGGGCGGCGGCGTCCCGGAGAGGACAGGGTGGGTGTGGGCAGTGGCTCTCAGCAGCATCGGAACCTGCCGGCATCTGATGGCGCTTCCAGCCCCCAGACATCCCCTCCGTCCTACAAGGCTGACCCAGCAGAAGGGGTTTCCTTTTCCTCTTGAGGATAAACCCACAGTTTTGAGGGCCGTCGGTCCGAGGAGGCTCCCTCAAGGGAACGAGGCCGGCCACGTGTCAGGTGTGTGGCCTGTCGTGAACGGCGTGTGGCGCGCGTCTGCGGAGGATCGGGAACGTCGGGGACGTT
>NW_027529175.1:8053656-8062024 GCF_008692635.1 Crocuta crocuta
GGCCCCTCCCCCCTGCCGGCTGGCCTCTGCCCCCGGGTCCCCAGCCCTAAAGACCTCCGTCAACAGCTGGGCTCGGATTTTGTTCCAAGGAGAAATCCCGATGCAAAGCCAGGTCTCGCTCGTCACTGAGGAGGCCTGAGGTTCCGAAACTGCTCTCTGTGCCCCTCCGTCTTCAGCGTGGACTGGGCCCGGAATCGGCCCGTCCGCGCGGACAGCTGCTTGCCGAGCATCGGGATTTGCTCCGGCAGCGGTTCCCGTGCGGGCCGCTGACCGCCTGCTCCCCGGTTCTGGGCGGAGCCGGGGGAGGCGGAGCCCGGCCCCCTGAGACGCCCTAGGGTGACAGCCGAGCGGGGCGGCCGCGGCCCAGCAGCCCGAGCTCGGCGACACGGGCCCTTGGAAAGGCTGGGGCGAAGTGGAATTCGGGGTGTGCTGTGCGGTTTGGCGAAGGCCCCGCGGCCCCCACTGAACCTGCTCCTGTCTTCCTCCTAAGATAGTGACAAAGGCAGGAAATAATACAAAATTCGGTTCTTAGAAAAAAGCAATCAAAAGCCAGTCTGACAGACGGCCTGGAGCCATCACCCGGAGACGCCACAGCAACTTCCGGACACGAAGAACGACGAAGAAAACTTCCCTCCAGCTTCAGCATCTCTTAATTTATATCATTTGTTCATCCATTCGCTTGTGAAGTTTGGGGTCTGCCGAAAGATGGGCTTGTAATGCAGAGGCTGGATGCGAATCGGGCCAGCGTGCTGTCGTGACGGTATGCGCTGGCCGGGCGGCGGGTTTCCGAGGGCTTCTTGGAGGCGGTGGCCGTCTGAGGGGAGGACCGTCGGCCCCGCAGAAGCACGGGAGCATCGGCTGCTCCTGTTCAGGAGAAGGGGATTTGGGAGAGGTTCCTGCAACAACAATGCGTATGTTTGTAGCTTCCCCTTCCTGGGAGAGGATCCCCTGGAATCGTAGTTGTGCGGGTGTAGACAGCTGGGTGGGTGTGGACTGTCATCCTGAAGACAAAGTCACAGGAGTCCGCCAGCGAGAGCCGCTCACCCTGGCAAATCCAGGGCGGGGGGATGACGCGGGGGGCTGCAGGCAGGAACGAAGTTCGTCTGATGAGGCCAGCGGGACCCAGAACCCAAACCAGACCAGCCCCGCGGGGAAGGGAGGTCACGGGCTGGCTCCCCCAGCTGGTGGTGAAGGCACCCAGATAAACCCTCAGCTAAGGGAACACGACAGTGTGTAGACAAAGAAGTACATCGGGGTCAGAGGGGCTTCACCTCAGGAAGGGAAGGCTGGTTGTATCGGAAAAGGAAAACATGAAAGTCACCAAAAAAGGAAACGAAGTTAAAACAGCTTCTGAGCATGTCGACAGATGCAGAACATTCCTTAGAAAGTTCAACATCCATTCGTGATAAGTTTCCCGACAACCGGAATCAGGCAGATGCGTCCTTTACCGGTAAGAAGCACAGACGGAGCGCCGTCTGCACACATGCAAAACGGAGCACCGTCTGCACACATGCAAAACGGAGCACCGTCTGCACACATGCAGCGCGTGAGGAGGCCATACACCTTCCCCATGGTCGGCGGCCACGCGGAGGTGGCCTCTCTCGACCCGCAGGGCCCCGGGGGCCGTTCAGAGAGGTCACGGCTGTACAGTGAGAACGAGACCAGAAAGAGGGAGACAGGCACTATTTGTTATGCAGGTGACTTGTAACAGATTGTCCACAATTAGCTACAATAACTACAGCCGATGAAACACTGAGTGGATGTGGGATCTTGTGTGCATGAGGGAACCTTTCACTTCCTTGACAGACTGGAAGGTAAACGGAATACACAGCCGGATATAACGCACTCTTGATGGGGTGACTCGGAAGCATGAAGGTATCAGTTGTCTTGAACAGTATCGGTTGATCCAACACAACTTCATTCAAAATTTTGACAGGGAACTAGGTGAGTCTAAAATTTAACGAAGATTAAATTCCTCCTATGCAGCACACACAAAACCCAATCAAACCCGTTTCTGCCGGATCAGACCTGTGCCAAAGGCAGAGTTGGTGGCCACTGCCCCCAAGACAAGACTGGAGACTGGATTCAGGGGAATGACGACACTTCCTAAGATGCAGAAAGCTCGAGAGCGGACAAAGTTGGCAATGTTAAAATTAAACATATTTGCTCAACAGCAACAAGAAAGGCACAAAGCTTCTGGAAACACTGGCCACAGTTAGTGGAAACATCTGCCACTGACACTATCAGAGGAGAAGATGAGATTGGCTCATAAATTCTATGAAAAAGTGTTCCTTCCAGTTAGCATAGGAAGCAAAGGAAAGCCGGAACGAGGCACCGCTTCACACTCGATAGCCTGGTAAAATCTGTGTAAAGCAGGCGGAAGCTTCCGATTGCCCAGTGGGA
This sequence comes from Crocuta crocuta, assembly GCF_008692635.1. NCBI lineage: Eukaryota > Metazoa > Chordata > Mammalia > Carnivora > Hyaenidae > Crocuta > Crocuta crocuta. The sequence continues at coordinate 8,056,060 of NW_027529175.1, forward strand.
TTGGCCCCCACCCTGGAAAGTGCCCGCTGCCTCATGGAGCAGGACTGCAGAATAATGGCCCCAAGTGCATCCCCGTGCTCGTCCCCAAAGCCAGGGAATCGGTCAGGTCACGTGGCAGATGGGAATTTGGACATCGGACGAAGTTAAGTTTTTAGTTGTCAGCTGAGGTTTAAATGGGGATCGTATCTGGGGTCACCCGGGCAGGTGCAAGGTCATCTCACGTGTGGAGGGAGATGCGGAAGAGTGTCAGGACCCTGACCTCACAACGGCCTGACTGGCTGTCTCTGGCTCCGAGGACGGAGGAAGGGCCACAAAACAAGACACTTGGTGGCTCTGGACGCTGGGAAGAGCGAGGGAAGCGATCCTCCCCAGAGGCTCCACCGCCCACAGCTCGCCAGCCCGAGAGACCTGACCTCCAGAATCGCAGGGGCGTCATTTTGTGTTATTTTAAACCACTAAGTGTGTGAAGATTTGTAAGAGCCGCCACCTGAAATCAAACCTAATTACGCTAAAACGCAATTCCTCTGCTCCCAGAAAGTCGATGTAGCGAAGACCCGCGAGCAGGGGGCAGGCGGCCGGGAGTGCTAACGGCCGTGATTCCTTCCCAGCTCCCGCAGGTGTCGCTGACATGTGACAACGTGCGCGTCTTTTAAAAGTGCAAGTTGATGCATCTTGTGTTGTGCTCACCTGTGAAACCACCTGCTGGGGAGGGCGGAGTCCTATCCACATCCCCGGCGCTGCCTCCTGCTCCCTTACACGGGCTCCCCCCCGGCGCCCGTCACTGACCCTCTCCCTTCGCTGTAAATCAGGCTGCATTTCCTAGGGTTTCTCGTAAATGGACGCACACAGGAAACACTTGTTCGGGGCTGGCTTCTTGCGTTCGGCAGAATCGCTTCCAGGTTCATCCGCGAGGTTCCCTGTGTCAGTGGCTCCGTCCTTAGTGCCGAGTGGGATCCGTGGAACGCATGGACTCCTTTACTGATCCGCACACCTACTGATCTTGCTTCCTTCAGTTTTAGCAATTCTAGTGTGTGTTTTGTGGTTTCACTTCGTATTTCCCTGTGACTGATGACCTTGAACATCCTTCCCTGTGCTGATCGTCCGTGTAAAGACCTTTTTGGTGCATCTGGTGCCTACTTTTCATGGTTGATTCTTCCTTCCTTACAGATTTGTGAGGGTTCTTTGTATATCCTGAATCCAGTTCTGTGTGAGATGGGTAATCTGCAAATATTGTCTCTCAGTCTGTGACATACATTTTCATGCTGTTAATAGAATATTTCAAAAGTAGAAGCTTGTGCTTCTGGATGAATCTTTCTTATGTCAAACATGCTTTGGCTTTACATCTAGGAAATACTTGGCTAACCCAAGCATGAATATCTTCTCCCGCGTTTATTTCCACAAGGTTTACAGTTTCAGATTTCCCTTCTAAGTCTGTGACCCAGTCTGGGTGGATGTTCCTGTGTGATGCATGCCGTGAATGCAGCGTTTGCTGAGAAAACCATTTTTAACTGACTGAATTATCTTTGGAGCTTTGGCTAAACCAGTTATCTATTTCTGTACAGATCTACACCTGCTCCTTGGATCCATTTCTCCACCTTTACGCCGAGACTCCGTTCTGTCCTGCTGACCTGTTTGTGTGCACTGGAGGCATCACGAAGCTGCACCACGGGAGGCTTATGACAAAGGTCTTGAAACCAGGCAGTTTCATCCCTCCAGTTTTCTCCTCTTAAAAATTGTTTTGGGGGCGCCTGGGAGGCTCAGCCAGTTAACCATCTGACTTCAGCTCAGGTCATGATCTCATGGTTCATGGGTTCGAGCCCCGTGTCGGGCTCTGTGCTGACAGCTCGGAGCCTGGAGCTGCTTCAGATTCTGTGTCTCCCTCTCTCTGTCCCTCCCCTTCTTGTGCTCTCTCTCTCTCTCTCTTAAAAAACGAATAAACATTAAAAATACCGTTTTGGTTATTGATTGATTTTTCTTCTCACTGTCTGTGCTATTTTTCCATTTTTTTGCATGTGCCAGCACGTTGTTTGGAAACGAGGCCCTGTATGAATGTGATCGTGATGGATGCTAGATATTTTTGTGTTCCTATAAATATTTCTGAGTGTTCATCTGAGGGGCAGGTGAGCTAGTTGGACAAGTTGAATCCTTTGGGTTTTGCTTTACCGTTTGTTCAGCAGGACCTTCTAGCACAAGGTCAGGAGACTGTCCCCAGCGCTGGTAGTTTGATAAGTCGCTGTGCCCACCTCTGCACACCTCACCTCCTCGGGGACGTGTCCTCGGAAACCGTGTGCGCCGGTCTCTCCAGACCCTCGGCCCTTTCCTCCACTCGGGGCAGCCAGGTTCCACCGGACCCCCGTCCCAGCCCATGCCCATCCCCACCGGGCGGCCCTGACCTTCACCTGAGTCGTCTGGGACCCATCTGGGGTCTCTCCTCCCAGTGACGATTGCCCTTCCTTGGTTTCCAGCGTCTTGAAAACCATCGCTGCACCGGGCGGGCCTGCCCCTTGCTCTTGCCTGGAGAGTAAACCTGGTCTGTCTCATACCATCCCGGCCAGGCACTAATTTAATAGGAACAAAGTCCGGAACGGCTGAAATGCCTGTCAACCACAGCAGAATGTAAAAGTATAGCAAACCTACCAACGCAATGCTATACGAGAGTGGAAATGCTTTATTCCACTCAACATGAATGAATCTAAAACAAAACAAAACAAAATAATGCTGGCACACAGATCAGGTCAAAGAATGATAAACAGAACTCTTCCATTTAGAACTCAAGAAAGACGAGGTCAGGAAGTGTGTTGTTTAGGGACGTACGGACGGGGGCAGGACTGTGGAGAAAACCCAGGGAATGGTTAGCGAGAGGTTCAAGAACACGCTAGGTCCCGGGTGCAGCCGGCAGCGTGGTGGTAGGGAAACAGGGGTGGTTTTCAGGCCACCAGATGCTTACGAGCTGGGTGAGAGCTGCGTAGGTAGCAATTTTATGATTAATGTTTCGGAGTCTAGATACAATCTTGCTTCTACCGTGTACATATCCAAGCACATGGTGTGTCTCACTAGCTAAAATAGTCCTTCAAAATGTAAACGACTTATACTCACTAGAAAGAAAATCTGCTCCAACGCTAACAAACCAAAGGGTCCCTATTTGCTACTTATAAGGGACATGCCTGAAACAAAACACAAACATTTCTAATTTCCAATGTTAATAGGCCAATAAATGTGAGAAGATGAAACAGACACAAACACACACAAGATTATGGGAGGCACTAACCCATATATTTCTGGTTTTGATATAACAAACAGAAATGAGATTGTAAATGTTCTGAACAATGCAATCAAAAAGTAATTTATTGGGGCGCCTGGGGGCTCAGTCGGGTAAGCATCCGACTTTGGCTCAGGTCATGATCTCGCGGTTCGTGGGTTCGAGCCCCGCGTCGGGCTCTGTGCTGACAACCCAGAGCCTGGAGCCTATCTTCAGATTCTGTATCTCCCTTTCTCTCTGACCCTCCCCTGCTCACACTGTCTCTACCTCTCTCTCAAAAAAATAAATTAAAAACATTTAAAAAAGTAATTTATTTGTTTTAATTGTGGTAGAAAGATTTTAAAAATAGATAACATTATGTCACATATACAAGAAGACACAGTTCAGTAACTTGCAAAATCAGAACTTACATGGAGAATGTTCCCTGATGATGTCAAAATAACTATAGAGGACATTATAAACCATATAAAACATAAAACAATGAAAACCTGGGCAAGAAGAAGACATCTCTTCCTCCAAGCCCTGGGTCAGGGAGGAGATCATATCTGCAGCTGGGGCCCCTGAGACACTCACGCTGTCCATGGGTGACACACCAGGAAGAAATAGTAACCGCCAGAAGCAAGGACAGACGGACGTAACACAAGAGCGGCCAGACCCGTGAGAACATCCGAGGAGAGGCCAGGACACGGAGAACGCACCGAGGAGGAGGCCAGTGGACACGTGCGTTATCTCAGGAAACTGTGGTCTCTGAAGCCTGCGAGTGTGGGTGTGGTGCGTGGTCGGGGTGCGGCTGGGGGCGCGTCACCTCGAGGGCGGCGGTGTGGGGCCTCCCTGAACACCAGGCAGAGGGACGCAGTCTCAGTGGGCAGCAGACGGAAGGCAGCAACACAGAAGCCTGCTGGTGTGTGAGGAAAACAAAATAAAAATTGTCAAACTCTCAAATTCCCAAATGAAACTCACCAGCCACTTGGGGAGTAAGGGTGACCTAATACATCTACGTGTTATTTTTGTCTCGAAATTTAAAAAATAAACTAAGCCAAAGAAAAGAAAAAGAGAAAGTATATGCATAACAACTCGGGAAGGAACATGAATCTGCGAAAGCAGTTGTCTTTTTAGAGGAACGATATAAAAACTGATGAGGTAGAAAATCAATAGCGGTGAATCAACACCTCTGCACCTCCACTAACAGGGTCAGATGCGATGTAGAAGCGGAGAAAACACAAGAAAGAAATGAAAGGAAATAAATGGATCAACGACATAAATACGATCAGTGGAAAATAGGACATCAAAAGGTAGAATTCCTGATCATAAACAACAGTGGAAATAAAGTCAAAAGATCTAAACTTCCCACTTACACGACGAAACCTCTCAGGTGACGGAAAACAGGTTCCCAGGACGTCGCCTGCAGACAGCACACGGTCAGCACGAAATCGATGGGAAAGGTGCCTGATCTAAGTGCGACCCCAGCACAGCCCGCTGGGGACCATGACAATGGGCAGAACGAAGTGTCGCAAAGACGTAACCCAAATACCAGAAGGATCCAAAAGTGGAAGAATGATGAGTGGGCACAGAACTGTCGTGAACACGTGTGCGTCTGATCACGCAGCCTAACAGCGAGCGAGCCAGCGAAGCCCACTCAGAGACACGGAGGAGTCAAGTCCCGTGCTCAGCCACTGCAGGCGCTCCGAGAATCTTCTGGATCGAGCAGACAAATGCACACACGGGAGAGACAGTGAGAAACAGAAGATGCACCAGTAAGGTGGAGGTACGTGGTATTTATATGCAAAGACCTGTGAATTCTCAGTAATTCCCAAAGTTTCAATATTACCCAGGAAATGTGTCCCAACCCTAACACAATAGATTTTGAAAATAATCACAAACAAGATATCCCCACGGCCAATACGTTTGGAAATGAAGTGATGTGTCGTTGCATAAATTTCAAGTTATAGGACGGGACAGAAGAGTAATTGGAAGTACACGGCATGCATCGCCTGTGGACGCAGCTACCGTGGTGCAGGCGGGAGGCTGTATCATCCAGGGAAGAAGGAGATCAAAGACGGAAGCCTGGGGAAGCTGGGAAGCCTCGTCAGATCAGCCCGAGGGACCGAGAGGCCGAAAACGAGGAAAGGAAGGATGGAATCAGGGCAGCAGACGGCAGACGGGGCTTCGGAGAGGGAAGCAGCAGCCGTGACCTCGTAGAGGAGGTGGAGCAGGCAGAGCGTGAGGAAGCAGGTGAGGGCAGACACAGATGGCGCCCGGTGACGCCCGGTGACATGGGGTCAGGGGCAGCAGGGGTGAGGCCACGCGGAGGCAGACCCTCGGTGGAGGCCCTGGGGATGCCTCCCCTTCAAGACCAGGAAGAAGAAATGACGCTCGGCCCTCACCACCGTCACTGGCCGGTACTGTGGATGCACAATGACCAGAACTTCTAGAATCTCTGAAAGTAAGGAGGAGGGTTTTATTCACGCTCACGCGAGGACGGCCACCGGGGAACACGGTCCACGCGGGGAAGGCAGTGCTCCGGAGAGTGAATCGTTTTCACGGGTTACGGACGTGCTCGTTTCACACCTTGTAAAAGCTGGCGAGTATAGAGTAGCAGCGGGCAGGAAGCACACACTTAGCGCCAAGCGCCGCGGGAGGCGGGAGCCATGACGGCTTTGCTGCAGGTGCTCGTTCCCCGGCGGGCGCACGCGGGCCCCCCGAGCC